>NW_015150558.1:129316-146115 GCF_000732505.1 Cyprinodon variegatus
GATCATTCGATTTCATCCTGGACACTACAGAAAAGGGGCTAAAAGTGTTAAAAACCGGAATTTTCCTTTAAATGAAAAGCAGTCTTTCAAATGTGGCCGAGGATTTTCGTCGTTTTGGGCAGCAGAATTCGATGTTTCCGCGAGCATTTCTAGTGAAACGTTCTCTGAACCGTCGTCGTTCTCCTGATCCACCTCTATCTCGTTCCCAATCTCCTACAGATGGACTTGGCGCCTGGTGGCCTAGATCTACATGCTGATCACGTCACTCACTCTAGTGCTTCCGGGCCCAATTTTTTGTCTTCCTTTCGGTTTTCCAAAGTTTTTTTTTTACTCAGTAACGGATGGGATTTGTAATGTAACGAAATACAATACTTCACTCAAAACGTAATGAAGTAAAATTTAAATTACCGATTTTAAAAACTACTTCAAAAATACACAAAAAACCTACTCAAGACAGTAACTTGAGTAAATGTATTTCGTTACTTTCCACCTCTGCAAACAAGATAAAGAACCTGAAGAAATGATAATTAATTTACTCGCTAATCAGGAAATTAATCGCTGTAGCAAAGTTGTAGGAAAAATGTTTAGATATTACTTAGATTTTGCATTCCCCTCTAGCATTATATACTGAAAATAAGTAAAGTATTTCATATCTAATGAATTATAAAGAGTGAACTGCAATAAAACAGGAATAATTTTCTCATCATTTTCTGTCTTACTGATGTCCAAACATGAACGTCTCATTTTAAGGAATTAAAAATAAATTATAGGGTAAAGAGATTTTTATATTAGTTGTACTCTTTGTATATAATCTAAATTATTGTTTATCCAAAAATATATGACTAAAGTGTCTCTTTTTATTTAGATCAACTGATTTGGGCTTCTGAATTTTTCAGTCCCAACTTTAGCTTAAGATTATTTTTTTCAGTAAAACATGAACAGAGCAGGACGTGCTGGAGGCCCCAAGCTGTAAACATCGCTTTGAAATACCTCCCTAAATATGTTTGTTTCTCCGTTGGCATGACAATCTATAATTAGTCCTTTGAAAACACCAAGTATCCAGTTAACGGCTCACAGAGGAGCTTCAGCATCTAGATCTGCCTCCTTGTGTTGTCCTCAGTGGCTCCGATTTAATTATTTAGTTGTTTAATTTAGGCCCCTTAAGATGCATCCTCTTACTTCTCAGAGGGTTCTTACAGAATGTAAATATAACAAACTTTCATCATAGGTGAATGCAGAAAATAGTAAAAGACATTTAACCACTGATACATCCACACCGTAGTCAAACAAACCCACAAACTCAAACACTTCCACAACACACACACGTACTAAATGCTCCCCGAAGCCCAGTACAATCACACTCATATCTACAGTATAGTTCATATACCGGTACATAGATACCGGTGTACGGTTTGTTGGAGGAGCTGGGTGAAAACAACGCCTGGAAGTATGGAGCCATTTCATTTACAACATGAAGAAGGAAGGACGCTGCCAAAGAGTCTGCGCTTTCAGAATGGCAGGGAAGAACACAACGAATCTCAAGCGACATCCTAGGTGCCAACATGCTGCCATATGAGCGTGCACAGGCGTGCATGCATGTGTGTGTGAGTGCCTTCCTGTGCCTGTATCTGTCTGTCTGTCATAGAAGAATCGATTAAATTTCTTCCTCAACTAGATTCCTGACACAGTGACACCACAGCCAAATGAGACGTTGGGGAAGGAAGGGAAGTCTGTTGCAGAGGTGTTGGGAGCCCCCAACCCACCCACCCCCCCCCCACCGCACAAACCTGATGCCAAAGAGCAGAAAGCCCTGGAGAACTCAATGGGAAAGTGGATTAGGCATTCTGGCCTGCCTGCAAGGACCATTGAGGACGAGGACTTTGTGGATATGATAATATGAAACAAGTCGACAAATGGTTTGATGTGTGCAGTGTGATATATGTCAAAAAGAGAATCAATGTGTGGAGAAGTTCTATTATTTACAGTGTTGACAAAAATGACAAAAATTACTCAAATTTGACTAAGACTAAAAGAGATTTTTGTCATTTAGACTAAGACTAAAACTAAATCGGGAAGGCAATGACTAAATATGACTAAGACTAAAATTGATTTTTGTCGTTGTGACTAAGCCTAAGACTAAATTAAATAAAGCTGATGAAATTAACACTGGTGTGGTCTGAACGTAGCATTAATTTAGCATAAAGACACAAAAAAGTGGACTACATGCAAATAAGAAGCATTAGAGAGTAAAAGTTGGCTTGAAATGTTTGAAGTGCATGACTGATTTGTTGGTATGTTGTTTAAAACTAGTAGATTCCTATATAAGTTGAAGGCTTAGGTTTAATTTAGGCTGTTCAGAGGAACCAAGCAGCAAAGCAGCAACTTTAATCAAGTTCTTCGTTTTCCTTTTTCTTGTCAGAGATGTATTTCTGGAAACAATGAAGGCAATAAATACAGTCTGAAACGGTTAATAAGCAGAAAAAAAGAGCTGTTTTAGAGGAGTGGTTTTATTATATTGCTTCTTTATTCCTTTTGTCATAGACTAAAAGCCGCCGTCCATCTGGAAATATTGTTTTATCACAAAACAGCCTCCTCTCTGCTGAAAGACAATAAGTTTGTTCAGCGTCACTGGATTCCAGATTTCCTGGACAGACTGGGACTCTAAAGTCAGTATGAAGAGATGTGAAGAAAGTTTTCTACCTGAACTTCATGGTGGGATTTGGGATAAGCCCAGAAATCCTCCTGTGTTAACTGCATCCCAGCCGGAGGTGAGCGACGAACCTTTGCTCAGCAGGGAGGATGCCTCAAACCACAGCAGGGCTGGAATCAAACTGGAAACTCCCTTCTTTTCATGCAAACTCTAATGGATGAGACAGAATTATTTTGCCTGTGATCACAGCTCAGAGAAATCTGTAAAATTAAGCTGCAATAATTGATTTTCAAGCTCAAACAGGCTCAGACTCTTATTTCCTGAGAGGCCAAGCCTTTTCCTCAGAGCAGATATGAGCCAACACGCTGGCATTATGTTACACCAGCAGGGCAAGCAACAGAAGGACTCACACCTACAGGACAGTGAGACATCAGACAAGCATCTCTGAAAAAGGTGTGAGAAATAGTTCTAGATTATAGGTGGATCTCTAAAGCCTTCATTCTCACTAACACTGACTTATTATTGGGGGAAAGTGAGTTTCAGAGTTAATGTTAGTCACCCTCAGAAAAAGATTTCCACTGTAATAAAAAAATAAATAAGCTGACCGTCTATAGGAGCTACAGAGTAAGAAATAAGGATGAGGTTCTGAGAGTTTATGCAGCATAGAGCTACAGCAGAATACCTAGTTTATTATGATGGGTCGTTTCTGCAGGACATTGGTACCAAGCTCCTTTCTTCTAGAGCTACCGCTCGTTTTACAGCTAACCTTAACTAAATGACAAAGCAGTCAGTTTTCAGATGTGCACAGGCCATTTGATTTATTCAGGTGTTCTGGAAAATGTATGCATCAGGTAGACATGCGGCTTCCTTCTGACGAATATCCATCCATTTTCAGAGGCGGGTTCAGCCTGGAAAGGTCGCCAGTCTTTTGCAGCTTTTGACGAACAATCAAATCCATTTTTATTCGAAAACAACAATAAAAACAGGGGGGGGGGGGATGACAACGAGCCTTTTATTTAATAAACTGTCACACATTTTCAGTCTTTTCAGAAGAAACACTGTTTGATGATTGTTCTGCATTGTTATTGTCATTGTGCTTTGCCTGTTTTAGTAGCTCCCAATATTTTCCTGAGTTCTTTTCTACTTTCATCCATCTTTCATTATTATTTTTTTTTTTGGTGTGGCTTCATATCTTTTCTAATACAGTTTCTAACATAATAGAGCTCTGTTTTTCATTCTTTGTTTTGTTGTCTTTTCATGCAGAGCCCACGTCTTGGATCAGGATCACATTGTTTTCGCCCAGAGACCAGTACCTTGCTCTATGGAGCTCTGCTGTGCTGCTGCCCATGGAGCGAGTCCATATCGCCGCCACCAGAGGAGGAAGAGACGTGGCGGACATGCTGGAGTCGGGTGATACCGCTGGGGAAGGAGCTACAGACCAGCAGTCCCGTCCATCATCATGGGCAGTGTCAGATCTCTCTCTAACAAAGTGGAGGAGCTGGCAGCTCTAACTCACCATGAAAGACGCTACCGAGGTGTTTATAACAAGTGAACTTCAACTCACATTGGAAAAATTTACCTCTGCATGTAACCCCTCCCCTTGCGGAGCAGTGGGCTGCCATCGTGGGATGCCTGGGGAGCAGTTTGGGGTTAAGTGTCTTTGCTCAAAGACGCAGGGTGGCAGTCTGTGGGGATCGAACTGGGTACTTGCGACCTTCTCCCAAGCGCACTTCTCTAACCAATAGGCCAACACACCCCAGTGATGATGCAAAGTTAAATTTGACACTGTTACCATTAGTATAACAGCTAAAAAAATGTAGTATAAGTAAACCAGAATAATTATCAATTATTCAGATTATTCAAAGAAAAACATTCCTTTAATACAGATACGCAGTAACCGGTATAAAGTGGCCTAGTGGTTTGGGCATTGTGCTTGGATCCCAGAGGTTCTCAGTTCAAGTCCCACTCCCACAGACTGCCACTCTGAGTCCCTAAGTAAGACCCTTAACCCCACACTGCTCCCCTGGCGCCGCACAATGGCAGCCCAATGCTCCCCAAGGGGAGGGGTTAAATGCAGAGAGTGAATTTCGTTCACACACACAATAAAGTTTAATTCTAATTATGAGGTTCAAAGCATCAGTTTTTAACATTTTTCCTGCATTACTTTTACTTTTATGCTTTAAATAGCTTTCAAAACTGTAGTTTTGCACTTTTACTTGTGTAAAAAGCTTAAGTTTATCCTCTAACTTCTACAAAAGTGTTTTTAAACAGTAGGATTTATACATCTACTGGAGTAATAAATATTAATGCTTTTGACACACCTGGTCCTTCTGTGTGTGGAAGTGACTCAACGACTGGTGTGATCCATCCTGGACAGGCCCCCAAAGACTAACAATCACACCTGAGCATGTGTGAAAAAGGATTTTATAATCTCTGTGAGAAAAAGCTAACAACTCCTGCACGGTGCATTACACGCCCCCGCCCACAACACACACACAAACACACCCTCACCTTATATTAAAGATAAATTGAGGCATTGTAGGGATATTTAACTTTAAGTAAAGTACAACTCCAATCGTCCTGTTACAGCAACTGCTGTTGATGGCATGGAACCAGAGTGCCAACAATTGTATTCCTGCTGCAATACAAACTAGAATTTTCTGTCTAACCAATTGTTATTTTCTCCATGTGTCTGATGTGCATCTAGTTTTTCGTCAATACAGAAAAACATGTAGATATGTAATTACTCAATGAAAAACCATACTGTTCTCATCTGTGTCTCCAAGAAGGTGGAACTGGCAAACAAAGACTTTCCTAACTGCAGCCTCAGTGACGTTCCTCCCTTGGTGATGACTTTACACCAAAGTATTTGCAAAATGACAAAAATGTAAATGCTTTGTAAATGATTTACTGATGACATTCAGTTTAAGCTCCTTTGAAGTTGAAGTACGTCCTATTAATAGAGCTGGATGTCGACTGTGGCGTCAGGCCGAGTGTAGAGTAAACCTGAGGCCGCTGTGAGGAGATAATGTTTCCTTTTTCCACGGGTTTACAAAGCAACACACCTACTTCTGCATACAAAAGGTTATTTCTGGAGTCGTCTATGACACAAAGCTGGAAATCTGTGGCTGCAGACAGAATGACAACAGAAGGGTGTCAAACATCGGGGCTAATGTTGCACATGTGTTGTTGTGTGAACAAAACGTGGCATTCCAGCTGTGACCTCAGGACGCACTGACGCAAATAACCTTTAAATCCAGTCAGTAGGAGGTTTACTAAACAATGAGGAGAACAAATCTGCTGCAATGGTTCTGACCAGTAGTAAAATGCTGATTCCTAATTTGAGTAAATTTCCTGAAGCGTTATCTAACTGAGTGTTTATGACTCTCCCATTTTCTGTGTCTTTCTTTTGTGATGCATTCACTGACTGCGGGAGAAAGCAGACAACATAAATGACAGTCAGCAGACATTATCTCAGCAAAAATAGTTTGAGCTGAGGAGCAGAACCAGAGACAAAGAGTCAGATCAGATTAGAATCGGCTGTTTGCTTTTTATTAGCGGAGCTGCACGTACATCCCGGATCCAGTCCAAACGATGCAACGCTGCTCTTTCCTCCACTCTGCTGACACCCGTCGCTTTTCTTCTGACTCTGCTGTTGTTGAATCAGTCCTCATTTAGAGCTCCAAGCTCTGCTCACTTGGTCCTGTTTCAAACTGAATATGAGAGGATGGAACAGACATCAGAGACGGATGATTAAAGGCCTGATGGATCAGAAATGTCATTCATTGAGTTCATTGAGTTGATCAGCTGCTCAGATGGGTTATCATTAAAATTGTGCCTTTTGAGTACTAAAAGTTCAACAAACTATGTTATTAAAGTTTACATTAAAGGAGAAGTGTATGACTAATTTATAATTTTATTAGCAAAAATCATGCTTCCCTCCATAAATATTTTTTTTTCCCAAAAACTACTAAAAATCATTGTAAAAATGAGAGCCAAAAATTGGAGAAACTTGTTCGTCTTACACAACTTAGCTCTGTATGAACCAGGGATGATATTAAAACACACAAAGATGATCATTTTATCTGCCATCTGTACTCAGAGAAAGAAACCAAAAAAAAAGTAGTAACAACTGGGAGAAAACGAGTCTATAGGCCTATCTCATAGCTTTTATCAGGTGGGCTTTAAAACAGATGAGGACGTGTTTTTTCTGGCTTTTTGCTGGACTGGTGAGTTAATTCAATGTAACACAATTTATTTTTGCATTATGAAAGAAGCAGGTCAGTGTCATCCAGACGCTATTCTGTCCTTCCAGCAGAGACTGCAAGTTTGTGAGCCTGCATTAAAATATAGCCTACGCAGGACAAGCTCTGCAACAAGAGTAATAAGTTTGCACTATTCTTCACAGAAGTCAGACCAGCAGGAAACCGTAACTATTAACTGTTAGCTATTAGCATTAAGCCGGGCGTACACTGTGCGATATTTTCAATCATTGCAGCTACAGCTCACACTGTACGACGAACCCCCAGGGTTTACAATTTCACAGCTCAGGGTGCATGTTCTTACACTGTGCGACACGACGCTCTGGCGTAATCTTACAACGGCCGACTAAATTTCAGACATGTTTGATTTTCTCCCGACCTTACGATTCCTGATTGGAAGGTGGTCGTGAGAGTCTAATCACCCCTCGTTACCCCCTGTACACGACGCACGACATGCAATGAGGCTGAAAATTGAAAAATTTTCACACCACTGGAAAAAAGACCCGAAAAGGGCAAAAAAAATCGTACAGTATATGTAGTAAAGCCAGGCGCTTTAGCTTTGTACCAAATACACCAAGAAGATACTGTAAAGGTAAATACCTTGCCAATAATTAAAAACAGAATTACATATGTGTTGATCTGTTCCTCATCACCTGGCGGGAAAATGTAGGATCCACAGTACTTTGTAATTCCTTTAGACCAGCGGACCCCAACCTTTTTTGCGCCACGGACCGGTTATATGTCAGATCATATTTTCACGGACCGCCCTTTAAAGTGTGGGGGTTAAATACGATCAAATAAAATGATACGACTGGCATAAAATCAAATACAAACAGCATAAAAATGAAACTCACTGTTATGTTGAATTAGTTGGAGCCCTGAGCTTGTTTCTCTCTGAAACAAACCGGTCCCATCTAGGCGTAATCGGAGACAATGACACACGAAGTGTTCTCCTGATGTCCAGTCTGCTCCGTAGCTTTGTTTTGGTCGCTGTATCCGCAGAAAATCCCGCTTCACAAAGATAGGATGCTATAGACATGATGCATCTTGACCTGAATTAACCTGTGTCAAGAGGAACAGATGCACCGATTAATTGGGAGAGAATACCCTAATGTTTCGTATTTTCCAAAATAAAACATCACTCAGACTCTGATCGTCCATAAATTATATATATATATATATATTATTTTTTTCTGTGTGGCCCAGTACCAAATGACCGATGGACCAGTACCGGTCCACGGCCCGGTGGTTGGGGACCGCTGCTTTAGATCACCACTAGATGGGAGCCAATTTTAAATACTGGGGCTTTAAAAAACAAATACAACCCTTCAGATTTCCAAAACTCTTAAGCTACCATAAATATCTATTGATTAAAAGATCCATTTAAGTGATTAGGTTTAGCAAATAGATTAGGAGGTTGAACTTCTTTCAATTAATTATGCTCACAGGGATCCATTTCAGGTTTATTTTATTATTAAATCAGAGGATATTTTATATTTTTTTGGCTCACAGGTTATTACACCAGACCAATGAAAACGAATGGAACATGGAAGGACTAGAAAGCAGCAGCGGGTTTTGTTTGCTGCATTTGTCTCAAAGATGATAAATGAACCTCTGCAGCAGAGCAACACGACACAACGTTCTAGTGAAGCCATGTGGTACAGAGATGATCCATGTGGTTCTGTCGGACCTTTTTCCAGCTTCAACCTTTATCTACCCTCTTTTGTTGCGTCATTACATTTCCACAGCAGATTTAAGCTTTTTAGGAGTGTTAGGCACTAAGAGATTTAAGAAAAGGGGGCTTGATTAAACCGATGGCTCAACCATCTGATTTCCTTTTTATTTATATTCTCAACTTAGTTCTACACTTGTTTATTTTTTGTTTATTTTGTTTTTGTAGAGTAGTTTTAGGCCTTTTTTTTTTGGTTTTCACAGCAAAGATGTTATCGGGTCAGAGCTGGAGCTGGAGGCGTTTTACCACGTTTGCTGGAAAGAGTCAAACGTGTAAAAAGGGAAAGCTATTGACTGAAGACATTCTGCAAAAAGCATGTTGTCTGTGTTTTTGTTAACTTTGGTTTTGTGACGTCATTCTGTTTATATCCAATGTCTGGAAGCTGGAACCAGTTTACCCTGATTGGTGTCCACTTAAATCCTGCACCTCCAGAGCTGAATCAAGCGGTGATGCACATCCAGTGTGGTGCACGGGGTTATGTGAAAGTTGCGTGCAAAAAGAGAGAAAAGCGACTCAAAAGCATTCCAGAAACTTTCCGTAAGCCTTTGTGGTCAAAGCCTGAGGAGACACAAGCAAAACAAGGAGTCGATTCCTCACGAGAGGAGAAGAAAGGAGAGAAATGAAATGTTTTTATGGCTGCATCTCACCCGTGGAGGGACTGAGTCTAATCAACAAACCCAGCTATTAAAAAATAAAACTGAGTGTCTGAGTTTATCTGCTTCAACTGTAGTTAAACAACAAAACAATTAAAACAACCAGAAAAAATTGTTTTAGAGAAATTTTAGAGGACTGAATACGACCCAATCTGGATGATATTATGTTCTGCTGTGCATCATCTGCAGGTCAGCCGTGAACACATCGGCTCCTACGTCACTGATGATGGATGTTTTCAGTCAGAGGGCATTTCCTCTGCTTTACCGTTCATCTAAAATTGGATCCGTTCAGTTTTTTTCTGAGTGTGAGCAGGAACCTCAGGCTTCACAAAAGAAAAAAAAAACTGGAAAATATTTCTAATAAAAATGTGGCTGAATATTTTGCCTTTAGCTGATTTCCTGGAACCCAACAGTCTCCCTTAGCCAACAGTTTTGTTTGTTTCCACTGAGGGACAAAATATCTGTTCTGTTCCTGAAACGCAGGATTTCCAGTCAAATCCAGTGTGTGACTTTCAGCAGGTGAACCAATGGGAGAGGAGAAGAAAAGGTATTTAGGTTTTACTGCCCAGTTTGATAGATTTTATTCATGTATTTTGAATATCATCACCGTAGATATTTAGAGATGAGATGGACTGTTTCGTTTGCAGACTGCAGAAAATATGAACCATAGAGGAGCATAAACTGGGAATGGTTTCATCTTAATTCCTGCAGTGAGAACAACAGGGTTAAAATAACCATCTCAAGGACTATAATGAGTCCTGGAATAGCTCCTGTAGTTTTGCACAACAGAATCAACCCTTTCTCTGTTTTTTTCAGAGTAAAAATATCCCTGAAAAATTGTGCATGATAAATGTGTTTGCATTCTGCAGCTTGCAGAAGAATCATCATCCTATAAAAGTATTTAAAGCATACTTATCAGTCTCTTCAAGTTATCTAATCTTCTCTGCATGAATGTCTGATGATGAGTGAGAAACATGACCTGCGACAGGAGTCTTTTCCTCACCTTGTTGTGGTGCAGCTTCTGCAGGGATTTCCCCCTCAAGCAGGGTATGTGGTTGTAAATACAAAGGGAGGAGGTATTTTCTTCAGGTTAGAGGAGAACTGCATGCATCTAAAAATAAGTTAAGCTAGCGACAATATTTCCATGGGTGGGCGGGTCAAAGAGGCCAGAGGCAAACTGACAACACCTTTTCTGCTCATATTTAAACCAAATCGGAGCCAAAAGTAGAACTAGACGGCTGATGGAAAGAGATAGGAAAGAGGAAAAGTTACATTTAGGTTAAGACATTTTTGAGAAGGTGTTTGTGAAGATAAATGTGCTGAACTGGATCAAGCTAAGAGATAGGGACATATCTAAAGCGTCTTTAAATAGCCAGAGACCATTTTCTGACAGGGAAGGAAGGCAGAAAAAAAACAAACGCTGCAGAATAGATGCACATCTGACGAAAAGGTGAAATCAGGGCAAGATATCTGTGTTTTGCTCCAGGCGACCAAAAATAGTGCAACTTTCATCTGAAGGGGCTAAAATAGGCATCAAGGTAATCAGCGCAAAAAGAAGCTGCAACAACAAGGAAGCTGGTGACTAAGAATAGGCACAGTGCAAACATGCATTCCTCCTCCTCACGCTGGGAGCCGGTCCCTGCAGGCCCAGGGCCTCAGGAAGAACGCAGTCATCTCTCTGCTTCCTCCACGTCTTCGAGCCGACCCCGCCGTCCCCGAAGGGTCATGTACCCGGCGTCCCAGAGCCGGAGGCCCCTTCAAAAGGAAGGTTCAGACCTGGCATGCCGCTGGCTCCTGCTCCTCTCTCTGCTTGTCTTGCTGCAGATCTACTCCGAGGAGGCAAACACCTGCACAGGTGAGTTTCTGCACATGCTGATGCAACTTTTTACTGTTATGGGACATCAATCTTTGGCTAATTTGCTAAGCATAAAAGTATATTGGGGAAAAGGATTCTGATGTAAGGTGAAAAACAAAAGCAACATTTAATGCAAAATAAAAAACTAACAGAAAACTGTTTTTAACAGATTACATTTGAGCTTTAAGTGTCATTCTCTTTTTAAGAACTTGCATCATCTTCAAAGCTAAAGCAGAGCGCTATAAGTATGCAAAGGCCTTAGAGAGATCATTCAACTTCTGTTTTAGACTGCAGACCTTCAAAGATCCTTAGAAGGGAACTTAGATATAACGGATTAGAAGGTTTTAGAAAATATACGCTGAAAAAGGTTATTGGTGTTTTATTAACTCCAATTTATTTGAACGGATTTTTATCTTAACTAACTGTAGTTATGTGGAAACGGGAATTATTGAATGCAGGAAACCTTTATCTGTACATGTTTATTTTCTGTCATCTGTTGTACCGTTTGAGACAATAACTCTTACCGGTTTTGCAGAGTCGCAGAACCAACGTCCAGAGTCGAGAACGTGTCCTGAGGAGGGCGACGGACATCTGGGTGAAACAAACAGATGCAAAGAGTCATGGAGACACCAGGCAGCAGACCGAGCTACAGAACATCAGCTGCAGGGTGTGGTGGCATAACGCAGCAGAAAGACACAGAACTTAAAGGACTCTGACGACGCAAGAGTTAAAACTGCTCAGATTATTTCCATAAGGTGTTTATTTTACAACGATAAGACACTGCATTGTGTCAGGTTTACCAAGAGGGCAGTGTTACGTTGTTGAACAGCAGCTATTTCCACAGCAATAAAGTAATTTCAATACAAGATGTAACATTATATGCTGATGATATTACTCTGCTGCACCTCATTCCAATCAGCAGAATCAACATTTCTGTAAAACCTGGAACATTTTTTTAACAGTTTTATAAAGTTTTGCGTGATGTGTGAGAAATGTATTTATTTTAAAGAAATGTTGGCTTCACAAATGTTTACTGATGAGCTCTTAACTGATTTACAAAAATCATTTAATCTGCGTCTCTTCAAGGAAATAGAAAAGGTCAGCAGACCGGGACATGAACTTCTAAAGGCTGGGTTGTGGTTTTACCCTCTAGTAGCGCCATGTTACTTTTAACTCAAAATAAAAAAAATGTTAAAGTTATCTCAACGTATTTGCATTTAAATGGAATAAAAAAAACTGAAAGTAGTTTTAAATTCAGTAAAAAAAAATGTAGCTACATTGAAATGTTTTAATAAGCTGACCATAATGGATGCCAAGTGATCGAGAGTCTTTTTCTTTTTATAACTGAATGTTATCTACAGTCTTCTGGGTGGATAAAAGTGAAACTGCATTATTGTATTTCTGTCCAACCTTTTATTTATTTTAGTTAAGGTTTATGGTTGATGGTGCTAAATTTCTCACACGGTGAAAGTCTTCATTTTTGTACGTTTTGCAATTTCTTTTATAAAATAAACAAAAAAAAACTTTTTTTATGGAATGCATATGACTACATTGTTTGAAGGAAGGAAGGAAGGAAGGAAGGAAGGAAGGAAGGAAGGAAGGATTTAATGAATAACCTTATTTCAGACAATCCAATTAAAAATGTTACATGAGAACATGTTTTATATAATTATATAATTAAGTGATTATATCACTGCAAAAATCTAAATCTAGATTAGTAATTTTTTCTTAAAATAAGTGCATTTGTTCTTGAATTGTGGAGGTAAAAGCGACATTTTGCCAATGGAACAAGAAAATTTACACTTAAAATAAGAAAACACAACTGCATTGTCTTATTTCAGGTGCATTTTATCTAATTATCTTATTTTAAGAATAAAATTACTCATTCCATTGGCAAACTATCTTATTTACCTTACTCAAATTATGATGAATATATGTAAATAAAAAATAAAATAAATATGTAAATAAAAAATAAAAAAAAAAAATAAAATATATATAAAAAAAAATAAAATAAAAAATAAAAAAAATAAAAAATAAAATAAAAAAAATAAAATAAAATAAAAAAATAACTAAAAAATAAATAAATAAAAAAATAAATAAAAAAATTATGGTGAATACACTTAATTTAAGAATTTTTTACTTATTTCTAGATCGTTTTTGCAGTGCTGAAAAGGGTAAGGAAGCATTAAAACTACAGCAGTCTGTCCAATTCCCACCTTAATTAATCCTTTAAAGTGAGCAGTTTAATTAATTTCCTACATTCAGGCTCACATGTTTGAATCCACATGTACCTTCACACATCTACACTCATACATTTATTACCCACAGCCCACACAGCTACAACCACTGCAGGAATGTGTGCAGTTATGTACAGTGACTAACCCTCTGATCCTCGCTGCCCTTCTTTAACCTCAGATGTTGTAAAGAAAAACAGTAATTTTAGGTTGAACTCTGCCACACAAGTTTCCTGACTAGAAGATGGAGCGATCAGTTGGTGATTCAAGCTGCCCGACCCACCGAAACTCCGCGGTGTCTCCTCTGTTGACTGACCGTTGCTCCAAAGGCGAGGAGGCGGGAAGCTGTTGGTATCTGTGTGGGAGTCTCGTCAGACTCTGGGATATCTAATCTATAGCAGTGACTCAGAAAGAGGAAAGCCCTCCATGAAAGCCAACTAAACACATTCATTGAAGCTCTAAATGAAGCTGAGAGATGTAAAGACAGCCTGCAGAGGAACTGGGTGTCTGAACATGTCTGGAATGTGAAGCTTTTGCAACATCAGCTGACTGACAGTTCGAAGCCACAGAATTTGCATTATTGTTCAAACAAAGGAGGAAATCACAGAGCCTCAGTTTACAGTAAGAGTCACAGAAATTCCTTCTTAATCCAAGCCTGATTGAACCACAGAGAGTGAAGCTCATAAATAAAACCTATTTAATCAACTTCTACCAACCCAACTCTGCTAAAGGTGCAGCTAGAAATCAGCAGCAGGAGGCGGAAATGACAGGCGGGGCCACGCATGCACAGGGGGAACATTAGAGGCTGTTACAGACAGAAAGGCCTGAATTTAATCTACATTTCTATTTATTTGGTGGAGACAATGCACACTAATGAACAACATGTAAGTGCAGCAGGTTCTGTTGTTTCTCTCTTTGTAACCTACAAAGTTTATAGAATCAGCATTAAAATGACTTAATTACTTAAATTTGTCGGTCAATGAAAAAAAATTAAATAACAATCAACTTAAACATTAACTACAGAAGGAAACTCAGTGTATTTTTTATAGAAAGTATTTAAAATTAACTTAAAGGTTCATATTAATGCTAAAATAAAGGCCTTTGGTTCCAGGATGTGATTAGGAAGGAACCTGCTACACAGAAAGTTCACAGATGTGAAGTTATTTTTGAAATTATTAGAAATGTTCAATAATAAAGTTCAGAGCTGTTACTAAAAACAAAAAACAATTTTCCTGAAATGAGCAAAAAAGTCTTTCCAGATTAAAGGTTAAATAAGATGCATTGCTTCTTATATGCAGGAGAAAACAGACCATCAATTTTATAGAGTAAACAGAGATTTGAGGATTTAAAACATTTTCAAGAAACAATGTTTTCCCTAAAATATAGCAAAAATTATATCTTAATGTCTTTTTTGTATATTTAGATTTTGATTGTCTCTATAAGGACTCTATGGGACACTAAATCTAACATGAATAAAAAAAAAATTCTAAGTGGTTTTTATACGGTAATCAATATATTTATATTTATTCCATAGTTTTTGTTTTTCACCAGCCACATAAATGCATCAAAGTGTAGAAATTTTATGTGGAAAATAAAAATCAAAATTTTTTTACTTACATTTTGCTTTAATCAGGACTTACACTGGAAAAAATCGAAATCTAGATAAGTCATTTTTTCTTCAAATAAGTGAATTTGTTCTTGAATTGACGAGGTAAAAGAGAAATTTTGCCAATGGAATTTACACTTATAATGAGAAAACACAATTGCATTGACTTACTTCAAGTGCATTTTATCTAAATATCTAATTTTAAGAGTAAAAATACTCATTCCATTGGCAAATCATCTCATTTTCCTACTATAGACTTAATTTAAGAACTTTTTACTTATTTCTAGATCGTTTTTCCAGTGTACTCTTAACCAATCAGAAACATCAGCGATGGTCTCTTTAAGTTCACAGGTTGCTTGAATAATGTTTGCCCGTTATTATAAATAAAGGTATTTATCAGCAAACATCCAAATAAAGACCATAATAATTATTATTTTACATTTAAGCAGATAAATTATGACTTTAAATAAATAAACTGTTTCATCCAAAACCTGAAAAAGTACACAAATGAGAAATTAGAAATGTTTTCTTCAGTGTTGATCTTTGGTCTCATGTGTGACGGATTCACTCATACAATCATCCTCCTGTAAATATGACTCCAGGATGGATTAGTAATATTAACAGTTCTATCAGGTGTCGTAACGTCTAAATCAGTCATCAATCATCACAGCTTTTGTTATTTTATAGTGATAAAATAAACATCACCTCACCAGAGATGAATTCAGCCAGATGACAAACAGAGTTTCCCAGATTCAGAGAACTTACTGTCTCAATATTCTCAGCACTGAAGCCTGCAGAGATGAAATAGTCATAATAATAAAATGTTTATACCCAGACTGAGGTGCAGATCATGGATAGAAAGGTACCGGCTGGACGAGGCTCTTACAAACCCCCCCCTGGCTTCTGATCAACATCACGTAAACACAGCAGTCTTTGCCTCGGCTCCAGTTCGGATCTGTTTTACTGCTTTTAATGCTGCGAGATTCTGTGGAACACAGCTTATGTAATACTTTTTATTAACTAAAGGTAAAACCAGTTAAATAAGTGGTAAAGCTAGATCAGACAAGCATAAAAAAACAAACTTAATACGAAGGCAGGGGAGAGATAAAGGTGAGAGGAGTGAAAGAACAGAAACCTGATTTAAAAACAGATGTAGAATAAAAAAGAATAGAGAACACGACAGAAAGAGGAAGAAAACAAGAAAAAACAAAAACTATTTGGAGAAACAAACACAAAATCCTGCAACACCAACACAAAAATATAGAAGAGAACTGAAAGTTTACTGAAGACGAAGCAGGAATGAGAATTTTGTTTTATATTAAGGGAGACAGCTCTTTAAATTCATAAGTGACTCCATAGATTATTTTCCTCAGATTTAAATGCATTTATTGACACAGAAAATGTATTTTTATTGTCTGTACAAAAACATACTTACATATGTTGAACTTTTAATTAATTAATGATGCTTTTTAAGTTCAAACAGAAATGGAAAGAAACAAAAAACAACGTTTTAAAGTCCAAAATTATCAGATATACTGAAGCTTTGGTGGATATTTGTAGAGTCTGCTGCTCATCCTTTATACATCTTCTCTCCTCTACAGCATGTTTTTTTTTTTTTTATCTGCATTTTGCCTCAATCCCAGCTTGCTCTCATCTGTTTCCTTTTCAGAAACTTAAAAAAAAGACACCTTCCATGCTACTTTTGCTAAAGCAACGTTTTCCAGGACAAGGACCCCCTTAAACTGATGGCGAGATGGAGCGGGGATCTCCTAATTATTTATATTGTATGAAATTGTGTTCTATCAAA
>NW_015150558.1:147569-149571 GCF_000732505.1 Cyprinodon variegatus
TGACTCTATTACAGATGGAGTCATGTAACAAAATGAATTTCTCCCTGGGATTATTAAAGTATTTCTGATTCCTGGTTGATGGGACAGGTGTTGTGAATGAAACGGTGTCCAGCTTGAAAGAGCTCCTGTGTGTCTCTGAATGTTTGCATTGATGACTGAAAGACATCTTCTGCCTCCATTTATCTGTTTACTACAGTCTGTTGGATTTGTGTTAATGTGGATTTAAAGACATTTCAATTAATCGAAAAAATTGCAGGAGGTATATAAAAAGAAATTTTAATCAACCAAAAAACTTTCGTGACCCCCATGCAGTACCTCTGCGGACCCCCTAGGGGTCGCGGACCCCTGTTGAAGACCTCCGTGCTAAAGCATAAGCCTTGACCAGCCCAAAGACACAATGAGCTTCCAAACATAGAGCCGGGATCGCAGAACCAATAGAGATGTGGACTAGAACTCAGCAGCAGGGTCGAATTATAAGATCCCAATTATTTAATATTTACAACAAAAAAAACTCTTTTAGATTTAAAAACTCGAGTTATGGGACAACTTTTAGATTTTTGCTGTTTTCTAACATGAATACTACAAAGGAAAGGGTCTAAAGATTTAAAGTCCACTGATCTCTGCCATATATGTTCACTTTAATGCAGTCAGTGTTTGTTTTGGATTAATATTTCAGCTCTGAATTCACAAAACAGCTGAAGTTCAAGTGATAAATTTGCAATGATATGTTCCTGTAGATCATGATGGTACAATTATAAAGAAATACTGTTTTCTAGGTTATAGAAAATGCCTTAAGCACTGATTGTTTTGTGTTTTTTTTGGGTAGAAAATAGCAAAGTGTGGAGTGGAGAAGTAAAATAATGGAGGACAGGTGGAGAAACAGACAGACGAACAGAAGAATCCTGGAAAAAACAAAGAGGACAACTGAGCTTGTATACTGAGGCAGGTTTTGAAAATGACAAAATAACTAGAAGAACGAATCAGAGGAAATGTGGAACAGCTGAAACAGATGGAAGGCAAAGAGGCTGAGGGAGGAAACTAATTAAAAGGATTAGAACAAAGCAGAGCTACAAGTGTTATGAAGCTAAGGGGGAAGGTCTAACAGAAACATTTCAAACAGCTATTCTATGAGGCGCTGCTCCGTTTTTAAAATTCTTCCATTAAATTAACTTACGGAAAGATTATTTTTGGAAATATTTCCAAACGTGTCTCAGTGGAGGAGCCACACTGGGTGAAACATCAACAATTGCATTGTTAGCCTCCGAGGTTTCCAGCATTGCATGGTTGAAATGTTTCTCTTCGCCAATCCTCATGATTCATCATAACTTCTTATTGTGTCATCGACTCTCACAAAGCTTCTTAACGACATTATTCCAATTCATTGTGTTGAAACATCTAAAGTATGCAGAGCAGAGTTACACTGAGAAAATCAGACCTAAATGAACAGAATGACTAAACTTTAAACTGAGATTGTCAGGGTTAGTAGACGGATACTTGTCAAGTGCAAAAATGCAGAGCTAAAGACGCAGACATCATTTCTTGCGAAATGTAATGAAAAAGTAAAAATACAGAAGCAGTAATCCAGAACCGAGAGACAAGAAACTCAGGAAGCAAAAACTAGGAGACGCTTGGGGGGAAAAACCAAAGGAATGAAGAGAATCCAGCAAACAGTAACTGCAGAGGAAGAGTATGCATGCCAAACAGAACAATGAAAGGAAGAATCGGCTGATTGGGAGCAGGTGTGGACAGAAGGATCTAGAATGGAGCTAGAGGAAGGAGACTGGCACAACTGAGTAAAAATACATAAGTGCACAAATATAACCAGAAAACCACTAGAATGACACAAAATGGAAATGAAACAGAAAACAAAGAATGACATGATTGAAATTGTAACAGAAAAACTGAAAAAGAGAACTTAAAGTCTAGAATCATGACAGAAATATTCGTCTCCAACTTGTGCAGAACGCTGCTGCCCGATTTTTAACAAACACGTCCAGACGTG
>NW_015150558.1:150611-151705 GCF_000732505.1 Cyprinodon variegatus
TTTTTTTTTTTTTTTTGAGAAATATGAAGGTACATCAGCAGCACATTCATGCAGATTCAGATTAAAGTTGCATTTCCTTCATTCTAACCTGGTTTCACATATTTAAATAAAACTCTAGCCTCTGGACCAAAAGCTCTATATAGTGTAAAATTGTGCTAATTGGTGGAAAATGTGCAGAGTTACTATGCCTTTTTTTGTGTCATTTTTTTTTATTATTATATGTGCAAATTGTCGTTTCTGGATGAGAAATTTGTCTCTCTGATGTTTTTTTTTTTTTTGGAAATGATGAAACAAACTTTTGAGGTTTGGCTACAGAAGAACTGTGACAAATATAGTTTTTCCTGTTTTGAATCTGTCCTTCAGGAGTATTAAGACGCTTGGTTTCAGGCTTCTGGCAGTTTCCGTAGGAACTTCTGTTTAAAATAGCAGAGACCAGAACAAAATACCAAACGCTGAAGCCGCCAGTTTCCTGTCTGTGGAGACAGATTACAGACTCCAAATAAAAAAAAAATTGTATCATAAGCAGGAGAAATCATCACCACTGTCACATTAAACAAACACTTTTCCATACAGTATGAATTAAGTGTTATTTTAATGTTACGAGTGAATCTCTGATGTTATGTTTTTGGTTCTGATTCATGTTTTTGAGTGTATTTCTGGAGCAAAGTGCTCTCAATAGAGAGACGGCTGGGTCTAGTGCTGGAATCTAACTGTGAAGGTCTGAGTGCAGAGTGGGGGTAAGGTGAACTCTGAAAGCTATATCAGTAGGATGAATAAAAAACAATTTAATAATTACAATCGATTTTTTTAAAAGCCGCCCACAAACCTCTGAATCCTTTCATCCTATTTCAGCATTATTAGTTGCTGTTTTCCATGTATTTTGAATAAAAACTTTGTTTCCACTGCACTGATTTTTTATTTATTCATCTTTTTTTTTTTTATGTGGACCTGCTGTGTCTTTAAAATAATTTTACGGAAAATATCATCTCTAAAAAACACGAAATACATGGATGTTTTCTATTATTATTGTTTTAACAATTGTAACCAATGTCAGCAATAGTTTTATTTTCTGCAATTTCAGTTACACTTGTAAT
>NW_015150558.1:152416-155470 GCF_000732505.1 Cyprinodon variegatus
ACTGATCATTTATTGAACAGGATGGAATAATTTCATATTTAAAGAACTTTTAGAAGTTTGAATTCTGATTATGAGCGGACTTTTCCTTTAAAAGCAAGGACTCGAGCCAGACTTATGACTAGCAAAACAATGAGTTGGTCCCACCTATAGGGGGGGTCAACACAGAGACACTGAGGAAAGACAACCATGCAGTAACTCATATATCCGAACAACAGTGCTGCAGACTGTGCCTCTGTGCAGTCACTGATTAGCTACCAGGACAGGGACTCCAGCTTATGTTTTAAATGTCCTTGACTGTTTCCAGACTGTTTAACCTGTTCCCTCATAAAGTATCAGCCGGTGTCACTGGAGAAGGACCATCAACGGTAAGAATGAGGCGGGAGGAGCTGAGAGCCAGGAGAACCGGCCCTTATTTAGTCAAATTCTCACTACAACGAGAAATCATTAATGCTTTCCCATTATGCCCTGAGGGCCATTTTATAAAGATGGAGACATAACATCACTGCACAGCGATGGTGACATTTGGAACAGCCTGTTTGTCATAGTTTCGAATGTGATTCAAGCTAGCAGCTGTGTTTACTGAGTTTCAAAGGCCTGCAAAAGGGAGCACATGTAAAAATAGTAAACAGGTCTTTAAAACCTTTATAACTTTAGTTTAAATGCAGAACAATCATTAGTTTTCACAACATCCACACTGTATGCTAAAAAAAAACGATCTAGGAATAAGTAAAAATGTCTCAAATTAAGGGTATTTACCCTTCATTTGAGTAGGTAAATGAGATAGTTTGCCAATGGAATGAGTATTTTTACTCTTAAAATAAGATACTTAGATAATAAGCATTTGAGATAATACAATGCAATTTTTTTCTTAATTTAAATGTAAATTGTCTTGTTCCATTGGCAAAATGCTTATTTACCTCCTCAATCCAAGAACAAATGCACTGAAGAAATGACTTGTCTAGATGTAGATTTTTTTCCCAGTGTAGTTTTCTGTTTCACAGTGAACATTAGAAAACAACCAGCATCATGAAGACCAAGGAACCCAGTATGGAAAAAGCTGCTCTGCTCAGAAGAAACAAAAATGAATCTTATGGTCAACATGTAAACTGACATATGTAGCAGAAAACCAGCATCCTGAGCAGAGTATCATCCATACAGTAGTTATAATACACACTCATTAAGTGTGAGAATCCTTTAACCTTAGTACACCATAAATGAGGAGAAACATGGGGGTGGAAGCAGCATGATGTGGGGATGCTTATCTTACTGATAACTATTATAGAGCTAAATCCAGAAGAATGGAAGAAAAGCTGTTAGATCCTTCAGAAGACTAGAGACTAGAGTAGAGGTTCACCTGACAGCAGCCAGAGATATGATGGATGCTTCAGTTCTAACCATAATCACATGTTCTAATGGCCTAGTTAAAGCCCAAACAGAAATGCAACACAATAACAGTGATTTGAAAACTGTTGCACACAGATCAGATCAAGGTTTAAAGATGTATAGGGAAAAATGAATAAAACCTCTACAAAGACATGGTGTCAGGACTCCTGTCTTTGTGTTTTTGTTTCTTTGTTTGTCTCCCTTCATCCACCAGGAGGTGCCTGGTTCTGGTCCGCCTCCTCACACACCTGCTGATTGATACCTCGTTAACGGAGTGTTCTGTAGCTGCTGACTGCCACTACCTCGACTCCAGAGTGTTTTTTGTCTTTGCCTCTCAGCAGGAAGTCATCCTGCAAACCTTGTTTTTCTGACCTTCTCTCCCTGGAAGGATCAACTGAGCTTCAAACTGAGCTGGGGATACAAAGAGGAGGTTTGGATCCACTTTTCCCCAAGAGGCCGTTTGAGTTTCACACTGAGCAAGGGATTCATCTGCACCAAAGCCCGTTCAAGTACCGCAGGAAATCTGAGTGGCAGTCAGCTTCTCCGTTCACCTACAAACAACTGCATTCTGGGTAGAACCTCTTCCGCCCTCCTCTGAATCAGACAAACACTGGAACAATAGCACACAGACTGGAGTCAAAGATTCAACCACTTCTCTGGAAACGTGAGTCAGCAACCCAATCCTCTTCTCCAAGTTCACGAATCAAATTTCCCACTGAGCCTGAACTAACCACTGTGTCTTCCGCTCACTTTTCAGTTCCGGTTGAGCAGTGTTCAGAGCTACACTTCACTCTGCATTATCTCTTCAATAAACCTGTTAAACCNATCCTCTTCTCCAAGTTCACAAATCAAATTTCCCACTGAGCCTGAACTAATCGCTGTGTCTTCCGCTCACTTTTCAGTTCCGGTTGAGCAGTGTTCAGAGCTACACTTCACTCTGCATTATCTCTTCAATAAACCTGTTAAACCCTTCCCCTGGTCTCTCTGAATTGGTTTCTCTGCATGTGGGTCCGAGCTCTTGATAAAATCATGACACATGGTATTTCTGAGGTTTTATTATTAATGTGGCATTTTGTTGATTAAAATGTGCTTCTCTATGTTGATCTATCTTACCAAATCCCAAAACAAATATGTTGATGTTTGTTGCTGTTTCATGATTAAATGTGAGATCGTCCTGCCTGTGGAAATGTCCACAGGTGTATGTATTCCTGAGCAAGTGTGCAATGAAAAAAAAAACATAAGTCCTGTAATACCTAAAAAAACGTAACCATTTAACTAATTTAAAAACAAAACAAAAACTGTAGGAATAAAGGGCCATTTGGTGTTTTATTATATATATCCAGTAAAACACCAAACAGTGTTTCTTAGTTCATTGAGATTCAGTGGAAACTCACAATGCCAGGTAGAAGACCTGTGACTCATAGGTGGGAAACAGGAAACCCTGAAGCATCTTACTTCATCCTTCAGAAATAAACATTTCTTACCGAAAAGTGAAGGTTAAAAGGTCGGTGTGTCAATTTATCTCGGTCTCAATGCTGTTTTTAGCTGGATCTGTTAAATCTTGTTAAAAAAATCTTTTGTCCTGTTTCTGAGACATTGACTCAGAGGACTAAGATGTGAAGGATAACAAAGCTGATGTGTTGGAGCTGCAGCGTGAAGACGTCAACCAAA
>NW_015150558.1:156535-166249 GCF_000732505.1 Cyprinodon variegatus
GGGCTAACGTTAGCCCGTCTGCAGCAGCCCTCTCTCTGCATAGATACATTTGATAAACCTCAAACACATTTGATTTGTGTTTATCTGACTGTGTTAATCATTTTTCCCCCACTAAATGAAAAAAGTCAGAATTTATTATTATCTACAGACTATTAACTGAGCAGCGTGAAATTAGAAGTAGATTGAGAGTGTATATTTATGTATATAATTACTGCATTTGGCATCAAATATAGAAAAACAGGTTATTACAGATCTGTTGAACACAGTCACTGAAGACTAGATGAGCTCCAACAGTTTGCTTAGAATCTGTTTCTAGATCTTAGTTCTACTTTTAAATTGATCAACTCTTGTCAGCTCCTTCCCGGGTCTTTGGATTCTGTCATCCACAGAGAATCTGTGCTCTCTGACCTTTTTTTGCTTCACTCTACCAACAAACTTGTGATTAATGACCAAATGTGCATCATAACTAAATATGTTGATGATGTGTCTCAGGTTGGATCATAAACGTGATCCAACAGTCTGTTTATTTATCAGTCAGAGCCTACAGACATGGAGCTGTCAGAGCAAGCGATGGGTATTTCAACCTCTCTCCGCCCTGTAGAGTCACCTGAGCTGTAAACACAAAACAAACCCCTGAGAATTGTTTCTGCAGCAGCTAACATAGAGAATGGGACACAAAAATTTAATTTAAACCCCAATGAAAAATGTATTCTTAACCACAGGATTTTAGATCTAAACATGTGTTTTCTTTTGCATGTCAAACTTTTTACAATATGCGTGTTTGACTCTATTCTATTTTATGTTTGGAAAGCCAAAAGAAAATGTGTTTCCTCCTGTGGAGAGAATTAACCTTAATCTCATCTTAATGTTATAATTAATCAAAAGAAATATATATATATATAAACTTTTTAATCTACAACCAAAGGGACTAAGCAAGGAGCTAAAAGTACAAAAAAAGGTATTGAGGAAATGCGGGCATAAAGGAAGGATCCAGGGAAGAAAAAGTGATAGCGTAGAGTTTATAAACAGAAGCAGGAAAGAGAAATCAGTCAAACTACAAGAATTAATTAGAGGGGTGGAGCTGAAGCCGAGGGAGAAGAAGAGAGCAGAAACACAAGAGAAGACATCTAACAGAAAATGGCTTCAAATATGGTAAAAAGCATTAAGACATGTGACAAAATAGAAAAACAAAGAAAAAACATCAAAATGATCAAAACATAAACAAAATTAATGACAGTATCTATATGCTTAGCTGCAAACATTAATACTTGACTGTCCTAAAAAAAAACATACCTTGTGCATGAAAATGACTCACACTATCCCAATACTGAAACACGGTAGTGGCAGCATCATTTAATTGGAAGGGAAGCTATGCAGGAAACATGCATTCCGACACACAGGATGGGATAGCTTAGATAGCATGTGTTAGAATGGCCTAGTCAAAGTCAAACCTGGGCCGACATGTCAGTCCCACCACAGCTGGAGCTGCAGGGAGACGTGGTGATCAATGGTGAGAGCATCAAGGTCATCAGTCAATCAATTATCAATTTATTTCAAATCCAGATCAGATCTGGTTGAATATTTTAACGGTTTATTTGGTTTTATTAAACAGATGGTTTGATGAAAAAAATGAATTTAAGTATTTTAGTCTAAGTCAGTGAAACCAGTTGTGCACGCTCAGAATGACCCAGATTTTCTGTAATTTAAAACCAGATTTCCTCAGAAAACAGACAGAGATCCAGTTTACTGCCATTCAGACAGCAGCAGCCAACGCTGAGTGAAAAAGGAGCTGAGGTCTTCCTCTGGTGGAAGGAACCATTCCGGTTCTCCTGAACTCTTACATAAACACGATCCGATTACCAGACTGGTTTTCTCGACCTGAACCAAGAAAACCCAAACAGGGAACTCCTCTCTGCAGGCTGGACCATTCAGTTCAACCTCAGTGACCCAGATTCCTGCTTTCTTTGGCTCTGGGTTGCAACTGGCGCCGTTTATGGAAACTTTCTCACAGGCTGGTTCTGCAGGATCCATTTCTCTCACTGAAAGGAATAAAACCAAGCTGCTGCAGCAGAGGAATTTCTGTGGATCATGTAATACTTCTTTGCTCTGTTGTTGGTCTGTCTCTTCTGTTTATTTTCCATTGTGCATGGCTGAAGATGGCTGGTTTCAACGTGAGTGGGAACATCAGGCCCGCCTGTCGATGCAGGACACTCTATTTCCACTGTGGGCATATGCAAAAGTTAGTTTTGTATTTCCTCTTGCTGGACTTGTTCCTGTTTTTTGGTTGAATATCTCTTTCTCTGGATCCTCTCATGCATTCACTAAACTTTCACACTAAAGAATTAGGTTTTGCAAATGATCTCGGGGAGGGTGGGGTATGATTTTTGATTTTCTGATTCTCAGAAAATAAAAAATATGAATGTAAAAGATCAGATCTGTTGAGGCAGAGAAAGAGCAGGAAATATTCATGTGTGAAGGTGGAGGGATGCTTCAGACGGACGTTTCCTCCAAACAGATGAAGGGATTAGGAGCCACTTTGATAGGAAAGGGCTGACATGACCCCAGGGACCAAAGAATGTCTTTTCTGAACCATCTTTTCTGCTGGTTCTCGTTAGAAAGGCCTCCAGACCAACAGAGCCGAGCCTGACCTTTCAGAGAAAGCTGCGAACTAGAGCCGCCTTGGTGAACCTGTGATGGTGTAGATTCCCATCAGGCTTGGTGGGATAAAAGCAGCTGAACAGACACTTATTTAGGATTAAAAGCATTAAAAATATTAGCATTAAAAATATTTCTATAAATATTCATATTTTGATTTATTCTATCTAGAAATATTTCTATTTTCCTTTCATCCTTTATTTATTATAACACTAATTCTGTCCTGGATGTCGGCCAAAGCACTAAAAAAAAAACTGAAAATATTAGAACTGTAAATTTTCCGTTCTTTTTTTTTTTGTTTTTTTTTTTCTTTTTTTACTATTTTTCAAGGCTGCACTTAAAAAAATTGAATTTTTCCCGGCGTTTTTTTTAACTTAATTTTGTTTTTTTTTTCCCCTGTTTTAACCAAACCGCCAATTAATTTTAGTTTTAATTGTTTTTTTCCGGTTAGGCCACCTTTTCTAACATTTGTGTTTTTCCTCTCGTTAGAAAGTTTTATTCCTGAATAAAAACGTGTCTTCTTCTTTGTTTGTTTACTTCTGGATGTCTCAGATTTGTCATGACTGGTTCTGTTATATTTTTCCTCTGAATTTTCATCATTTCCTGTGCCATCTTTCTCTAAGGAAGACTCTTGCATCAAAATGTGCTTTTTTTAAATGACCCAAACATTCGTAACACAATTTATCTTTCCTTAAAATTCTCCACCCTGCAGGTCAGAGTACCAGGAAATGAGGAAAAACTGAGCAGACAGAGGAGCTGCTGTGGAGTCAGGCCGGCTCTGGTGGATGACGTTGTTTAGCAGCAGAGGGTAACTTACTCAGCGCTGAGATTAGCTGTGGATCCATCAGATCCCGCCCCCTTCCTGAACCTCCAGCTTCTGCTTCAAGTTTAACACTTTGATGGACGGCAGCTCAGAAAACTTAGACGCTCTGAGGCCTAAAAGAAAAGTGAAAGTGGAAGAAAAAACATCCTTTTCATCATATATTAAATTTTCTTATAGGCCAGCAGCTGTTTTTCTGTGGATGATGAACTGAAACCTTTGCTTCTATGTTAGAGTAACTCCATCTTTACTAACTTTAAATGCCCACATTTTCCTATTAAATGCTTAAGTTTTTCCTTCCTAAACTAAATCAGATTAAAAAGTTTTCTCTGTGCTTCAGTTGTTATTTTAATGATGGATTAGAAATCAGGAAACCCATCTGAAAAGTTTTATAAATTTCATTCTAAACTCCTGCATCACTGATTTCACTGTAGCTTAAACTTAGTTTCTACTCTCCTTTAAAATGTCTGAGGTCATAGCTGCAGAGATTTGGGGAAAACAAAGAATTATAGTTTAATGAGGAGTCTGGTTAGTCGGTTCCTGGAGCAGATTGTGGGTTTATTGGACTCTTCGTCCAGAACTGGCAGAGCTCTCCTCCTGCAGCCATCACAGTAATTATATAAAATGAGCAGCCATCACTTTAAATAGAGGTGATCGGTCACAACCTAGCATTTGACGTGGCTCTGGTGGGCGGGGCTTCATGTTGACATGAAACCCCCCCCATCCATCGCCTGGCAGAACCAGAAGACAGCAGAACTGTGCCCCGTTCTGCACGTAGTCCATTCACATGGCAGAACTCCAGCAGCGGACCAGCCGGTCCGGTTGGTTTGATCAAACTGACCCACATGACATGGCCCACCTGCCAGCTGGCTCGTCAGCCGTGAACAAATATGTGTGAGTGGGCACAAAGACCGGGCCTTTCAGGAAGCCTGGAGCAGGTCACATGGCCAGCATGAGTCAACCTAAATATTTAAATGAGGACAAACTTTATTGGCCCTAAAGGAAGCTGCTTCATCTTTTACATTAAGGATGGGGAAAAAAACATTTTCAGAAGGTTAAACGCAAGGAAGCTCTGAGCCACCAACTGATGCACACAAAAATGTAGACACAGAGAGCCTGGATGACGTTAAAATAATAAGTTGGTTTTTCCAGTCTGCTGTTAGATGGAGGAAGTTTTTCTTTAGTTACAGTCAAAGGGGGGAAAAAAACGTAACCCTCAGCTGGAGGAAGAGTCACCCTCTGTCTGCAGTCTGACCTTTTAGCTGCTCAACATCTCAATGTCTTTTAATCACATAGCTCTACACAAATGAATACATAACTTTTTAACAGGCTAAACAATTTTCCTCGGAATCTCTAGAAAAACATCTGAAATGAATAAACTCTAACACCCCCATTTTTTTCCTCCTTTTTTCTGTATTTTAAGCCTTAGTCTGTTTGAAATACAATGAACTGCAAAACTCTACTGGTCGACGGTCCAAAATAGTTTGCTCACTGGAAAAACGGTCTAAAAATCAGTAAAAATCCCTTAAATTAAGGGTATTTACCCTTAATTTAAGGAGGTAAATGAGATAGTATGCCAATGGAATGAGTATTTTTAATCTTAACATAAGATAATTAAATAATATACACTTGAAATGAGACAATGCAATTGTGTTTTCTTGTTTTAAATGTAAATTGTCTTGTTCTATTGGCAAAATGTCTGTTTTACCTCCTCACTCCAAGAACAAATGCATTTATTTTAAGAAAAAATTACTTACCTAGATTGCGATTTTTTCCAGTGCTTTACACTGAGCGAGAACAGCTACACTCCGCTTTGTTTTTAAAACATATAAATATAAAAAATATAACCGTGGATGTCTGGAGGAACAGTGATTGGCCTACATGTTCTGAATGCTGGCGTTCCATAAAGAATAAATGATGAACAGTTTAGTTTGTGCCTTCAAGTCGTTGCCCATAGGAAGACGTTACTTGGATATAACCTAACGGAATATCTTCAGAACGGCTCCAAATGACATAAAACTCATATGGGTGAGTAGAACATGATGTAATAACGTAAAATCAAGGGCCCAATGTAAAAAAAACGGCGTTCCCCTTTAACGCAGAAACAATGAAGAGGAAGAATCCCTTTTAACTAGATGATATCTCCAGCAGAACGAGAACCAGTCTCTGTGTGAGCACCCTACTGTCAATCCCCCAGAGGGTTTGGGAAGACAGAGACTCTCTTAACAATCATAGAAACATTAACCTATGTTAGAAAGGGTGTTGGTAAACTAACTCCACAGGTGGCTCAGCCTAGGAAAGAAACAGTGAAGCAGAAGAACTCTGCGACACTTATAAAGTCAAAACGGGAATAAGTTGGAGAAAATAAGTAGAATTCAGTAGAGTTAAAATAAAGAAAGAGCTGTTTAAAGGTACACTATGCAACCGGTGTTGATTTTCCAGCGAGGCTCCCCCCAGAGGGCGAAAGTAAAAGTGCAGTGTCGTAAATATGCTCAGCTGTTCTCCAGGCGCAGTTGTTTTGAGTTTAGCAGACAGGCGAACGCAACGAATCACCATGTCTACTGCGGTAAGTGACTATTTTGTTCCAATTTTCGAGTTTGAAAATTTTGCATGTTTCCGACATGGGCTTTCGCTGTTTTCTCGCTGGTTCCGCCATGATAACTGCACAAATATCGCCACTGCGCTAGCAGCGAGCATGCCTTTCACTGGGGGCGTGTAGCAGTTCTCGCCGTAAAGCAAGACCGACTCTCGCGATGCACGAGACTTCTGAGCCTGTGGATGCGGGCCGAGGGCTCCTAAAATTGCAAGTACGGTATTTCCCCTACAGACCACCAGGGCGGCCGAGAAAACCTTTATTCGACCTCAAATGACTCATTTAATCATCCAAAACGTCATAGAACACATTAATTAACTGAAAAATGTTGCATAGTATGCCTTTAAATCCTCCAGCATTTTAAGCCTATAGTAGCATAACTACAGTGATAGCTCAGGATAACCTTAAGCCAATATAACTATATTATGACAAGTCTTATGACTGTGCACAAGTCTGTACAATATTCATTATATGACACCTAAATCTCAATTAGAAGTTTACTTTTCATAAAAAAAAAAATTAGAATTATCAAAACAATCTTGAATCTTTTGTTTAAAAGCTAGGCTCTGTTTATGCACCTTGATGCTCTATCTCTCCGGTTCTTTTCTTGAAAAAAGATTACATGGGAAAAACTCTTTAAATAACACTTTATAACTTATAAGTATTAAACAACCAGGAGACATGACAACAGATTCTGATAGAAAGTGTAATATTACTCAGATCAGAGATCTGATCACCTCTCAGGAAGTGACCCCGATTAACAGTTAAAATGGCATTTTATTCATCTCCAGTCTGCCGCATCATTACATCATACACGTTAGCAGATGATTAGACATCCATGACTCCAGCCTTATCAAAATATTACACTTCGTTCTTAGCTAAAAGATGCCGCTCTCATTCCATTTCCAAATCTTTGTCACATACAGAATGAAGATTATAACCGTATATCCAGACAGAGGAATTGTAGATTTAATAGATTAAAACATCAGTTCTGACATGCAACAGGCAGCCAATATCTTCTTCAACGATAATTATCCAAACACTTGTTCTTCAAAACTTGTGATTCTCATCATTTTAGCAGGAAGTTAAAAACACACCTCTGGTGTTATGCTACTACTTAATCTTGTGCAGTTTTATCCTTAAAGTTGGTTTTCATCTATATGCCCACAAAAATGATCTGAAATCTGCAGGCAGCAACATGCAGCAAGGTGTGGAAATCAGAGCTGTGAGCTCATGCAGTTGAAGCAATTTTAAGGTATTTTAAAAATGCTACTTCTAATATAATTAGAAAGAGGTGATTAATCATCATATATGAGGGGAAATAATTTTTATCTTAAGTGGGCCTGTATCCTCAGGCATCTGGAGGTGATTTACCAGCACAGATCCTTAATAAATGATAATCGTCTTCTTTCCCTTTTAGTATCATGTTTCCAGAAATCATGCATCAAAAGAAGTGAAAAAAATTCAATAGAAATGAACTAATGAGAATCTCGGCCAGTGGTTACTGTCAGCACTTAAAAACATAAAGTAAGCTAAATTAGTTTTAATTGCTTTTAATGTTCCTCCCCAGTTCTGATATATTATTAACTTTAGTTTTATGTCTTATTCTATAAATTGCTCATACTTACTTTCTGTTTTTCTTTTATAACCTTTGGTTATAGTGAATCTGCATTCTTTGGTGTGTCACTTTGTTCCTGGTAGACCTGATTTTCCCACAATGGAAAAAGAAATATTCTATTTTAATCTACTCTACACTTCCAGTCTAGCTCCCTCTGTGTATCAGTCTGGTGAATCCTGATTTAACTCCTAGCTGATCCTGAAAATTATAATTGAAATGATTCCTCTTCCCTCTGTAACTACTACCACACTGAAGAGTGTGTTTTTGCACTGCTGGTGGCTCCAGAGTAAGGAAGATAGCTGCTGGTTTTTTGCACCACTAGGGCAGCTAACCTGCTGTCCAGCGCAGTGGAGGACATGCAGAACAAAACCAAAATCAAACACTGCTGCCGTAAGAACACTAAAGTGAAAATAAAGCAACATAAAGCATAAAACCATCTTAAAATAAAACGAAACCGTCCCTCCATTTTCCATCACGCTTATCCCAAGTGGTTCTCCTGCTGTTTACAGGCGCGGTCCACCCTGGACAGGTCGCCGGTCCAACAACACAGAGACAAACAACCATTCGCCCTCACCTAAGGAGAATTTAGAGAGGCCAATTAACCTAACAGTCATGTTTTTGCACTGTGGGTGGAAGTCGGAGTACCCGGAGAGAACCCACGCATGCTCAGGGAGAACATGCAGACTCCATGCAGAAAGACCCCAAGCTTGGAATCGAACCTGAAACCTTCTTGCTGCAAGGCAGCAGTGCTACCGAAGTAAAACCATTGTTTGGATTGTTTGGAATAAATTAATACAGTTAAAAGAAGAAAATTTAAGTTGTGAATGTAGGTTAGTGTTTTTTAATTGATTTTAGGCCATGAAGGCCTTGAAGGCCCTCAGAGCCCCTCCACTGTCTGAACCCCACTGGCCTTTAATGACAGAGGCTTGGACCCAATATTCAAAACAGGGTTTGAAATGAGTTTATTTAAACAGAAAGAGAGAACAGATCTTCTTCGGAGCGGGTTATCGGATTCTCTGCAGAGACAGGAAACTCAGGTCAGTGACAAGAATGTTGAGCTGATAACGACTAGGAGAAAATGTCATCGACCTGGTTAAAGAGTTTAGTCCGATTCAGAGAGTGAGGAACCCGGGGGGAGATGTCTGCCGCTTGCAGTCGTTATCGCTTCAGAGCAAATGGTGCAGGGAAGCTGGCGCCAGCCAACGCAGGACATGCAATTCTGTTTGTGAGGGATAATCCAAAGCCTAAGAACAGTTTTCAAACCAGGTTCATAAACCAGGCGATCAGAGAGCCTAAGAGGTATCCAAGGAGAATCCAAGCTCAGGTCAGTAACACAGTCTAAGTCCAGTAACCAGCAGAATCAAGGAAGTGAGACCAAAAATCAAACTGAACAGAGCAGACGGAGAAAAGGCAAAAAAAATGAAAATCCAGAGGCATAAAACGGGGTCAGAATCAAAAGGAAAAATTACTTTCTTGATGATACTCTCACAGAAACAGCTAGAATAATCTGCTGATGACAAGAAAGCAAACATCATAAATAGCTGCGGGGAACAGGTGAAACAGATCAGCAATAATCATCCATGGGGCCAATTAGACAGGTGAGAAGGGGCAGATGATGGTCGACCAGCTGCACCAATCAGAGACCAGAGTCCACTTTGACATCCTGCCCAGTTTGATGCTGCTGCTAAAAGATTTTCCTTTTTTGTCAAACTGATGCCAAAGTAAAACTTCATATGATAGTTGATATTCCTTCTAGTAAGTCATAAAGTACAACTTTATTCTCTTTATTCTTGTAATGTTACGAATTTATTCTCATAATCTAACTTTATTCTCATAATTTATGACTTTATTCTCGTAATGTTACAAATTTATTCTCATAATCTAACTTTATTCTCAAATTTTATGACTTTATTCTCGTAATGTTAAGAATTTATTCTCATAATCTAACTTTATTCTCATAATTTTATGACTTTATTCTCGTAATGTTACGAATTTATTCTCATAATCTAACTTTATTCTCATAATTTT
>NW_015150558.1:166650-182270 GCF_000732505.1 Cyprinodon variegatus
TACTTTATTCTTGTAATTTTACGGCTTTACTCTTGTAATTTGATTACTTTATTCTTGTAATGTCGCAACTTTATTCTCATAATTTTATGACTTTAATCTCATAAGATTACGACTTTATTTCGAAATAAAGAAAAAAAACCTCTACCCTGGCCCTAATACTCCATTGTAGAACATAACTTTGTCTTGTTGAGGTCTAGAAAGTAAGATGGATGCTTTTATGTTGCAGGGTAAAAACATGGATCAAACCTTTAAAGGTCTGTTAAGATTTTCCTTGGTTTCTCTCCATGCAGACGTGGCACGGTGGCTGAACGCCACATCTACTGAGGTCCTGCTTTCTCAAACCACCAGGAGCTCAGCAGATGTGGCGTTGAGCTGAGTCAGACACCTCCAGTTTCTCTGGTCCTTTCTCTTACTGTCACTAGAAACTTGAGGGAAATATTTAGTCTTGCTGTAGGCGTTCAGGAATCTCACAGCCAGATGACATATAAAGCGAAAGTCTTGGAGACACATGATTTGCTCTGTAGGCTGTGGTCGTTAAAGGCTGCTTCTGGTTCCTGCTGCCACCCGTCTGTGAAGAACTTCTTTCCATGTTTAGACTGTGAGACATTCAGCAGCTCGGCATCTCAATGATGGAGTGTTTAAATTGTGGAAGGATTATTCTCCCACGCAGGAATACAGTTAATTGTTGATGCAATGCGGACACTGTTTATTTCTGCAGTGTTTTAATTGTTAAGATGCTTCGGATTTTTCTATTAGGACTCAGAGTGGAAAACAAAAGGAGCAGAAATCATTTCTGGTATTTAAAACATGCAGAAAATCTGCAGAAGGCAGCGAGTTTCGCTTCACAGGTAAATGTCCTCAGTGAAACAGAGAGAAGCTATCGGAAAAATCCAGAGAATTTCAGCCACACTCAGCATCTTATTCTACAGAAACTCTTCACCAGGCTGGAGATGATGACTTACTTTTAATGTCGTTCAGAGTTTTTATGGCTTGTTTAGAAGCGCCTCATTTAAAATCCTTTTTAAATGCCTTTATTTAAAATCAGAGTTCTCCTGAAACCCAAAGAATAGAAAGACGCCACCACAGGTGTTTCCATCCACCTGCTTCACTGCAGTAAAACAGAGGAATGCAGTTATGACGCGTGAAATGATGACAGTTTATTCTTCTTTTTCGTTTTAAGAAACGAAATTAAAAAGATAAAATACAGATATTAATGTTTACACTGAATGAATGAAAGAGTTAATAATAATAATATTTAACAGTTCATTTTAAAAATGTCTTTATTCATCATTAAAATAAGGCTACTTCACACTGCAGGCCTTAATGCTGAACTTTGATTTTTTTTGTGAAATCGGAATTTTTTACGATGCTGTTCACATTTCAAAATATACGCGACTTCTATGTGATTTCCTGTTCATACAGCTTAAGTGTCCCGCATGCACAGTAGAGGACACATGGACTTCACAAGCAAGTGTGCGCTGTGTTTAACGACGTAAACATTAAAAAACCTTAAAAAAATCTATCCTTTCAAGATGGTTAAACATAAAAAGTACTCTCCGCATTAACGTGCACTATGGTTGTTGTTAAAACAAGTACTAATGGAGCAGCATGAAGTGGATCATCATACCGACCTGATAAAGTGATTCCTATCTTTGCCTGGTGACCTAGCCCTGTTTGGACCTGAACTGTGTCGAAAAAGGCAGACTCACATCAAAGTTGGTTCTGATCCGGAGCCTGACAAAAGTCTCAAACAAACTCTCCTTGCTGCAGTACGACTAGTAAAAACGACCAGCAGAAACCATTTTTAAACTGGGCATGAGCTGCGAGGGGCTGCAGAAAGTACATAGAGTGTCATAGCGGCAACATCACCAACATGGAGCTCTGTGGCCAAGCGTGGAAGATGGCTGCTGATGGCAAAAGTAGGCCCCATGTGACCCAGGCCCTGGCAGGGTTCCCTCAGGTCCTTAAAAAGTCTTAAAAGGCTTTGAATTCTTCAAAATAAAACTAAGGCCTTAATTTGTATTTGTCTTTTGTCTTTCGTGGGTCTTAATTTTTAAAACATCATCAATAGGATTGTTTTTACTATGATTTATTTTTGTAATCTAAATAAAACGTTAAAATTGACATTTCTTTTTATTAAAAAAAAATAACGGCTCGCCACCATTGGTTCCGTCCCGATAGCAGAACCAATAAAGCGTTGTTGCGGCCGGGACATTTGGGCGATGCAACATTAACTTTTTGTCTGGAAAATATGAGCAAGTGTAAATGTAACCAAAATTGTCTCCAGCCAAGAGTTTTCTCCATGGCTAAAACCAGGGAACATACATGAGGCTCAGTGGATTTATGCAAGAAGTCATTCAAGCTCAGAACGATGGGAATTAAGGCAGTGGAGTCGCACATGCGAAGCACGAAACACAAAGCGTCAAAATGGAGTTAGAGAGAAACAGCCGGTATTTCTCAGTTTAGTTCCACCCTTGTCTCTGCAACGCCTCCACTTATCACCAAATCAAACATACTAAGAAAACCATACAAAGAAAAATAGCTGCTAAAAAGACTTAGCACTGGTTATGTTGGGGCTTTAAAACTGGTTTGTTTTGTTCCCTGCTAAAACAAAGTTTGTGAATTCAGTTAAATAATTGTTCAAATATATCTGTCATTTGTGTGTTTTTAGCTTTCTTCCTGTATGGGAAGCTTTTCAACATTTGAAACATTAGTGCAGTGGTTTATGTTAAAATAAACCTTTAGGTTAAGTTGATGCAAGTGTTTTTTTTTTTCTTGTGTTTCTTGTAAATTTGGTCTTAAATTTTTATTTCAAGTGGCATTAAAAAGTCTTAAAAAGTCTTGAATTTAACTTGCCTTATGCTGTAGGAATCCTGCCCGGATGGAGAGGAGCAGGATTCTCGGTAGTGGCAGCTGCATGCAGACTTTAAAGATGAAGCAGATGAGCACCTTGAAGTTTAAACACTTTAAGAAACTACTGTACCTTCATGATGAGCTTGTAAATAGACACTGCAGAACGCCACTACAGTTCATTCAAAATAACTGAGGATTGCAATGAAGTTAAGGAAACAAAGAACCCAGAATGAAACAAAGAACTTTCCTCTCTTTACACTTTCAGACAATATATTAACTGATGTGGACGACGATAAATCCCTCGGTCACATTATTAGAGTGGTTTTTGTGATGATGTTGATTTACAGCGACAGTAACGTAAATTATATGCACAAGCAAATGCGTTTAAATTTCACTCGGTTCTTATGTTTCTCTGTTTAAGGCCTACTGTCCTCCACTGCTAGCTGCACATCTGTGAGCCTCAGGATCCTGTTGAAGGTCCCTCACGCTGTGATCGTAAATCCCATCATTGATATAACATCTGAAGGACTCCAAAAAATGAAAAACTTGTTTTAAATATACCTGAAAAATTAGCATCAGAATCGCTTCTGGTTCTTGGAGTCATTGGAGAATCTGTCATTGGTGAAATCAGTTTATTTCTATAGCGCCATTTCACTTCACATGTCATCTCAGGGCACTTTACAGTTCACCAGATCATTCAGTCAAATTGTCTCTCTAAGGAAAACCAGCTGATTGCATCAACCCTCACACTAAGCATGCTTGTAGCGACAGTGGAGAGGAAAAACTCCCTTTGAACAGGAAGAAACCTCCAGCAGAACCAGGCTCATCTGCTGAGGTCGACTGGGGTTCAAGGAGACAGAAGCAGACATAGAAAAAGAAACATAGATACAAAGGGCAGCTGTAAAAGGCGGCCCCGTCCAGGAAACACACAGCCAGGCAGACGAGCTCCGAGCCAGCTCCCATGTCAGAGGATGAAGAGAGCACATCCAGTTAGTCACAGTCAGAGAAACAGGCCCAGATGTCCAGGCAGACGGTGGTGAACAAGTTTGGTAAAGAAGAGCCGGCTTCATGTGGGCTCACACTGAATGTGGTGCGGTTGTAGTGTGAACCCTACTCATAAAAACAGTGTGGACTCCCACAGTAGCCATGGTGCAGTCCAGTTCTGGTTGCCGAAGCAAAGCGGTGCTGTGGAAAACTGACCATGAAGGAAGTTCAGCTGGATGAAGCGGCAGCCATTGAAACAAAAAAGATTCATGCAGTTTTGCTCTTGAACTCCTGAACCTGAAATTCTGAAGAAAGAGCCTGAAACCACCTGACCTTCTCTCTCTCTGCAGCCGTCACTGGTCACAGAGTTTAATGACATTTTAACGCACACATTAACTAGATCAGAACAATAATCAAATGGCTGTCAGTGGGACTCTGGTATTAACATTATGTCCACTGTTAAAGCACCTTTGTGGCTTCTCTTAAAAACGTCTCAGCTACAGAGATTTGACCTCAATCCTCTGCAGCACCTCAGTCCTTTCAGGAATCACCTGCAGACAAGCAGAGGCTTCATGCCTGAGATGTGATCCCTAAAAACTGTGCATCACTGGAACCTGGACTTCTCCACATGAGCATAAAACATGTGATGAGATGCAAACGATGCACCGTGATCTCTAGTCTAACTCAGAGGTTTGTGGATCTAAAATGCATGATCTTAGCTGTTAATATTTGCAGTAGTGGTGCCTTCTTTATTGGGTCAGTTGTAACCTGAGGCCTTCTTTTGTAACCTGTAGGAATCACTAAATGCAAACCAGTCTCCTGAGGGGGAAAACCCAGAGAGAGATGGATCAAACTGAAAGATAAAATAAACCAGTCAACAAAAAGCTCTTTATTATAATGGCTGGCAGCAGTCAGCGTGGTTCAAACTGCATGAATGAGTCCAGAATAGATTTTATCACAAGGATCTTTTTACTGTTAAACTTGAGTAAGAAACAAGAAGCTGTGATAAGAAACGATTTACAGACTCTTCCTCATTTTTCTCCCACTTCTGAAGAAGTAGGTTAGTGTCAGACAAAGACCGCCCTGTCAGCTCATGCTGCAAGACTCGTTTAGATATCAGGATGCAGTGAAAAAATCGATTATCTGTTGAGTCTACAGGTGTTTTTGGTTCAGCTCAGGTTCATTTCTGGAAACCGGACTACAGAGAGTCTTCAGCCAGAGATTAGAATCAGATGGAAGGACGAGACAGAACCAGCCGGGGAGTTCATGTTACCTCAGACTGCAGGCTGGAGGCACGTTCATATGACAGAGAGTCTGTGGAGAGAGATTACAAGATATGAGCTGCAAACAGGCGGAGGTTGGTAGTTTGAATCCATGCTGACTGTTTAAGCAGCTCAGTTTTCAATTCAGTTTATTTCTATAGCGCCAATTCACAACACGTCATCTCAAGGCACTTTCCAGTTCATAAGATCATCCAGTCAGATTGATTCAAAGTTTTCTATCTAAGGAAAACCAGTTGATTGCATCGACTCATTGACTCTTCAGCAATCCCTCACACTAAGCTTGCTTGTAGCGACAGTGGAGAGGAAAAAATCCCTTAAAAGGAAGAAACCTCCAGCAGAACCAGGCTCAGTGTGAGCGGCCATCTGCTGAGGCCCACTGGGGTTCAAGGAGACAGTTTTTATCCAGTAAGCCTGGCTCCAAGGTGGAGACCAGTTTTAAGTTCCTGCATCAAGTTCTGGTTCCACGTCCTGTCTCGGCTACCCTCTTCCCCTGAGCCTGCTCATCTGCATCTGATCCTGTCTGCTCCTGTGCGTGACCACCTGGTCACGCTTTCGGTCCCTGTCAGACTCTGAACCCTCCTGGGAACCTGTGGATGCCTGGAAGTCTGGATCCTGCCTTCTGTTCTGGATCCCTGACTAGGATCGGCTTGCAGCATCACCTCTGGGACTGCAGCACTTGGGGACATTCTTGGACTGGACTGTTAAACCAGAGTTCTGTGATTGGGCGGTGGCCCGCTCCCCATCCTGCAGTGTCCGCGAGCCACAGCTCCACTTTAGTTTTCAATTTAATAAACCTTTTTGAACTTTCCTACTGACTGTCTCTCCTTGAATACTGGGTCCATCTGTCCTCGGTTCATGACAGGGTTAGAAAGATCTAAAAGAGCACAGTTACATGATCTAACCTTTGAACGGACTGCAGCACCATGTCATTCATTAATGAGGGGAAACGCTCCTCAGGGATGGTTAGCAGAGCAGAAACAAGCCCATCCTCTATGGCTGAACTTCAAAAATTCTCCTTCCCTAACCTACAGCTTGTAAACAAACAGAAATAGACTAAATCTCAGTGAGATCACCGTTGTCCCTCAGAGACCACGGGAGGTTCTCTATTGTTCCAGAAGTTGCTCCATAATGAAAGAATTTCTAAGAATCCGACTCGTTTATTCTCAGCTGGCTGCACATTCCTGTTAATGGAGCCACTGAGGCGGGATAATGTCCACAGAGTTAGCAGTTCAGAGCAGGAAGGCTGTCTGAACAGAAGCTCATTAAACACCTCAGGGTGGAGACGTGAAGCTCTGCTGGGCCACATATGTTCTTATTAACATAACAGGAACCCTGGGATTCTGGCCGAGCTCCTGCTTTGGTTTTAAAACTACATTTATCCAAAAGGGCCTCCCTCAATGATTGGGCAGACGGTTTAACCTACAATCGCTTTCCAGGATCCAATACCCTGAGACCACAAGGGGGCAGAATATGCAACACAACAAGCAGGAACCCTAATATTTACCATCATCAGCTGAGAATAAATCCAGATAATGAATCAATGTCCAACATTTAGTCTCCGTTCAGTAGATCGACTTCGATTTGATCCACAGGGGAGGAAACGTGCTGCAAAGGAGCAGAGGCAGAGAATTACTGCAAGGCTGGAAAAAAACATTAAAGACCTGAAGATCTTCCTGAGGAGATTGTTGTGTAAAGCTCTAGTCTGCAAGCTCTACCACAGAACAGCAGGACGGGAAAAAACATACTTTCATCAAGGCCACAGATTTCCTTCTAATTAATGATTGAAGCTCAATCAGAGGATTCCTTTAAAATGATTCAACATGAAGAAAGATATTCATTAAACCATCAACAAGTTTCCTTTTTATCCATTTATTTATAAATGTTTTTAACTTTCATTTGAGCCAAAAGAGCAAAATAAAAAAAAAAAAGTTTGGTCTGGAGTTGAGCTCATGTAGAGAAAACAGTTCTGAATGATCTGTGCTGATCTGCAGGAACAGATTTCTTTCTGTTTTCAGTTTTTTCCCCAATTTGCAAACAGTCAGAAGTGTAGTTTTCCAGATTTTTGCAAAATATTTCACCAGTGATGCCCTCAACGTGTCGTCAAACACACACTAAGAGAAAACGCTTCTTCCTCTGTCAGTTGGTAACATCCTGAGGTTTCGTAATGACCGCTGGGTCACAATAAACACAGCGTGGAAAGTTTCCACCAATATCCTACATGAAGCAAGAAAATGTATTTTTAGAAAATGTTTTAAGGCCAAATAATTGTTTTCATATTCTCTGAAACACATGTAAATATTTATAGTTTAATCTGTTTATGTCTGAATCAGAAGCAAAGATTGACTCAGTCAGTTTCCTTCCCATTTGATCCTCATTTTTAATCTTTTGTTTAAATCTTTCTGTATAAATGCAAACAATGAGCTGGGTCTGGGTTGCTGCTGCTGCTACTTTTAGACACAGCAGGCAAACCTGTGGCAAGCCGGGCGATGGGAAAGAAGGAGAAGACCATGAGAAAAGTGTGGACTGCTGGAAGAACTGCGGTGAACTGGTGAAAGAAAAGTGAAATGGCGTGCTCAAAGATGACCCTGCACATTTAGAGGATGTTTGGCTCAACCTGCTGCTGTGAAGCAGGATTCTCCTAGCCTCGTGAGACCATCCTGATCTCGCGAGCTTTCAAGGTTTCACTCGCAGATCAGTCTGGAGACTCTCCGTTAAAGAAAATTTGGAGCCGTTCACCAAACGAACGTCCAATCAGCGTTGGCTTTGAGGCGGGTTGAGGTGTGACGCAACGAGAAGCGCGACAGTTCAGTCTAAAGAACATGGCGGCTTCAGCCGATGAAACTAGCGTTAGCGTGGCTATCGAGCAAGTTTTATCGGAATTACAGAGTATTTCTTCACTGAAAGAAGAGCAAAACACTGCTCTGGAGGCTTTTCTCAGAGGAAAAGATGTTTTTGCTCTTCTCCCGACTGGGTTCAGCAAGAGTAGCCTGGCTGTTAGTACGTCATATGCTTCGTTGATCTGATTGGTTTATTTGGCCCGTCTATCACCAACATAGGCCAATCAGCTAACCAGTATTTTCGCCCCTTCCCAAAATTACTTCAACGGAAGGTTTCCAGATGGATATGCGGAGCAAATCCATCTGGTCGAGTCAGGTTTAAAAAAAAACACTTTAGATTTTAAAATGGAAAAAAAATAATTATATTTTCTTATTTAAAAAGTCAATGAATAACATGTAGGCATAAACACCTGCATTTTACTTCATAGTTAAATTCAGTTCAAAGTAACAGATTATAATTAGATGGTAGTGGATTTTTTTTATTGGGACCCTGCTGGTTTTTAATTGGTTTACAGTCAGCTGCGTGTCTGAATGACACTTTAGGAATATTTAGAGCAAACTAAATGGTTTATAGTGTAAATCTTTACACTGTAAAGCAGTTTCAGGTCTAAGTGAATTCCTTTCCTACATTTCTGCGCTGATTGGATCAGCCAGGCCCTGGTGACTCACAGCTGCTGACTTTCAAACTTTTATGCTAATTTATTTTTTCGGTTTTTTCTTGGCTGAGCAATAGGCTGACATCAGAGGGCGTTTCCTAAGAGCAGATCATCCTGAGCGCTTATAAGCAGCAGCCTGGCAGCTTCCAGGCAGATCTAAGCTCACTGAGAGAGAAAAACAGAAACCAAGCGACAGAAAACAGACAGATGTACTCACGGTCAAACAGCACGACTATGACTGTTCAGCAGGAGAGGTTCGCCTTTAGCTCCGGGATGTCCGCCCGCAGCACCCAGCCAGAGGTCTTCACCTTTGAGCGGATTCCGCCTCAGGCCACCGCCGTGCGCTCCTACGTGCCGGTCCGGCCCAAGAAGCGCTGCACCCGGGTCATGTACCCCGCCAAGGTCCGCATGCACCTCCCGCCGCCCGAGAGGAGCCAAGCCAAGCGCTGGCTGGTCATCCTGTGCCTGGTGGTCCTCTGGCAGATCTACACCGAGGAGCCGTGCGTGGAGGCGCCGCTGAGCGCAGACTGCTCCATCGCTGAGTACCGGGGCTTCAGCTTCCAGTCCGCAGAGAGCCAGGCCCGCCACATGTCGGAGCTCAGCTCCAAGCCGAGCGGCTGTGAGGACGGCGGTGCCTCCAGCAGCGATCAGATCATCAGCAGCCATCCCTGCATCTCCGCGGCGCAGCAGAGCGAATCCAGCGGCTTCGAGCAGAGCGCAGGACAGAGCATGGTGGCCCTGCTGGTTTACCACCGACTGGGGAACGACAACTAAGTCCGACCGGACCGGGTCCACCCTGCAACGCCCAAATCTGGGCTTTAAAAAACACTGAGCCGAGCTGGAGGAGATTCTAAGAACCTCTGGAGAGCAGCGGCGCGCCCCGCGCGACGTGGCCGGAGAGGAGACTCCACGCGCGGCTTCACCAGCCAGCAGACTCCCCTGATCACTGGGGGGGATGAACTGCCTGGGAAAGAGAGAGAAATCTGGGAGAATGAAAGAACTGTGAACACTAAGAAAAAACAGAAACTTGAGATCCAGAAAACTTGAAGTGAATGAGTGAAAATCTGCACAAAGACTCTGACTTTGCACTGTGAGCCTGCGGGCTGAGATCAGATGTTTGTTATGTTCTGTGTCTCTGATGTAGGCTGACATGCCTGAACCTGACACTGTGTTATTCATATTTTCTATACATGTCTTATTTTGTTATTTATTTTATTTGCTATTTATTATTTTGTAATAAAACCCCTTCAAATGAATTTCCAGTTTCCTGCCTCTTTCCTAAAGGTTTTGCTTATTATTAAGGTCAACTCTTAATCTTTGCATCTTTGAAATTACTTAAGATTGACATTCAATCAGCTTCAACATTTAAAGCAACAATAATGATGCTGCAAAGATTAACTTTAAAGGTTTTATTTTCTGTAGTTCCTAAACAAACTTAATATTTTCCAAGAAACAAAAAAATTTTAATTGGCTGCATCTCTCTCATCAGTATCAGATGTTCTTAGCGGTATAGGAGCCTCCTGAAATTCTTTACTTCAGTAAAAGTATTGATACCTGTTCTATAAAAGACAGATAAAGGTAAAAGTAGAGACAAAGAAAAAAGGAAAGTAAAAATAAAAAAAAATGCCTTGATTGACTTTATTGATCTCACTGTGGAGAAATACTCCTTACATCAGCTCAGATAGTCATTAAATTATAGAAAATAGCTTTTAAAACCTACTTAAACATCATATTCCCAAAAAATAGATTATAATTTTTGCTTGTTCTAGATTTGTTTTAAATCCAGCCAGGATGATATAGATGGAAGTGAACAGATCTCAGCATCTGCAGCTGAATCCTCTCCTAACTGGATGGTTCTTCATTCCCCCTGTTCTGTTATAAATGTTTTATCTGGTCATTATCTAAATTTATAGAAACAACAAACCAGTCTGGAGGAGTAGAAAGATCAAATATTTGTGTTCAAATGTAGGAAGTAAAAATAAAAAGTCCTAAAACAATAAATAATCGAGTAAAAGTACAGATAACAAAAAACTGCTACGTATTTATAGTTATTTAACCTGACCAGTGGTGGTTTTAGACCAAATGTGTTTTCATGGGGGAACAGAAAAGTGTGAAATAAAAACAGGGCAAGAGAATAAAATATATTTCTAAAGCTGCACGAAGACATCTCTATTAAATTAGATTTATTCAAAATTCTATGTCTTATTAGGTCGAAATACATTCATAATTTAGGAATTTTACATATTTTTGACTTCATTTAAGTTAATATTACTGTTTTCTATAAAACTCAAGAAAAACAGATAAATTCTGCTGTAAAAATTAGAGGTTTTTTTTTTATTTGTTTTAAAAAATAATATTTGACAGATGAAAACTGGGTTCCTATCGCAATACCACTGAAGCTATCACCTTATTGCTTTTAAATGATCAGTAAAACAAAATTTGTAAAGAAAAAATGAAATATATTCAAAGAACCTATCAGTAACCATGTCTGTTCCAGGGCAGATCATCATTAAAAATTCTTTGAGTATTATTTCCTCAGTACAGGGGCCATAATAGGGGCCAGGACATGATCTACAGGGGCACTGGCCCCCATTGGCCCCTGTCTAGAACTGCCCTAAAACCTGACACCTGTGGATTTTGTTAACAGATGTTTTATGAATTATTTACGGAAGAGGATTAGGGCCATTGAAAAATAAAAAAAAAAAAGTTAACTGATTTTAAAATTTTATTTCAGTTTAATATGGGAAAAAAGTCAGAATTCTGACTTTTTTATTGTCAGAATTCAGTCAGAATTCTGAGATTAAAATCAGAATTCTGAGAAAAAAAATAAAATAAAATAAAAACATCAGTTAACTTTTTTTTTTTTTCCACTGGCCCTAATCCTCTTCCGTAGTTATTAGTGCAGAAACATTGCAGTAGTTTGTTTACTGAACTGGAAGGTATGCGGGTTTGATGGTACGAAGGTAAGAAATAAAAACTAAAACATGCATTACCTACTGGCAACAGTTAAAGAACAGAAAAGCTACAAATATTTAAAGCAGATCTTATAGTAAATAGAGTTTTGCATGTCTGGGATTAGAATAAAAACCTGATCGATGTATGAAATCCAACTCCTGTTATAAAGGTCATTTCTATGTAAATTTACCAACAAACGACACAAAGAGATCCTTTATAAAAGCTTCCAGGAGCACAAAGCCAGCTGTGTTTGGCTGATTTCCCCTTTCCCCTCTGGAAACCCTTTAGCTCATCTTTTGGCATAGTGGGATAAACACAGGCATCTGGGAGCCGTTAAAGCAGCCGGTTTGCAGGATATTACTGCATCATCAGAAACTTTCAGGAAAAACGTTCCTCGCTGCAACTTCTTTCATTTTTCCCTGGATTGGGATTGATGCTGAGTCAGTGGGAGACCGCCGCTGCTTCAGGTTACATCACAGCAGCCCCCCAGCCTGCAGAGATGAATCATGCCTAAAACCTGTGGAATAAAATGTTAATCTAATGACTGACATCTGTAACTCATTTCTGCTGAAAACATTGCAGGTTATTAATCACACCGCAGAGCATTACCTCATGGAACGAGGTTCTGCTGCTGCTGGGGAACCCTGCTGACGTTGATGTTGATGTTGGAGGTTGCCATGTCAACGTCGTGGGGTTCCTCACGTACGCCTTCACAGGTAACACACAGGTATGGGGGGGGCTGAGAGGAGCTGATTTGCTGATAAGAGTGTAGAAACACACCGCAGATCGGTCCCATCTGGGCCCCAAGAGGTGTTGCTTTTGGCAGCCATTTTAGTTTTAGTCTTTTAGACAAAAAGACTTGATAGTTTTGATCCTTTTTATTTAAAAATTGTTTATTCTTTCTCTGTTTACTTGTAGATATTTACAAATAAATACAAACCAGTTAAAGTATTTTATCTCTACAATGTGCATATAAACCCAGGTTAATGTTTTTATAATACAGGTCATCATATTAATTATAGCAAAATGTATTTATTTAAGGAAAAGTCTGCTCATATTCAGAATTCAAGCTTCTGAAAGTCCTTTAAATATGAAATGATTACATATTGTTCAATAAATGATGTCAGGTCTAAGCACCTAAAACATCATACATACAGGGAAAGAAAGAAAGCACAGAGACAATTAATTTAGTTTCACTCGTGAGGAGAGTAGGAAGAGACTGCGGAGTTTACAATCTCCACCGCTCTCTGCAGTCCCAGCGTTCTCCTCGCTATTTATTGAAATCAGAGGTCCCTGGTTACAACAGCTGAGACTACTTTAGTGACTAGAGACAACATGAGGAATTCAGACTTGCAGTCTCAGTAAATATCCTATAAATATCAGATACAGATACACAGATACATTTATATACAATTATTCCAATAAATGATCAGTGTTTTTAATTCAGAGTAATTTTCATGTGAATGTGCTTTACTGGAGGCATCCATGTTTGTCAAAGAACACTACTGCCACCTACTGGTTAGTGACGTCACGGTGCGGTATCGGCTGTTGATCAAGTCCCAGTGCTGTATCTGGTGTTTGTCACAACGCGCTATTATCCAAGTCATCTTGAAAACATTCTTCTTCCAAATGTTGGCTACATATTACGGGTTTTTTCTCTGGCCAGAAGTTCGATGGCAAATCCTCCCTCTTCAAGTTGGCGATCCAACGACCAACCCGTCCGTGGAGGATCAGGAATCAGAAAGGTGGAAGAACTCTTTTTTTTCACTTTTACCTGATGTATTCCAGCATCCAGCTGCCATGCACGTGGGCATTGTCAGTTTCACTATAGCTCTGGTGAATTTCAATGGTGAAGTCCTCTGGAAATCTTCAATAATTGTTGTTGATTGCAGATGTGTCTAGTAGTTCCCATTGATTTAGCTTGGAAAGCGGGGAGAATGGCGCTAGGCTTACCGCACCGTGACGTCACTGCTGGAAGATGGCAGGAGGGAGGGGTTACTATATTTGGACAAAAATGGCCGCTCTCAGACTCGGTTATTGCAACGAAAATTATTATTTAATTTTTTTACTGAGTAACGTTACATTTATTATGTCACCACAAATGTATTAGTTTTAGGCATAAATAATGATTCATTGGTTATTCCTTGCTGACTGGACTTTTCCTTTAATCAGTGACAGAAACATGGTCTTATAGAGGGTCCTGACTTTGACTAGGAGTCTGGCTAATAAAAAAAAAAAACAGAAAATCCTTGTATTTCTGGTAGATAAACCTACATTTAAGGCTGGAAAACGTTAACGTTCCAGTGGTCTCCACCAGCCCTCCTCTACCATGCTTTACAGTTATCAGCTGTTTCCTCCAGCTAGCATATTTTATTATGAGCAAACATCTCTGTTTTGTTCTCATCTGTCCACAGGACATAACTTTTTCTTTTTAAAGAGAAAATATTTTTTTCCTTCCCTACAGCAAAACTTTCTCAGTCAACTTTGAATAACCTGCTAACGGAGGCCTGCACAGTCTGAAACAGAGCTCATAAAGTTTTCATCATTTCTTTGAACTTTTTTATTGATGTTGGGCTGAATCTGCAGGGAAATTTACTCCTGGGAATCTAGAAGCTGTTTGAGACATTTTCTCTCCTGGAAATATAATTTGTCTTTGAATGATGATGGACTTCAGGCAGTTTAATAAAGGGCAGAAATTCTTGCTTGTTGCTCCAACATGCCTGATTCACAGGACGTTTATTCTCAGTGAATTCATTTTCAAATCTCCGGATCCTCCAATCAGTCTCTGCAACTTTGTCTTCTTCTTCTTTTCTTTGTCTTCCTCTCAGCAGAACAGTGACTTTGAATGATGTCTGTTAAACACAATCCTCTGACTTCATTTGTCGGGGCCTGACGTCGGCTCTTCGTCATTTGCTTTGTTTAAGTCGTCTGCTGTAATCAGAGCGAGTTGAAAGGCCACGCCTGTGTTTTACATCACCCACGCTGAAATGATGAGAAAGGTTTACATTCTGTTTAATTGGAGTATAAACAGCTGATCAAGATCAGTTAGGAGACCAGTATGATCATCTCCTGTAAATGGAAATTCCTTTCTTAGTCACACACCCAAGAAAAAAATCACTTTTGCAATAAAAAACAAATATGAATCATCAGAAATGTCTCTTTTAATTACAAAATAAAATAAAGCTGTTTAGAAAGTGTTCAGGCTGCAGAAGGAAATGTTGTGTGGAACAGCAGGGGAATTATTAAACCCTAAAATAACCCAGGTTCAACTGAGAAGGAACAAGGAACAAAGGAGAAGCTAAAAAAACAACGTTAAGAATGTGGCTGAGCGAGCCGCGGACGACAGGTGGAAAACGTTCGGGATTAAAAGTAAAACCAAGAAACAACGAGGTACAGTTAACCTGATGTCAACCCTGAAAAAAGAAAGACTACATTTATAAGAAAATTACATGTTCACTGAAATAAACAAATGCAACCACTTTTGTCATGATCTGGCCTGTTTGCTCTCCCTTAATTGGCATTTTCTTTCACCTGTCGTTTTCCCTCCCTGCCTCAATTATAATTTATTCCTCTCACCTGTTTCCTCTTGGTTATATTCAGTTCAGCCTGAGCATTCAGTGCCAGATCATTACTTGTCTTTCTGTAAGTCTGTCTGTTCAGTTTTTGATGATTATGATGATCCGTTCAGTTTTTGCCTTGGTTCATGTCCTGGATCCTAGCAGCCAGTGGAAAGAGGGTTTTAGTGTTTGTCTCGTCTCCTGATCGTCCACTGTTCCTCCCCCGCAGAGTCCTCTGGGTTTTTGGCTCTGTATGTGGGGAGGTTCAGTTTTTATCTCAGTAAGCCTGGCTCCAGGGGGGAGACCAGTTTAAAGTCCTGCATCAAATTCTGGTTCCACAACCTGTCCCGGCTACCCTCTTCCACTGAGCCTCCTCCTCTGCACCTGATCCTGTCTGGACCTGTGGATGCCTGGAAGTCTGGATCCTGCCACCTGTTTCTGTTCCTGCCTGATCTGGATCCTGTTCCTGTCTGCTCTGGATCCCTGACCAGGATC
>NW_015150558.1:184212-186414 GCF_000732505.1 Cyprinodon variegatus
TTCTACTTTTAGAAATTCTAGGAACCACTAGTAAACCTGCAGATTGAGAGCGAAATGCTCTGGTAGGATCATGCTAAACGGTACAGCAGGCGTATTTATGAGAAAACGATTCTCTCTGGCGTCTAAATGGTTTCGCTTTGATCATGTGAGCCAAACCAGGGGAATTGCTGCTTTCTACTGTGTGTTGTTTGTTTTAGGCGGTGGTTTGGGGAGTAATGGCTAACACAGCAACTTCAAATCAGTTCTGCGGTTCATGAACTGAAACGCTGGTGTTGTTATGTAACAGCTGCGACCTAAAAATGGAGTCACAGCATTTCTGGAGTTTGTTTGTTTTTAGGTTCATCTGCTTACAATTTCAAGAGTGTTTGTAGAAGTGATTTAAATGAGCAGTCAGCCAGGATTAAAACATCTCTGTCACACAACCACAAGTACGTCTGTTTGTTTTTTTTAACTGAGGGGATCTACAGAAATTAAAGGAGATTAAAAAGTTAAATGCCTCTCAGTCAAGGGGGTTTAAGGGGGTTCACTTTGATAGGGGTTCTGCATAATTAACTGTAGAGGTGATTTTAGCAAGTGAGAGAGATCAGAGAGGGATGAGATGACAAGCAGTCAAAGTCACGGTGAGCTGCACAGATGGAGAGAAAAGTTATGAGCAAATTTCAAATTCTTTTGATGCCACCATTAGGAGTGATGACACCTGTCAAGAGATGTGGCCGATAATAGAAAATAAGTTGAACTGGATCTCATGATCGCAGCTGAGATTTGGAACGCGGATATGTTTGATCTGTGGAGATGAAGCCAATTCCATTAAATCGATTCCTTTACATCATCTTAAACTTCTCCAGGAAACAAAAGGACAAATAAATTTACTTAATATAAGCAACAAGTCAACAAGACTGAAAAGATAGGATTAGGAAAAGGAAAAGAATGTCTCAATAAAATGAAAATAACGTGATGTAAAAACGTGTTACGATAGCATCTGAAGACGGGCTATCGGTTCCTGTTTGGTTCTGCTATCACTGCATCCTGCTGCTGATCAGACACAGTTTACTTTAAGCAGCTAAACTTCACGGCACAGATACTTCCTGCTGTTTACACAGAAACTGGCCGTGACCTGGGGTGGCGGGCACAAAAGGTCAACCAGAACCAAGCAACAGAAGAAGAAGAAGCTGAATGTCGTTTAACTGGTTTTTCTCCCTTTGACTTCCAACTGTTTTCAGTCTGAAATGGATCAGAGGTTTTTTAACTGCCCGAATGAAATCACAATATATCATCTGTTAACATCTATTTATAGAAAATGCTTAAATTAATCTTGATTTTTCTATAGAGATTCATTTCTTACTTTTTTTAACTCCCTTCCCTGACTGAATGTGAATCGAGAACCAGAATCGGACCAATTCTGTGCACCAGTATTAATCTGACTACTTAAGAAAATGGTTTATTTGTTTTCATTTTTTAAAACTCTTTATTCCTGATATCTGAAAATATGAGCGGGCCCTTTCAGGGGCCTTCATCCTCTTATCCAGCCGTCTGTTGATGTAACGTCTCGGAGGGCCGTGAAACGCAGAGGTCGGACAGCTTCTTACTGGAAGTCTCTCTGCAGTCCAGACGGGAATCCTGTTAACTTTATCCAAGGCCGGAGACTCCCCCGACTTCAAACATTTTAATCAAATTCCTTCCATTGATGGACAAAGCTGGCAGTGAGGGCTCTACAGGAGAGAAAACCCTTCATGCGTTGCAGTTCAGAATTTAAGATCCAGCCTGATAACCAGAGTGAAAAGAACAGAAACTGTTTTGAACCGAGAGTTTGACATAAAATTCCCCCAACATGCTGAAGTGGTTTCCTAATGAAAGCTGCGTTGGAAGTAAAAAGGATCGAAGCCTCTCTTTCTAGATTCCTCCCCTGCGGCTCTGTGTTTAATTGGGAACATCAGGCATGCATAGACATGTCAGAGCTGCATTTATTCTGCTGGTTTCATCCAGTCATTCTGGAAAAGTACCTGGTCTCATATCTATTACAAAAAGGCAAATTATTACAAAAAGATCTGAAACAAGAGCATATCAAGAACGATGCTGATCAGAAACTCCAAAAGAGAGCAGAATATATGGGCAGTGGTGTACCATCAGACTTATTTTGTCATTTAAATAAACTTCTTCACTGGAAAAAAATCTAAATCTGGATAAGTGATTTTTTTTTTAAAT
>NW_015150558.1:187666-195999 GCF_000732505.1 Cyprinodon variegatus
AGAAGTAAAAAGTCGGCATAAAAATAAGTAGTAAAGTAAAAATATCAGAAAAATCTACTTGAGTACAGTAACGAAGTATTTGTACTTCGTTACTTCCCATCTCTGTTATCATCGGCTGACTTCATCATAGCCATAAAAACCAGTGTTGATTGAGTCTGTTGATCCAGAGCTATACTTCACCGCCGAGTGTGATTAAGGAGGGTGGGATCCTGCTGTCACTGGTGGGGGGGCAGTTCCATTGTGTCTTTAGGAGAGGCTGTTCACTGCTGTTCTGTCAGATGAGCATACCCGGTCAGACCAGCATAGCCATAGTAAATACCCATTTATCCCTTTAGTTTATTGCTTTAGTTTTGTACAAAAAATACACTTTAAACTACCTCAATAGGCGTATATCCTTTTAGTCATGTACAAAAAACCTATTTAATTACATACTTCTTGGTGTTTTTTTAAGCGTACATGACTAAAGGGATACACGCTCGTTGAGGTAGTTTAAAGTCTATTTATCGTACTAAAGTAAAGGGATTGCAAATCTGATGTCTTGCGCATGCGTATTGACTATAGGTATGTTACAGTACAGGCATCCCCAAACTCGGTCCTCAAGGCCCCCTGTCCTGCAGGTTTTAGAGGTTTCCTTGCTCCAGCACAGCTGATTTTAATTGAAAGCTGATTAACAGGCTTTTGGTCTATACTGCAATCATTATAACCAGCTGTGCTGAAGCAGAGAAACCTCTAAAACCTGCAGGACAGGGGGCCTTGAGGACCGAGATTGGGGATGCCTGCTATAGTATATTGAGAGGGTATGCTCATCTGACAGAACACCGGTGTTCTGTCAGATGAGCATACCTATTGTCAATACCTGTTTATCCCTTTAGTTTTGAACAAAAATAATAGGGCATTTATCCCCTTAGTCATGTGCAAAAGAAAAAACTATTTAAGGTGACATCACCATACGCTTAAAAAAAAAAAAAAAGTAAGTAATTATATTGTATTTTTGTACATGTTTAAAGTACAAAACTAAAGGGACAAACGCAAATCTGACATCTTCTGCATGCGTATTTACTATGGGTATGCTGATCTGACAGAACATAGGCTCTGCCTGCAGTTGGTGGTCAGAAGACAAGGTAGCACTGATTGTATGTCCATGTCGCTTCTGTCCATCTGCCTCATCAGTGTGAGTGTCTTCATTAATGGCTGAATGTGGAGTGAATCCCTCATTGATCTTCAGACTAGTTCATTACAGCCAGTATAATAAGAACCTGAATGAAAAGAGGCCAACAGGCCCCCTTAACTCTTATATCCAAGTCCACACAGTTTTGACATGTTTTGTCACAATCCTCTTACCGATGATCAGCAGAGTGATGAGCATCATGGATTAACGGGTAAATTGTGAAGATGTGAGAGGCAATCACCCCGATGTAAAAATGTAAACATTTTTGCAGACATTCGATCAATGCACAGCGCTGCACAGTGGCTCAGTGGGTAGCACTGTTGCCTTGCAGCATGAAGGTTCTGGATTTGATTCCTGGACCGGGGTCTTTCTGCACGGAGTTTGCATGCCCTTCCTGTGCGTGGGTGGGTTCTCTCTGGGTGCTTCCTCCCACAGCTCAAAAACATGACTGTTAGGTTAATTGGCTTCTTTAAATTGACCTTAGGACTGAGTATCTATGGTTATGTGTCATTGTTCTGAAACAGAAAGGTAACCTGTCCAGAGTGGACCCCGCCTCTCCCCTGTAGACTGCGCTGGCACCTAACAGATGGATGATGGGACTGGCACTACTGGACTTTTCTAATGGGGGAATTAGGAAGGGACGTTTATTAAGGAATACCAATATTTCCTGGCCCATTATGATGACCAGCTTATGAGGCCCTACCTTGAGCATTGCTCTTGAATATATGTGCATAAATGGATTGAGATACCCAGCAACCGTCCCTACCTATACCAATGATATCCAATTACAGGTATTAACCACTCTGGGTTCATGGCAACCAGCTCTGCTCAGCTCAAATTAGAGTTTAAGAAAATCAGCAGTTGAATAACTCTTTAGCAAAGATCAGTTTTATGAGCATATTATGGGTCTGGTATAGGACAGCATATGCTAAGACCAATACTGCCTGCCCTCCTGGATGGCATTGTCAAAATGAAAAGGTTGTCCATCAGTTTGAGGTTGTGTTGCCTCTCAAAACACTTCCTTTATTTGCCACTTGGATCCACACATCAGTCATGAACATTTATGAGGTTCTTTGCATTGACCATTTATGGTTTAGAGTTCAGAAGCAGAAGTGCTGAGAACACATAATTGCAACAGCCTGCTCACAAGGCAGAGCAGACAACCAGGTTATTAAAATTAAAAATGAATAAACCTCTAAATGTTTTTAAAATACAGTCATTTCTTAAAAATATATATATCTTTTTGGTAAAAAGTAAGCCTGTTAAAGTTTAACTATTTGTTCACTTTCATTATTAATTTTGTTTTCATAGATGCTAACCTAAACATGCTTATTGGAACAATAGCAGTCTTCTTAGCATGTTAAATATATTGCCTTTAAACTTTTTTAAAGTTTTTAAACTATTTCAGGTAAAGCTTAAAAAATGTAACCGGTTTAAACTATAGAGGCTGGCGAGCTGAAGTGGTCACCTGTCCTGCAAACAGGAGGCCTGGGTTTGTATCCCAGCAGCTGGGGGGCCAGTGTGGGTCCTTAGGCAAGATCCTAATGCCAAAGCAGGCATTAGTGTGAAGGTTGGCAGCCTAGTGGGCATTGCACTGGAATCCTGAGGTTGTGAGTCCACGCCCCACTCCCACGGACTGCCACTCTGGCTCCCTGAGCAAAGACCCCCACACTGCTCCGCAGGCGCCGCAAATGGCAGCCCACTGCTCCCCAAGGGGAGGGGTTAAATACAGAGAGTCCATTCCGTTGCTCTGTACTTGTCACAGTGTAATGACAATAAAAAAAAAAAACTAATCTTAGCTTGGAAAACACACTTTTTTCACCTCTGCAATTAAATTGATTTAATTGAATTTATTAAAACCTGCAGGGAGTTGTTTGTGTTCAACAACACTAAATATAACAATATCTAAATTTACTCCCAAAGCTGTAATTTTGAGCTCATATCTGATCTTCAAACCGCTCTGATAAGAAACCGACTGTCAACAGTCTGCTGTCAGCTTCTGTTTTATCTTCAAGGTTTTTCTCCTTTTTTAAATACCTGACGCTTAACTTTCAGAGCATGTATAAATAGATCTGTTAGGGTAGCATGAAAAACTGCAAATTACAAATCAAACTTGAAGTAAATGTTTTAAATAGAGCAGTGGTAACGAGGGGATTGATTTAACGCTAAATTAGTGAGAATATTCTCCTCTAATCAGGTGCTTTTGAGGTGAGAGTCAGCAGGCGATTCAGCTGCTGCTCAGGAGGATCCGGATCAAACTGGATTCCTACTGACATCACAAAGAGGAGCTTCAGGCTGTTCGTCTGGGAGGTTTCTAAGAAATTCTGAGAAATGAAGCTACAGATTAAAAGAAGACAAAGGTCACAAAAAAAAACTGCAACTAACCCTTAAGAACAAGAAGAAAAAACCTGAAATAAAGTTGGAGGATTTTTCTAGGTTGTGAAGAGGAAAGCTGTTCTACAACATCGGATTCAACCTCACATTTCTGTAATGTTTCATAAAAGAAAAATATCTTATTTCTTTCTATGTTAAAACTTAACCATTTTTTTTCTCTCAAATAATAGCAGAAAAAGGTATATAATAAAAAGAATGAATACAATTAACCTTGCCAAAACCGTAAACTAATTACTTTCTAAGCGATATTATGTAAAATAAAAACTAAAAATAAAGGAGTATAAAATCCTAAAGGGCAGTTAAATGAGAATCCCACCTCGTAACAGAGAAACAGGGAAGATTGATGGTTAAACTGGAAGAATTTGAAAATGAGCAATGAGGACCAGAAAGCTTAAATACTGAGGGAAGAGTGGAGAAAAGCGGATCGTCATTTGAATTAGCTGATGCTTAAAGAAAGAAGGCTGTTATAAAACTGAATGATAGAAACAACGGAAGCAAGAGGAAAGACTTAGTTAAGAATAGATCAGTCTAATAAAAGAAAACACAAATAAATTAAATAACACAAATCAGAAGAATTAATTAGTTTGGAAACACCTGAGAGGCATTAATTGGCTTAAAGAAAAGCATTATACGGCAAGACATTTGGAGCATGATAAACACAATGGAAATATTAGAAAACAAAATAAACCTCTGGTGAAATATGACAGAAACACTTCAGTTCAAAAATATTTCAATTTGAATAAAGTCATTATAAAGTTTGCAGGATGTTTTTATTGCAGGGCTGATTTTTCACTTTCACTAATCAGTTGTTTGATTGTTGGATCGTTTCACTTCAACATTAAACTTTAATCTTTGATGTCTGCATATCTGCAGCATAAAATCTTAATCATGTCAGAATCGATTGAAGAATGTTTGTCCAAATGATGTTTATTGACGCTGTGCAAACTGATTCACCAGGATTTCATTTCTGAGTAATTGGTGGCATAACGTGTCTGCAGCAGCATGAGCTCAGATAGGAAGCGCTGAACGTGACCTTTTTGGGATGTTTGGTGTTGGGCAGATGATTTCAGCTGACTGCTCTGGTGTTTGTGATGTTTTAAACCTGCGTGTCAGCCGCAGCCGCACCACAACCAAACCCTCATATCAACACCATCACGCCTCTCCATTCATCCCAGAAGGCCCACGTGTCGGAATACCACAGATGCACCGCTGAATAAAACTGGGAATGTTTGCGGTGAATGTCACAGAAAAGAGGGATGATCAGAGGAAGCGGCGGAAGTTGTGGTCACCGCCCTCCCCCACACACACCCGGCACTCACACATTGCATGTGAGCTCTATAAACACACCAGGCAGCTGCTCCAAACATCCATCTGAGAGAGAAACATTAACACGCCCAATCAGGAAACTAAGGAATTCTTCCATGGCTCCTTGTATTACCATTCCCTGAAGTGTGAAAACTTTGCTTTTCCACGTAGCAGCTTCAGACTCATGTTGCACAACAGGAGCGCAGGTTTGAACCTGTTCAGACAGAAACCTGAAGGTGAGGTTAGGTCAACAGGGGAAAACCTGTTAACTCAGCATTTTCACTCAAGCAGACCAAACATGCTTACTGGAAAGAAAATTCAGGAGCAACAGCTTTTAGCACAGAACAAATATAAACAGAAATAGAAACAAATACAAATATAATGAAGGCTACAAATAAATCTAAACACTGATGAGAAGAAATCTAACCCCTGTTACCCAGCAGCTGGCATCGGTACCGTTGATATCTCTGTTTAGTTTCTGCTCAACCCTAGCCTTGTGAGACCATCCTGATCTCGCGAGCTTTCAAGGTTTCACTCGCTAATCAGTCTGGAGACTCTCCGTTAAAGAAAATTTGGAGCCGTTCACCAAACGAACGTCCAATCAGCGTTGGCTTTGAGGCGGGTTGAGGTGTGACGCAACGAGAAGCGCGACAGTTCAGTCTAAAGAACATGGCGGCTTCAGCCGATGAAACTAGCGTTAGCGTGGCTATCGAGCAAGTTTTATGGGAATTACAGAGTATTTCTTCACTGAAAGAAGAGCAAAACACTGCTCTGGAGGCTTTTCTCAGAGGAAAAGATGTTTTTGCTCTTCTCCCGACTGGTTTCGGCAAGAGTTTGATCTATCAATTGGCTCCTCTTCGTCGTCGCTCTGTTAGTACGTCATATGCTTCGTTGATCTGATTGGTTTATTTGGCCCGTCTATCACCAACATAGGCCAATCAGCTAACCAGTATTTTCGCCCCTTCCCAAAATTACTTCAACGGAAGGTTTCCAGATGGATATGCGGAGCAAATCCATCTGACGGAGTCAGGTTAGCTCAACCCCTAAAGATCACAGAAATTCACTCAGGTTAAAAACTTTGACCAGGAAACCAGAAACGTCTGATTTTTTGTTCTCTCCTGTCTCTTTTTTTTTGACGATCCTAACTCTAGATTACCTGGATCTATGGAGGTGTTCATTGGTTGATGGGGGCCACAGTGACATTGGATGCAGGATTTTGCTCTGCAGCTGAAGGGTCGATTCCGTCATCGAGCCCCAGGGCAGCTGTGGCAACAATGTAGCCCACCACCGTCAGTGTGTGACTGAATGACTGAATATAGCGTACTGTGCTTTGGTCAGGTCTCCCGACTTGAGAAATTACCAAATAAGGACTTTACCATAACTCCTAATGCTACGTTCGGACCGCACGCAGCAGAAACAGCAAAAACGCTTGTGCTGCTTCATTTTGATGCTTGTACCAGTTTAGTTCTGATGCGCAGCTGTAGCATCGTTGCTGCTCTAGCTGTGCGGTGGAAAGTGGTCCTGATGCGCGTTGGGTGGAGCTACCCCATCCTTTCTTTACCTGTAACAATGGCGGCTATATTTGCGGTGATGTGGAGCATCCAGCAGCAAAAGGTATATTTTTCTGAAGCGCATCATGCGCCACAGATGCTCAGAAGTTTGTGAGGCGCTGCTCCAGCTGCTCTAAATGCTCTGCAGGACCTTTTGCTGCACCTTGATGTACGCCAACCATTGACTTTGCTTGTAAACCAGCTGCTTCTGCTGCCTCTGCTGCTTGAGGCCTGAACGTAGCATAAGTCTACAAAACAAGCCCACATCATCAGCCCTCCACCACCGTGCTGAAGCTCTCTGTCCTGTTTGGTTTTCTTTAACTATTTTAGCTCTGCATTATCTGTTTTCCTACCAAAAGACCAGAGGACTCCTCTTCCATCTGGATGCAGATTTTCAAACATGCTGGTTTTCTCCTTTAACTCATTAAAACAAATCACAGTGAATTGTTTTAGCAAAGAAAGCAAAATAATTAACCTTAGCCACTCAGGAACTGCTAATGGGGAAAGAAGTTGAAGCATTGTTTTCTTCAATCGAATAAATGAAGCTTGTAGCTATTTCAGAGCATATATTGATCCTTTGCGCTCCCTACCAGGATGCATTTACTGCTGTACATTTACAATCAATAACTTGCCCAAACACAGAGATCAAGCAAACATAACGACCACAGCGTCGGTCAAAAACCGTATGGTTTCAGCCGTAATTAGCACACCTGCTGAGAGGCTGCTTTTAACTTTTTAACCCCCCTCAAAAAAAAAAAGATACTGTGACCTTCAGGTATTACATCAAAATAACTAAAGCCCAGAAGTATGACTCTAATACAAACTGTTTCTGTTTAGACTTTGCTAATTATTCTCTGATTAAAGTTCATTTACCAGCTGAGGTCTGGGAGCGCTGGAGTTGTTCTGATAATTCCGTTATCTGTCCTTGAAAAGCAACGTTTCCCACCTCCCTGCCTATAATCATTTTATCTGTAGACTGATAGATGTTAGATTGTGAGGAAATCCCCACATAAGCAGGAATGAACTCTAGAATGTTTCCTATTTTATTGTTTATTCTACTTTATTTGTTATATTTTATAGCATAGCTGATAATTGGTAATTATAAAAATAATCTTACATAGTTTATTGATCTTTTCTGCTGTTTTTTTAGTCTCACTGAGAAACGAATAACTAAAAAAGATCAACTGAGTCTAGATCTGAACAAACAGCTCGTTTGGCATCTAGTTTATTTAGGTTTTTCCCTCTGTGAGGTTCATATGGGGAGAAAATCCCTTTATTTTCCCACAATGGGGACATTCTGGTGTTATAGCAGCAAAAAGATTATAGAAAAATGGTCACACAATGTATAAGAATAACATAATGGTGAAGAGTTAAAAAGATAAACAATGAAATAATGTAATCTAAAGTGTTTTAACGATATAACAATATAAAAAAATGAGATGAAATGAAGGTTTTTGGATTGTTACATCATCATAACTCCACCCCTCTGTAGCAACACAGTGCAGGAAGGAAGTGTAGTGAGGCTCTAGCTTTAGCCGGCTGAGTGAAATACAGGAGACACTATAGAGGAACGCTGAGAGGGAAGGACGTGACTGAGGGGCCGGGGAGGGGAAAGGAAGGAGGGGTTTCAGCGGAGATTCCCTTCTTTGCTCAGAGCGGAAGCAGAAAGCGACCAAGTCAGGATTTCTGACGTTTTCATTCACAGTAACATATGAACCAAAGAGAGATTTAAATCTATCTTATTACAACTTTCAGGGCCTTATGAGAGCATAAAAAGATGAAAACTGGTTTTCCCAGGAAGGCAGGTCAAAAAGGAGAAGGCAGAACCAGGGGCGGATTTAAGAAATTTGATTCTGTAGGCAAAGACAGCCAAGGGGCCGTCTGAATTAAGAAGACGACACATAAAACAGAGCCAT
>NW_015150558.1:197161-201498 GCF_000732505.1 Cyprinodon variegatus
CTTTTTACACTGAATTTAGACGCCGAATTTAAGACGGTGAAAAAAGCCAGTTGAATCTCAGGACGCTGAAAATATTGAGTTTGAATTTTTAAAGGTTGAATTTTTTTATATGCAGATTTTTTTAACACTGAAAAATTAAACTGAAAAATAAGTATTGAAAATGTAATCACTTTGAAATAATAATGTGAATTTTTAGCATGAAGAGAAAATAACAAATTAAATTTCAACTGTGTAGAAATAATGACAATGAATTTTTTTTATTATTTTAACACTGAAACAGTAAGTACAAACATACAACATTTAAATTTCAGTGGCATTTTTAATTTAAATCCCAGCGACACAGATTTACTTCCATATTTATGGGTCCCTAGGCAACTGCCTTGTATTTGATGATTAAAACAATCATCAAATAGAGTTTTTCTGCACATTTGGGAAATCATGCCTTGGTTATATTTGTTTTATCAAAGCAGATAAACTATCAGCCTCAGACAGCATGAAAGGAGAGCAGCATTATGGAAAGAATCCAGTCACATGTTTGGCAAAGTTCAGCTTCTGAAGGTTTACTGAAGGTCAAACATCTGATTCTTCATTTTCATAAACAACATTTTAAACTTGGCCTCTGCTCTGTATTCATTGCTGAAGTATAAATAAATGCAAAGCTGCTCATTTTTTGGTTGCAATGTTTAAGGGTTAGGTAACATCTGCAGCTTTTTCTAATTTCCTATAGAACGCATGCCAGGTGGAAATCTTTTTGATTATAAAAGGAGTTATTTTTAACATTCACCTTTTTCCACACAGCTTTAAAAAAATGCAGGGCTTTAAAAGTATTTAAAGTATTTATGTTGGAGGGAACACCCAGGGGCGGGGCCAGCGGAGCTCCTTTCAGGTGGCAGTCATCGTTCTGTAAACAGTCAAATCTCTGAGCTTTCCCACGCCTTGCTTTCACACAGCGACACCGACACACTAACTTGTCCAATCCACATGGAAACAAAACCAACATACCAGAGGCATGAATGGAGGACAGGAGTACATAGTGTTTGAGGTGTAACAATAGAAGGCGCCGCATGATGTCACTAACAGCAACCTGAACGTAAACATATATTAGAGCGCCGGCTTTAGTTTCATAACTTTAACAATGAAGTCATATCTATGGATTGATCATCTTCCTGCTGTAAAACCATCACGTTTCTATAAAGATATCAAGATTTTTTAAGCTGTTCTTGTTTTATCAGCAAAACATTTTTATTTATTTAACATTTTTCTGTACATATGGCATCATATTTTCATCATTAAGAGATTGTCGTCAAGGTGGTGGATACAAAGTGAACAAATGAACAAAGTAATTGAAATGATGCCTAATCTGGTCATCTGATCTGACCTCCCATCATGTTAACATCTGAACTCTGACCCCACCAAACGGCGTCCATGTCAGCAAACACACCACATCGGTAATAAACACCATATAAAGCATGACCGTTTTATCAGGCAATCATATCACAGCAGCAACTGTTAAGGTTTACAAAGAGCCACACAGTCAGATTGTGACTCATTTCATCACTAAGGCCGTAGAAACACACCCTAGAAACGTAAAGATAGGATGAAAGGTGAACCCTCTCCTCTGTGATGAAATAACATTAGGTCATGAAGATGACTGACAGACATTTCACTTCCTTCCCTTTTTTTTTAACCTTTAACATCCGTTTACTCATCTTAACCAACGAAAGGAACAAGATCCCAAAATTTTCCGATTCAAATTCACGTTGATATTAAAGCGTTTAGTTTTTAGTTGATAATAGAAACAGAAACGTGTCTTTTAGCCGTTAAACCTGCAGCTTTAAACATATATCAGACATGTTGATTAACACAGGAAAATAATCTTTATGTGATCAGCTATCGTTCGATATCTCTGTCTTTAAAGCGATGCTGCTTCAGCAGTTTGCTAATCAAGATAAGCAGCTTTTTGTCTGATTTTAGCAGCAGAGAACGTTTCTCTCTGCATGTAGAAACTAACCTTCCCGATAAACCGGCTGCAGTCTTATTAAACTCGCCCACAGAGAACATCAGTCAACCTGCAGAGGAATGGCAGGAATGCTGGCACGCTTACAGAGACGGTTAAACTTGTGGTGCAACACAAACTCATACCTTCAATTTCAAATCTGGGCTTCAGAATAAAACTCGAAACTGGAGGTGATTTTCACTGATTACCCTGCAGCGACACAATTCAGCACTGTGGAAAGTTACATCTACATTGTTTTATTCTTAATCATATCCGGTAAAGAGACAATAGGAATATATAGTTTCTATACCGAGGGGAGGATAGAAAGGCTTCGTCGTATTAAAGATTTAAAATGATATTACGACCTCTTATTTCCAGCTCATTGTAATTACACTGCAAAAAACTAAATCTTGATAAGTNGATCTGACCTCCCATCATGTTAACATCTGAACTCTGACCCCACCAAACGGCGTCCATGTCAGCAAACACACCACATCGGTAATAAACACCATATAAAGCATGACCGTTTTATCAGGCAATCATATCACAGCAGCAACTGTTAAGGTTTACAAAGAGCCACACAGTCAGATTGTGACTCATTTCATCACTAAGGCCGTAGAAACACACCCTAGAAACGTAAAGATAGGATGAAAGGTGAACCCTCTCCTCTGTGATGAAATAACATTAGGTCATGAAGATGACTGACAGACATTTCACTTCCTTCCCTTTTTTTTTAACCTTTAACATCCGTTTACTCATCTTAACCAACGAAAGGAACAAGATCCCAAAATTTTCCGATTCAAATTCACGTTGATATTAAAGCGTTTAGTTTTTAGTTGATAATAGAAACAGAAACGTGTCTTTTAGCCGTTAAACCTGCAGCTTTAAACATATATCAGACATGTTGATTAACACAGGAAAATAATCTTTATGTGATCAGCTATCGTTCGATATCTCTGTCTTTAAAGCGATGCTGCTTCAGCAGTTTGCTAATCAAGATAAGCAGCTTTTTGTCTGATTTTAGCAGCAGAGAACGTTTCTCTCTGCATGTAGAAACTAACCTTCCCGATAAACCGGCTGCAGTCTTATTAAACTCGCCCACAGAGAACATCAGTCAACCTGCAGAGGAATGGCAGGAATGCTGGCACGCTTACAGAGACGGTTAAACTTGTGGTGCAACACAAACTCATACCTTCAATTTCAAATCTGGGCTTCAGAATAAAACTCGAAACTGGAGGTGATTTTCACTGATTACCCTGCAGCGACACAATTCAGCACTGTGGAAAGTTACATCTACATTGTTTTATTCTTAATCATATCCGGTAAAGAGACAATAGGAATATATAGTTTCTATACCGAGGGGAGGATAGAAAGGCTTCGTCGTATTAAAGATTTAAAATGATATTACGACCTCTTATTTCCAGCTCATTGTAATTACACTGCAAAAAACTAAATCTTGATAAGTAATTTTTTCTTAAAATAAGTGCATTTGTTCTTGAATTGAGGAGATAAAAGAGACATTTTGCCAATGGAACAAGACAATTTAGATTTAAAATAACAAAACACAATTGCATTCTCTTATTTCAAGTGAATACTATCTAATTAAAAAAATTAATTAGATAGTATTCACTAATTAATACTATCTAATTAAGTTTAAAAAAAATTTAAAATGCAAACCAATTTAATAAACTGATTAAAACCAAGCTCATTTCAAAACACGCTATATAAGAACTGTTTAATAGTCTATAATGTAATTGATGACATAAATAGAACTTAAAATAATTGCACATGGCTAAACATCATGTGGAATTGAAACAAGTGTTTTTTGTTTGTTTTTTTTATGTTTTGACATTTAATTGAGGATAAATTGACAAGTAGGAAAGGGGCAGGACATTATAAGATGTATCTTCTACCTGCTCCTTTTCGAACAGAAAATATAAAATTTACATGTCACATGGGCAAAATAATTTGTTTTATATTTTCATTCAAATTTTTTTCTTTCTTGATTGTTTTTACTGTCTGTTTGAAATAAATAAAATAAAATAAAAAATAAAAAAATAATTATCTTATTTTAAGAGTAAAAATACTGATTCCATTGGCAAACTATCTAATTTACCTACTCAAATCAAGGGTAAGTACACTTAATTTAAGAAATTTTTACTTATTTCTAGATCGTTTTTGCAGTGTACAAAAATCTCTCTATTTACAAACATAGAAAAAAAAATAAAACAACAAAAAGCAGAAGGTATATTCAGGATGAAGCACAATACAGATGTTAGATTAGGAAGTGTCATAAAGCCCAAACCTGTGGGCTGATGCATGACAGGAGGGTCATACAGAC
>NW_015150558.1:204987-206235 GCF_000732505.1 Cyprinodon variegatus
CCCTTCCCAAAATTACTTCAATGGAAGGTTTCCAGATGGATATGTGGAGCAAATCCATCTGGTGGAGTCAGGTTAGTAAAGCACATTCAAATGAAAATTACTTTTAATTAAAACACATAATTTATTGAACAGTTTCATACTTAAAGTACTTTCAGAATTCAGTTTGAATTGTGAATATGAGCAGACTTTTCCTTTAGAAGGCTCTTTGCTCTAAATGTTGTTTTCAGTTTCCGATATTTTATCATAATCTCTTAGATTACATTTTGTGGGAGTTTATTTGAATCTTCTTCATTTCTCTTTAGATCATTTTTGTTCGTTACGTTAATATTTTCTCAGATGTTTCAGTCTTTTTTTATCTGTTTCGTCCTGCAGGTTATTTTCACTCTTAGTGAACTTGATCTTCATTCATTTCCAGTGTTTTCTAGATCTTTCATTTTACCGCTTACATTCTGTTATAAATGAAATTAACAGATCATTTCAAACCACTTTATCAGTGATTTATTTCTAAATAAGGAAAATGATTATACCAGAATCATTACTTCCCATTTTTACTTAAAGTGATATCATTTATCTAAACACTGCATCTACTAATCTCCGATGAATTGTTAATATAACAGTTTTAGTTGGCTTATTTTTTAGGGTTCTTTAAAAACCTGCACTGTTTGTTATTCTTAGTAATCCTGATTGTTTAGTTTAGCTCCATATGTAGTCTAACCGTGAAACTCAAATGTTTTTAGTTGTTTTTTTGTGTGTGAATAAAGAAAGAGTTTAGAACATTTTTATTTAGATATAAAGTTCGTTTTCTTTGGAAAACTGCTCTTTAACTTCTGCTCATGTGTTCAGGGAGGCTTCTTCTTCAAAATATTTGTGAATGTTTTTGACTCTTTTTTTGTATAATAACTGCTGTAATATTGTATTGATCTGTAATAATATTTATATCCTGTTGAATTCTATTCGATTCTATTCTATCTTTAACAGAATCTATAGTTGAGAACTATGTGTGTTTTTGTGATTTTTTATTTTTTTGTTTCTTCTATTTTCTCTTAAAGAACAGATTGTTTATACCCAACGGGGCTTATCTTTTTAAATTAAAATAAAAATACTTCATGTTTAACTTGATTCACTGCAGAAAACCATTTAAAGGAATATTTCAGGTCTTTGGACATGAAGTTGTGTGAAAAGTTCACCGTATTTAGCTGAGATCCAACAATGTCAGGATTTTTTTTTTATCTCAGACCTTTGATGTGC
>NW_015150558.1:206760-231296 GCF_000732505.1 Cyprinodon variegatus
TGGAAAGTGACCTGAGATGACATGATGTGAATTGGTGCTATAGAAATAAACTGAGTTGAAATGACCTAGATATGAATTAGGTCATTTTTCCTTCTTTTTTTCTGTCTTAGTTGTCATCAATCTAAGAAATCTAACACTTAGATGGTGCAGAAACCTTTACTGTCAACATTAACATTATAACCAAAAGTAAATATTTTCAAAAATGTATGCAATATTTATTCATATACTTTATTTATTTTGCACCACTAGATCTTCTGTGGATGATAATAATTATTTCAAAAGCATTAATAGTTTAAAGGATGTTTGACTTTTCAATGTTTCACAGACTAAATAAACCAGATGGACGTTTAGAGATCTAAACCATTCTGTCCTCAATGCTCTGACATGAACATATGAGTGAGTTTCTGTCCGTCCTGATAAAGACAGTTTAATGAGTTTTAATTAAGCTCTTAGTCAGCAGAAAGTCGACCCGGCACCCCCCCTCCACCATCCACGCTCTCCAGCCGTCTGCTGCTTCATCCTCTGGCTGACAGCAGCCAGCTGGAAGGATTCCAGATGAACTTTCTCCAGATCTCCTCCTTTTCCCTCCATTTGTCTGAATGAATCAGGCGGAGTTTACACTAATGATGTGGGATGCACTGTTAGGGGAATTAAACCTCCTCCACAGAAAATCACATCATTTCAGACGGTGTGTAGAAATCTGGGCTTTTTGCAGCTCAGGTGGATAAAGTTATAAAAATACAAGTTTTATCATGAAGAATACTTTTAGGTGTCGCATTCATTTTTAAAATTCCTTCAATTCCTCATATTAACTTATGAACTCAAAGGGAAACCCATTGATGGATCCATTAAGAACATTAAAACAGATTCCTGCTCTCTTTCCTAAAACAATGTGATAGAGACCAAGCTTCAGACGTCTGCAGCTCCTACCCATAATGCATCAGCTGCACACTTGTACCATTGAACCACACTGCAGGAACTAATGGACCCGACCTGCAGACCATCAGCAATCAGTCAGATTTATGGAAAACATTGTTTGATTTTTAGTGAAAATAACATTTTAGCTGAAAAAACGAGATTTAAAACTAAAAACACATTTTAGATTTATTCTTTTTTTCATTATAGATAATTTATCTTTTATTTTAAAACTATTGTGTGGGGGCGGGGCTTAGATGACATGCAGTATGAAAAGAGGAATGACAGTTTAAGTGCTTCACCTAACTTTTAAATGTTAAGTTTCACTTACCATTTCAAAAAACTGAATCTGAAAAAGAGATTTTAAACACTTTTTTTTCCAGCTTAAAAATGTTTTTGAATTACAATTTTTTGTATTCTTTTAATAAAAAGGTACTAATCTTTTTAGTGAAGTTTAAAAAATGTTTCTGAATAAACTTCAGTTGAGCCTCATGCAGGCGGCTCTGATGCAGTGATGGGTTCGGTCCTCTGCATCGTCGGAGCTCCACGTCATCATGAGCAGCTGCTGCCGGCTAAATCCACCCAGGGACGCCATGACGTCATCTACCATCAGAACCCTGGTATGGAACTTCTGTTTATACTCAAAACAGTCACAGAACTTCCCATAAAAGGTCCGACGGGCCTCTGAATGAAGTCACTGCTTTCAATAACAATATCTCTTCTATTATATCATAGAAAGTACACCTGGTTCCAGTGGATTAGTGCTTACCTGTGTGTCCATCATGGGTGGAGCTCATGCTGCTGTAAACCTACCGCCGTCTGTCCATCTCTCTGCTCATTAGGCTGCGTGAGAGTCAGCGACTGGTTCTGTCCACCTTTCCTATTAAAGGTTTCATCTTTTTCTAGCAATGGAAACCAGGCTTCAAGTTACCCGACATTCCGCCTCTAAAATATGAGAACATTTGTTCTGTTTCTGAATGAATCGGGTCTTTGTGAGACAAACAGAAAGGAGGACAAGAACCGTGGCAGCAGGTTGGAGGGAGTCCATCGGTTAGATAATGGGAGACAGAAGCAGCAGAATTCAGCCCTGATTCTCCTTCAGCTGAGTTTCTTTTATTACTTTCAACATTTATCTTCACAGTTTTAAAAAAAGACACATGAACCTTCACCTTCGGTTCTCCATCAGAGGCTCTCAGGTGGATCCACTTCAGGATGTTACTTCCTTCACATCCTCCTCATTTCATTCCTAACCTGTTGAAAGCTGGACCCTTTATGTCTAGAACTGACTTTAAGCTCCTTCAGACACATAAACCTTTTATAAGAGATGCTCTTAGCTCCGATGAGTCGCTGATATGAGTTTATTCCTCTTCTGGGACCATAAACAGATTAACCAGGCAGCTGCAGGATGATGGATGTTCTGCAGGAGTCATTAGCAGAACTGTGTTTGGACTGAGAAGATGAGCAGCAGAAACGTGCCTGAGTAAATAAGAGATGACGCAACATCAGCGCGTGGAGCTCAGAGCTGCTCCTCTTTAGGGAAAGTTTCCTCACTCAGTGCGAAATGTTTAGACGGTGAAGACACAAGGGTCTGCCGCTTCCTGCTGGACTTTCCTGCTCCCTGTGATGCTGATGATGATGAGAAGCCCGATGAATCTGTTCTTCCTCTTTCTTATTTTGCTTAAGACGTTTTGAATTCTTTTTACCAAACGCTCTATACTGATTTTTTTTCAGAAATATAATCCGAATTCCTGTTTTAATGCAGAATAATCTTCTGGCTCCATCCTCTGATCCTTATTCCGTCCCTCTGGATGGTTTTCCTCCTTTAATGTAAAAACTACTTTCATGAAAAGTGGAAATCAGGGTTGAGCATAGAAACATGAATTTGATATTAGTGTCTAAGGTATCAGAGTTGATCTTAATTCCCTACTTGTTACTTTAACACTTTAACTACTTTAACACACAGGGATTGAAATGGTGTCCAGTGTTTCAGTTATTTTCTGGAGTCGATGCTCAGTGTTGGATCTACTGGTCTGGAAAACTGAAATTCTTAAAAACTGTGTTTCCTGGTGTTTCTTTTTCCTGATGAACCACAATCACAGAGTTAAATTTTTCTGAGGACATTTAAAGGTGTTGAATTGATTAATTTGTACCATAAACTCAGAATGATGGAGCTAGAATTCAGGTGAGACAGTGATTACTTAAATGGCGTTTATTGAAAACAGGTGCGGAGCTGTGGGTCTGCAGCGACTCGAGTAGCCTATCACTGGAAACTCTGATGGAGAAAAACACAGGTAAGAGACCCTGCTTATCTGACGGAAGATGATTATCCATGTGAGTCACTTACCTAGTTCAGGCCAAATTTATTTAACACAGTTGGATCCAGCCGGAGGGTTGGAAGCAGCAGTCCCAGAGGGTAAGCATGAGTCCGAGCCAGGTCAGGGAAACTGATCAGAATAGGAAGGCTAAGAGGTCCAGGAGTCCGATAAGCACAGGAACAGGCAGGTTCAGGGTTCAAGGTGTCCAACAGAGAGTTCAAGCAGAACGTTAAAATGAGAAAAGGCAGGCCCAGTAGGTGAGAGACAGAACAGGTCAGGATTACAGGAACTCTACGAATTGCTAAAAACTTGTTCTCTCTACTGAGCCAAGACAGGAACAGGCACACTCAGTGGATAGAAGGCAGATCAGGATCAGGTAATCAGGAACACTACGAAGCACTAAGATCTCACCACTGGCCCCCAAGAACAAAAACAGGAACTAGGGCATCAGCAATGATCTTAAACTCAATAATCTGGCCTCGATAGCTGGGACTGAGGCGTATATAAAGAAGCAGGTGGATTAGATGAGTGGTAATTGGAAACTGAGCAGAGTTAGGCAGGTGAATGAAATTAGCAATTAGACCAGCTCTCAGAGTCATGATTTTTTCCCCAGCTTTTTTTGTCATTATACCTTCACAAGTATAGCACAACGAAATTCACTCTCTGCATTTAACCCATCCTCTTGGGGAGCAGGGGGCTGCCATTTGCGGGGTTTAGGGTCTTTGCTCAGAGAGTCAGAGTGGCAGTCTGTAGGAGTGGGTTTCAAACTCACAACCTCCGGAATACAAGCTCTATGCCTTAACCACTAGGCCACCACTCTAGCAGATCATGGCAACTTGTGGATTCATTTTCAGTGTCTCTGATAATATGAATGTGAAACTATATAAACCCTGAAAACCCTTTTCTGTATGGAAAAGAAAACCTTTTTCCTTCAAGGAAGTAGAACCTTAATAAAACTGTACTGTTTTTAATAACTCACAGATAAAAACCCTTCAAACAGATTCAGCTTTTGCACCAGAACTCCAGAAATTCTGTTTCAGTGGAAAGTTTTCCTCCAATCTGAAGGTTTTGGGTTTGACTCCAGCTTATAGGATGTGTTGATCAGCGGCTCGATATGCTGCTCTGAGAGGACAGCACTGTGTAAATTTAGGCCATGGATATATGGACAGGCTCTCACATCTTTGGCCAGAACCCAGTAGAACCAGAGCTTAATGTTGGCAGGAGGAGGATCGAACCATCAGCCTGAAAATTTTTCACTCAGTGTCTCTTCGTAGGAATTTTCCAGCAGCTTCTCTCCAGTGATGTAAAGAAACTTCATACGTGTGTTTGTGGTGCCGTATGTTGTTGTGGGAACATGAAGGCGTCCATCTGGTCGCCGTCTTTGTTTTAGTGTCCACAGCAGCGAGACGCCCTGCGTCATTAGGGGAACCCTGGTCACTGATGAAGTGATGCATGAAGAAATGGGAAACAGGCCAGAGGTTATAGAATGGTGGTAAAAAAAATGGTGGAACGTTGCTCTCTGCTGGGGAAACGATAGAAATACAACTAAGGTGAATATCAAATTTCATCTGGATCTTTGGAGTAGAATAGAATCTTTTGGAATAGAATAGAATAGAGTTCAACTTTATTGTTGTTACACTGTCACAAATACAAAGTAAAAAAAGTTTGCATCTATAGATAAGTATATATATATATATATTAGATATATTTATTTACATGTGAACAAAGACTATGTATGTATTGACTAAGTGTAAGTGGTGTTGGGTCCGTGGATGTGTGTGTGAGAGGATAGTCCATATGTATGTTATTATTGGGTGTGTTTGGGGCTTATAGTCCGTAATCAGGAGGCGTTCAGGAGCGTGACAGCTGTGGGGAAGAAGCTGTTCCCTGCTCTGGAGGTTCTAGTCCGTAGGCTTCTGTATCACCTCCTAGAGGGCAGGAGTGAGAAGAGTGTGTGTGCAGGGTGAGTGCAGTCTTTGGTGATTTTCCTGGCCCTTTGCAGACACTGCTTCCTGTCGATGTCCTAGATGGAAGGGAGCGGTGCCCCGGCGATGCGTAACCACTTCAGGTCCGAGGCAGAGTTCCAATTTCTTCCTTAGGGTCCTCATGAAGAAAAGACACTGGTGCGTCTTCTTGAGTTTGGAACAGCTGATCGTCCAGGTCAGGTCCTCTGAGATGTGGACTCCTAAGAACTTACAGTAAAGCTGTCTACACACTCCACCGCCATCCCCTTGATGTGCGTGGGTGGAAGTGGGTCAGCGTTCCTTGTGAAGTCCATGGTGAGCTCCTTGGTCTTTTCTGTGTTCAGCTGCAGGTTGTTTGTGTCGCACCACTCAGCCAGACGATTCCACTCCTCCCCATAGACAGCCTCATCGTTGTCTCTGATGAGGCTGATCACCGTGGTGTCGTCTGCAAACTTGATGATGGCATTGGAGCCATTGACAGGTCTGCAGTCGTGGGTGAGGAGGGAGTAGAGGAAAGGACTTATCCTGCATCCTTGTGTCACTCGGGTGTTAATGGTGATGGTGGATGAGAAGTGGTTGCCTATTCAGACATGTTGGGGCTGGCTGGTCAGGAAGTCAAGCAACCAATTGCACAATAGTGGACTGAATCTGAGGTTTGCAAGTTTGGTAGTGAGTTTTGATGGGATGACAGGGTTAAATGCTGAACTAAAGTCCATGAAGAGCATTCTTTCGTAAGTGTTCTTAATGTCCAGGTGTGAAAGAACAGAGTGCAGTGCTATGGAGACTGCATCCTCTGCGCTCCTCTTCTGCCTGTATGCAAATTGGTGGGGATCCACCGAGAGGGGAGACAGGATCTGAGCTGAGCTAGAACCCAGCGCTTAGAGCACTTGGTGATGATGGGGGTGAGGGCTACAGGACAGTAGTCATTTAGTCTGGATCGGTTGGAGGTCTTGGGGATTGGGACGATTGAAATGGATTTGAAGCTGGTTGGTACCACAGTCCGGGCCAAGGACAAGTTGAAGATGTCTGTCAGCTCTCCTGCTGGCTCCCCAGGGCACACTGTGAGGACATGTCCAGGGATGCCTTCAGTACCCGCAGCCTTGTGGGCTTTAATCCTACTCAGGAACGCTCCTACATCAGTGGAAAGGAGAGTAAGTGACTGATGGTCTGGGTTAATGGCTACCTTGATTGCAGCTGTAGGGTTACCTCTCTCAAAATGAACATAGAAGTTGTTAAGCTAGTTGAGGAAGGAGACATCGGAGGAGGCGGGGGAAGTATTGTTGGTCCTGTAGTCCATGAGAGTATGAAGCCCTTGCCATATACGTAGTGGTGTTTGGCCTTCTTGATGCCCCTCTTCAGGCCTCGGAATCCCCTGACCTGAAGGTGATGTTGGGGTACTTCAGCAGGAGGCGAACATCCCAGTTCATCAAGGGCTTCTGGTTGGCGTACACTGTGAGGTGTTTGTGGGTGTCGACACCATCTATGATGGTGGAGATGTGGTCCAGTACCGATGTGGCATACTGATCCAAGTCTGTATTCTTGAATCATTCCTAGAGCACAGAATCTGAGTCCTCTGGCCACACCTTTACTGTCCTAACAGTAGGTTTCACATGTTGGATGAGAGGCGAGTATCAAATAGTGATGAACAAGGAGAGATGGTCTGATTGTCCGATGTGGCTGAGAGGTGTTGAATGGTAAGGTCCAGCCAGGTTGGAGTAGATATGGTCCAGGGTCTTGTCTCCTCTGGTGTGGGAGGAAACATGTTGGTTGAAACTGGGGAGAACTGTCTTTAACTTGGAGTGGTTGTTACCCGTACCGCAACAATAAAAGCAGCCCCAGGGTGTTTGGATTGGTGTTGCTAATGGCCACATAATGTTTTTTCATTGCTAGCTTGGCATCTGGAGGGATATAAACAGCAGTGAGGTTGATAGAAGTGAATTCCCTTAGAAGGCAATAAGGTATAAATTCGACCATTAAAGACTTCACACTCTGTGAGCAGTGTCTCTCTGTAGTAGTAGCTTGGTCAGTATGAACAAACCTCCACCTCTGGTTTTGCCAGAGTAATCTACTGTGCTTTCGACTCGATGTGTGGCGTCCCATTAGCTGAATAGAATTGTCTGAGCATCTGTTGTTTAGCCCTGTTTAAAAAGAATAACATTTGTGTCCATAATCTGTCTGCAACTCATCCATTTTATTGGCCAGAAAACTAATATAGGCAAGAAAATACTGGGTAAAGGCAGCCATTGTGGTGTTAGCTGTAGCCTAGCTCGCAGCCTTCCTTACCCCGCCTTCGTTTACATTCCTGTCACCGCTTGCATGAACTTCTACCCGGCCGTGAGAAGTGGGCAGCATGTGTTCTGGAGATCTCCGGTATGAGTCGAAGATTAGCGATAAAAGTGTCAGAATTGTAGCTCCGATGTTTCTAGAAGCTCATGTCTGCTGTAGTACAGCAATGCAGTGCAGATCTGGAAAAAAGTCCAGTGAGGAGTAGGTAGAAAACATCTAAATAGCAGATTCTGGAGAGACGCTAAGCCTCACGTTGGTCACACACCGCCATCTTGGGCTTTTTGTCAATAAAAAGAACTTCAGAAAACTTTTCAAACATTGTGTGTGTTATTACTCTGGCAGGAAATTAAAATACTATAATGGTCAAAATAATAATTATTGCTGATTCATTAATGTCAGAAATCAGATTCTTTATTAGGTAGTAATAAAAAAAAGTTCTGTTATACAAAGATAATTTAATGGCTTTAAACCAACAAGATTCTAAAATTAACCTAAAAGTTCATAACTGGAAACGAAATGTCCGTTTTAAAAGGAAATTAAGTTTAATCTGAGCTCCAAGTTACCCTTAACGAGATTATTATCAGTTTATTAAAAGGTAAATCACCAAATTAAACATTTAATTTTTACAAATAACCAAAAGAGTGAAGTTTGTCTTTCAGTCAAGGCCTTTTATATGAAGCTGTTCTTAACCCTGCAGGTTTTATTTGATGCACCTTTAGCGCCCCCTGGAGGCAGCAGGTCAAACAGTCACCAGCTTCCTGTGAGCTGAGCTGCAGAAACTATTAGAAAAAAAGTCTCCACCAGGGCGGCGATGTGCTGCAGTGGTTTGACCTGGAATTGGTTTTTACTTCAAGTTTGAATCTCACTGTTCAAAGACAAATATGGTGGGATATGAAACTGACTATAAGAGCAGGTCTAACTGTTATAGATCTATCCTGGGGGAAGTTCTAGTTTTTGATCCAAAGCAGATTATTCAACATTCCTCTCCTTATCCTGAATATAAATGACAAAATGAAAAAAAATAGGAAGAATTGATAAAAGAAAGTGCACCCTCTGATTGTTTATTTGGTGTACCAATCCGATGTTTATCAGATTTCAGATCCACAGAGCAAATCAAGAAATAAAAAGAAAAGATGAAACGTTAGAAAAGGACCCAACAAAGCAATGAATGAATTAATGAATGAATGAACGAAGCGCCAGCTTGGTAGGGATATTTGCACATTAAGTAAATGTAATTGTTTTTGTTGATATCATATGTTTGATAGTTTTAATCAGGGACTTTAAAATCATGACAAACTCTTAAAGATGCTCATCCAGGAATCCAGAATATATTCAGAGAGGGACTCTGATGGAGTTCTGGAGTGGCCTAGTCAAAGCATGAACCACAGATCCTACAGTTTAGCCTTTGGAAAAAATGCTGTGAAACCACTATATTGCAGCAGGAATAAAATAAAGACTCATCTGGTTTCCACAAAAGGAAGGGAAACAAAAAAGGAAAGAAAAGGGGAGAAAGGAAAGGAAATGGAAGGAAAGGAGAGGAAAAAGGAAAGGAAAGGGAAGGAAAGGAGAGGAAAAAGGAAAGGAAAGAGAAGGAAAGGAGAGGAAAAAGGAAAGAAAAGGGGAGAAAGGAAAGGAAATGAAAGGAAAGGAGGTCTTCCTGCTCCCTCTGTAGGTCCCTTCCTAGGGCTCCTCTGCAGGTTTTCCCCCTAAACTTCTCATCTTTCAGACAGTCAGAGTCTCACGTTGCCCTCCTTCTCCTCCTCCTCTTCCTCCTCCTCTTCCTCCTCCTCTTCCTCCTCCTCCTCAGACGGGATGTGATGTAAAAACAGAAACTTTTTTCTGTCTCCGGAGCTGAGCGGATCTTTCTCGGTCTGAGTTTTTGGTTCTGAAGGAGCCGAAAATCAGGATTATTTTAGGAAACTGCGGATTTAACGGACCTTTAAACCGCGCTGCAGGAGAGAAGCCGAACCGAACCAGAGGGGGAAGCTGTAAAGCTGCTGTTGGACCCGGACAGGAACCAGGGGAAACAGGTAAGAACTTCCTGAGATCAGATTTCTGAAAGTTTTCCCTGACAGCTGACCAGGGATCCGCTTCATTGTTCCTCTCCCAGCCTGAGGAGGAGCTCTGAGAAACTGGCAAATGATCAGAGATCAGGAGGAAAACAAGCTGATCAAACAGCTGCTGCAAAGTTCTGCAGGATCCAGAATTAAAAAACATTAAATCTGATCAAATCTGAGCTTTTCCTCCACTTTAATAAACTGGATCCATTCATTTCATCCCTTCCTTCATCTAAACGGTGTTTTTAATTCAGATTTCCTGCGCTGATCCGGTTTCACTCTCTTTAGGTTTTAGGAATCTGGAAACAAATCGCTGCAAATGTTTCAGTTTTTCCATCCTGAGCTTCTTCTTTATTATAAGGAGCATCAAAGGTGACGTCACATCACAGCTGCAGGGATAGAAAAAAAACAGGAATTATTAGTGGTGCTGGACTCAGCTGCAGGTTCTGGTTCCTCTCTGAGCTGCAGATGATAATAAGGACCACATGAGGTGAAGATCTTAGATGCTGCAAAGCAACATAGAAACAGACAGAATAGAGCTACAGACATGAAGCTGCCTGAAGGATGGGGCAGGTCTAGATCCGCAGGTCTAGAGGTGCCAGTGGTGAGCCCTGACCCGGTTTAATGAGGGGTGGTTCTGAATCCGGTCATGTTGGGTCCACTATGGTCTGGGTTCTGAACCGGTTTAAGTGAGAACTTCCACGTCCAGAAGTCTGCAGGAATTCTGCAGATCCAGTCGCTCTGTTGGGGAGGGTTTGGTGTCAGTTGGATGTTCTGTATCAATCTCTGCTGTTCAGAACCGACTGTGTGTTACGGGTCGGGTTAACCTGCTGGTTCTGTGATCCTCTGATGGTTTCACATATCAGGATCCAGGGGCGGATTTAGGAAATGTGGGGCCCTAGGCATAGACAGGCAGGGGGCCCTCTGAATTAAGAAGACACATCAAACAGCCCCATTCTCCAGGTAGAGAAATGTTAATAGAATAGACATCCATTATCTGTTCTAGGTTGTGTCCCTCTCTTCTTGTCCCTTTTCTTCTTGTTTTCCTCTCTATGTTTTGTACTCAGCTGACTTTTCATGCTGTCTCTAAAGGAATGAAAGATTTTTTCCAAGCACTAAGCTCACTTAGCTGATTGCTCCTTCCTGTGTTTCCAAAAAGGCCAAAGTAAATAACCCAGTCCTTCTTTTCACTGTAGACAAGCCATGATCTGCTTATCTGTTCTCCATTTTTCATTTGGATGAAATAATAGCTGCATGAATCATGACAGCAGATAAGATAGAGGAGAGCAGGAGGCGGGGTTACCAATCTACTCGCTCTGGAGAGCAGAGTTCGCTGCTTTTAGATGTTGTCTCCAAAGTCTCCAGTAGCAGAAAAAAGTCTCTAGATTTGGCGCTAGGAGCTTTTTAGAAATCAAAGTGCTAGAGGGGTCTGAAAAGTGGCTAAATATAGCGACTAAAGCGCTAAGTTGGCAACACTGCTCTTTGCATGGTTTGTTTTCAAATGGTTTGCTGCTGTCTGTTTGGACCTTTCTGAACATGTGCAGCAAATGGACTGATCCAATATGGTGGACACTGAAGGGGGGGCTGAGACACACTTAATATTATCAGCGTTCTGATGGCATTTTAGCCAAAGGATTTTTATCAAAAACATCATTAATGTGCACAAATAAGGAATAGTTGTATTAACCATACATGGAAGCAGAGTTTTATGGGCCAGTTCCTGGGGGCCCTAGACAACTGCCTAGTATTGCCTAATGGTAAATCCCCCCTGACATGATCATAAGCAGGTCCTCCTGCATTAAACAGATCTAGAACGGCCTCCAATTCAGATCTGATTTAAAGACATGAAAAGAACAGAAGCTGTAGATGTAACTCAAAGGTTTTCTTTCATGAAATGATGAAATCATAGGAAATAGAAATTCATAGTTTGGTCTGTTTGACCCGTTGCTGCTTATGGAGCATTAACAAAGCAGGATTTTAATGAGACTGAGCCAGAAATAGAGCTATACTACAGGTGTGGAAAAAAAATCAGCAATTTAGTTCCTAGTATCCATTTTTTTTCCTAAGCAAAACATTTTGATCTAAAATTGAGGGAAAATGGGCTTCTTCTGCACCGCCAGTCTGGCAGACGGCGCTGTGGAACCCTTTAGCTGTGCGGCGCCGCGCCATATCTGACAGTGGAAAACGTGAACCGACTCGAACCCCAAACATCATGGATACCAAAATAACCGTACGATCGATATCATCTGATGAACATATACAGCGGTTGCTTTTTTATCTATACATTTAATCTTGATTGCAGGAAAATATTGCAATAAACGGTGATATTGCAATGTAGTGATAATATCGTATCGCAACATTCATGCCAATACTCACCCCTAAAAGATAAATCATGTCAAACAATATTATCGTATTTCTTTTTCTTGCATTTTAAATGTCGGCTGATACCTGCTTGCTGCTCGCTTCATCACTTTTCAGCAGCCGTGCCTCAAGGTCAGGTGAGGCGCATTCATCGCTGCTGCCGCCATTTGTTTATTATTGGTCTGCTTTGTTAATAAATATTTATTTGTTTGTTTAAATGAAGACATGTTAACAACTTTTATCATTGTTTCATGTTCTAATGTAAATGGAGGAAGAGAAAGAAATAGCAGCTGTAAGAATTGGTCCCAAACAATGCAATGTTGGATCTCCAGGCTGAATCTGAACCCGTTTGTTCCTGTCTGCTGGTTCCTCCTCTGCAGGATCTCAGTGTTGGTGCTCTGACCTCCGACTCTTCAGCCCGGAGGATTCTGGATCATGTTTGGGGTTATTTTCAGGCCTAGAGCTCCGTCAGCTCTCTAGACATGCCTCCCCGTCCTCATGTTAGTTTGTCCCTCAGTCGGCCTCTGCTGATCAGACGTCATTCAAACTGGTCAATCTGAGAAATCTAGAACCGGATCAGATAGAAAAACAGAACCACAGCTGCAGGCTTATCTAAATAGGGATTCATTCTCGGTTATAAATCCCAGTACCCGCTGATTTGGATCAGATCATCTGAGGTCCCGTCCAGCCTCAGGGCGGGCCTGAACAGATCGGGTGTCCACGGCTGCAGCTTTTCAAACAGAGAGGCGGTTCTGCCCCGAAACCCAGAAGAAGACTCACCTCTGTGTCCCTGGCTCCGCCTGGATCCCTGCAGGTACAGTCAAACAGCTTCGTGTTTGGTATGAAAACATGATTTATTGTCTCTGGATGAAGCGCAGAAAAGTTCTGAGGGGTTTCACAACAACCCAACGCTGCGGCGTTGGACCGCTGACTGAAGAAAGAAGGTTCCCACGGTGCCGCCCAGCTCAGAGCCTCGGATCAGGTCCCGGTTGGACGACATTCGATTGATCCTAAATCCAAATCCAGGAGTTTCCAGCTGCTGCTGGTAGGTTAACAATTCAGCGCCGATTCATTGGTTCTGCTTCTACTCTTAACCACCTCACAGTCATCAGGTATTGGGCTTTGTTCTGGTTCTACTGAGAGGAAATGTTCCCTTTCTTCAAACTGTCACCAGCAATCTGAGCTTTTATTTTGAAAGTCCTGGTGAGGAAGTAGGATCCTGGTGAGGAAGATGTTTCTATTGTTCCTCTCCATCCACTTTCATGCGGTCCATTGATCACTTGTCCTCAGGGGACTCCACCTACACTAGGACATCGTGCAAGGACGATCCAACACTGCATGTCCTCCATTTGTGATCAAAGCGGTTCTGATTCTCTTCCAGTCAAAGAGGCCTAAATCTCTGTTTTTTTCTCTCTAAAGTGATGACTGAGGCAGAAATTGGCACGTTTTCGTTGCTGTGGGAACCTCTTGTTAGAGGTTTGGTGTTCCTGAACGTTTATGGGGCCATGAAAGCTTCTATACGAGCTGAATTCTTCTGGTATTGTGTGTTCACAAAGACACAAGAATCCATCTTGCTTCGCTTTAACCATTTGAGACTGACCTAAAACAGGTCTGCCAATAACGTTGATGTTTTTTGGTTGAGGTGGGACATACAGCCGTGACAAAAGCAGTCGAGGCAATAATTAACATGGCGGCAGAGGAGGAGGCACATGTAGCTGCTGCTAACACATCGGTTTGTCTTTGATAGAATAGCAGCAGGAGGATAAAGTGGATGTTATTGGGGTTTCTCATGGCATCCGCTGCCACTTCATTTATTTCTGTGATTGGCTAAAGCCAAAGTTTGGTGGGCGGGCTCTAGGTGTTGCTTTGCCCAATCAGCTCAGAAGGTTCCGTCCCATCCTTCCTATGAACATGATCAATCTGGCTGCTGCGTTGGAGGCCTCTAACAAGGTCCATGGGCCCACAGCATCATAGAGTGAAGGAACCCCTGATGTTTCGGTTTGTGATGGTAGGACAGGAAACCCACTTTCTCAGGGATCAGGCCTTTAAGGCGGCGTGTGGATAGAGTCAACTGGTGACCCAAACATCTGTCTAACGTAAGGGACGTGTCCTCCTGTCCTCCCCACTTGGCCTCTTTTTCTTTTAAACTATCGTTTTTTTTGAGAAAAGAAGCTGATTGGTTGGTTTGACCATCTGCTGCTGTTGTCATGGTAACACCATCCACCTTTCCTTTGTTCAGACTCTGACACCTTCTACAAACAGTGATGGGAGTAACGGCGTTGAAAGTTACTAACACCGCTACCTTTTTTTAGTAACGAGTAATCAAAATTATTACTCTTACTGTAACTATAACTCAGTTACAATTGCCGACAGCCCGTTACTGCGCGTTACTCAGGTCGCACAATCAACCTTTTTTCATGATAGGACTCGTGCGCGCGTCATGAGAGTGAGGAGGACTCCAGCAGCAAATCAGCGCTTTCCCGATGGAAATATTGGTGTTACGTCGAGTTGCGTTTCCTCATCAGATACGTTTTCCCCTGTATCTCCGCACATCGCAGGCGGCACGATTCACCACACAAGCCACAGGAAACGCGCATGCTCGCTAAAGGCGCGCAACAGTCGCCCTGTGCTCGCGCCACAGGAGAACTATGGAGAGCGTGACCGATCAAATGATAGCCTATATGGAGAAAGGGAGAAATAGTAACGCAATAGTTACTTTTACTACTAACTAGTTACTTTTATTGTGGAGTAACTCAGTTACTAACTCAGTTACTTTTTGGGAGAAGTAATTATTAACTATAACTAATTAGTTTTTCAAAGTAACGTTCCCAACACTGTCTACAAATAAACCTCCTAAAGTCTGAAATGGAACACAGTTTTCGAAGACAACCTGGGAACCAGCAGGTTTTTCCTGTCTCCAGACTTTGGAGAATTTTTTCTTTTGCATCAAACATCGCGACTCGGAGGTTAACTTTATTCTCATGAATGTTAAGCCGATCGTAAACTGTACGATATTTAATCGTTGCACGCAGCTACGGTTCAAAATGTACGACGAATCCGCAGGGTTTAAAACTTCACAGATCACGATGTATGTTGTGATGCGATCTACCTGCTCACACTGTACATCCTAAAACCACACATCTGAGTCAGCGTCGAGAGATGGCGCTGGTCGGACTGGTGAATCTGAAAGAAGAAGAAGAAGAAGAAGAACTCCTTTGTTTGCACATGCAGTGCGCTAGGTTCTGGTATGCAGCAGGATGTGTCCATGACTACCTTATGATGACGGACTGAATTTCAAACATGTTTGATTTTCTCCCAACCCCTGTTTCCTGGTCGGTTGGTGGTTGCGAGCAGCTGATCGGCCCTCGTTACCCTCAGTATACTACACGACGCAGGACGCTCGATGCGGCGGAATCTCAGCCCAATCGAAAAAATTCTTGCACGACTGGGGAATCAGCCCGAAAAGGGCAAAAAAATCATTCTGACCAGCTTTAGTTTGGTCAGAACATTTGCTGACTGTATAAGTCAGGGGTCGGCAACCCGCGGTTCCGGAGCCGCATGCGGCTCTTTAGCGTTCCCCTTGCGGCTTCCTGGAGCTTTTTCAAAAATTTCTGAAAATCGAGTTGTTTTTTTTCTTTTGTTTTAATATGGTGTGCAGGAGGTCAAACGAAAAATAATTATGTTTTTCAATGCTGTAAACATTTGTATAATAAATAAATTTAAACAATAATTTGCGTCATAGCCATAGAGATCAGTGATCATAACTTGTAGCCAGCGCTGCGCGGTGCCAGGCTGCAGGAGTGTCTCCATGGATCCCAAAGGGGAAAAAAGGAAGATAGCTGATAAGAAAAGAGGATTCAAAGGATGGACCCAATCATTTTCTTTACTTATCAATGCGAAACGATTGCTTGCATTTTTGCTTGGTAATGAGAGGTTGGCTAAAAATAAAAATTTGGAAAGGCATTTCCAGGGGAGGCTAAATATGCAGCCGACCACCAAGCTGGGAGGGAGAGAAAAATGGTGATTGCAGAACTTCTGGATAAATTAGAAGAGAGCAAATGTAGATTTAACATCTCCAAACTCCACTACTGCGGCTAGTTTTGTTGCAAGGATGGAAAACCGTCCACAGATCGAACAGGTAGAGCTCTGATGCAGGGATGGGAACTTTCTTCCATTTTTTCCCCAAATCCTAAAACTATAAATCACACCAAGGAACGCTGGGATGTTGGTTTTCAGGGTTAGAGAGCTCTGCTCTGATGGAGGTCAGTTCCTGCTTGGTTCCTCATGACTCAATCAGCTCCTCCCAACAGAAACACGTCCACCATAGAGAGATTCCTTTATCGTGTTTCTATAATTTCATCAATGCAACAAAACTTAAACCGCGCGGTGAAGCAGCACGCAGTGGGAGCGTTCACTGCTCCTCCCTTACCTCATGCTGCTATGTGACATTTGCTCCAGGATAAACATTTAATCATGAATGCTTATTATATATTTAAACCCATATAGTCAATTTCTATAGTGGGATAATAAACTTACGAGGCAAGTATGAGACTTTTACATTTTTGCGGCTCTAGACAGATTTATTTTTTGTTTTTTTGGTCCAATATGCCTCAGATCGTCTGTGGAAGACAAAGAGTTTGGATTTCTAATAAAAGATCTTTGGACTCCTCCTGCTCTATCTATCAGGTCCAGATCTAACCTAAACTAACCCTGCAGCCATGTGTCTGAAGGAATTTACGCAAAGATGGAGCCGTTAGAGAGATTTCACGCTGAGCCGAACCTCACATCTTTTATGGATCATTAATTTGTTGAACTTCAGCCTGACTGTTGATCGCTGAGGAGCAGCAGGAGGATGAGTTCCTGCAGAGAGTCACTGAGGCTGGAGGTGAGGAAACATGGAGGATGTTTGAAGAAGAGCGAGTTCCCTCAGATCGCCTTCACGCTTTAAAGCTGTAACTCCAGGTACAAAGAGATTTGGAAAAATACATTTGAAAAGAGCTTATTTTCAACATTTTAAATTATTTGCATTTATTCTGAAACTCAGATGTTATTTCTCTTGAATATTTATTTTTTAAAACCATACTTCTGTTGTTTTCCCATTCTTTTACAAATGCTTTCATTTTTGTGGCATCCCCACCCTGGATCCCAGCAGAACCGGGTCGACCCGTCACCACCTTCCTGTGATGGGAGACAGATGTGGAAGAAGGCGGTTTTATTTAGTCTGATGCAGATGTTCTGCATCTGAATGAGGAGGGAAGATGTCTGCCGGTTCAGATTCCTCTGATGGGGCCGATGGTCCAAAATGATCTTCTAACAGGTTTCTGGGAGAAAATCTCTCCTACTCTGTGAGTCTCAGAGGTTGTCTTGTCTCCGCTATACAAACCAACATTTTCTGGGGACTCCTGTATTCGGCTGAAGGTTCTGTCCTTATTCTTGTTGTCCATTTTGTTCTGCAGAAGCTGTTAAACTTGAGCCGTCTGCTGTCTAACAGTAAAGTTTAGCATCAGGGTTAAAAACCTCTTTGATGGTTTAAGCTCTGCTTGTTGGACATTGACTGCTTCTGATGGCAAACTGTGACTCATCCTCATCCTCAACACTGCAGGACTTTTCCTTCCAGCTAATAAACAAACCTTATTCTGCATCAGCTGGTTTTTATGGAGGAGTCATCGGTTTCTGAAGCGCTGCTGATTGGTCAAATCTACATCCGCTCTACACTATGCATATTTCCTGTTTGCTACCTTACGGGCTTGTTTTGTGTGTATGACCACCATTGCAAAAAAACATGTCTTGAAGATGGAGCAGCTAGCAGAGCAAGGTGCATTAGAATGCTGGGACCCTTTTTCCACCTGGATCCCCGCTCTTTTTGGCCCTCATGTCCTTCCATTGTCCCACAAACTTGCCCCCACTTCCTCACCTCCTCGGCGTTGTGGTGTGAGCGGCCATCTGCTGAGGCCCACTGGGGTTCAAGGAGACAGAAGCAGACATAGAAAAAGAAGCATAGATACAAAAGGCAACTGTCAACCAGCTCCACAGGCGGCCCCGTCCAGGAAACACACAGCCAGGCAGACAAGCTCCGAGCCAGCTCCCATGTCAGAGGACGAAGAGAGCACATCCAGTTAGTCACAGTCAGAGAAACAGGACTACACTGGAAAACAGGCCAAGCTCCAACATCTAGAAACAAAGGTGTTGATGGCAGCAGCACAGCTGATATTTCTCTCCAGGATGGAGTCACAGCCAAACAGGAACAGACCAGATGAAGCTACTATGAGAAAAAGCAGAGAGAGCAGAACGTTAGAGATTGAACTAACAGATTCTGCAGAGTGGGAGAATAGAGATAGAATGAAGCAGAATGATGAAAAAGGGGTCCCTATGTCCTCCAGCAGTCTAAGCCTATAGCAGCATAGCTCAATTGAAGATGTTTGATTTTTCATCTAAAGAGCTTCCTCAGATGAAGAAGAAGCTATGGAGCTTTCTGCTGTTTGGGAAGACTTGCTCTGCTCATTGGAAGTAATCCTTCAGAGATGAATGACTTTCCTCGGTGTGGATCTGCATGCTGGAGCCTGCGGCCACAGATCTGGTGTAAAATTAGGAAGAATAAAGCTGAGGTCCAGTTAAGGCCTGCTGATGTTTGAGGAATGTTTTGAAGAATGAAGTGAAGCAGCAGTATCTATTTCTGAGAACAAGTCAATAACATCCAATGATGATATTCCATGGAGTGGCGGCCTACTGGTTAGGGCATAGGGCTTGGAATCCTTAGGTTGTGAGTTTGAAACCCCCACTCACAGACTATCCCTGGCTCTCTGAGCAAGAGTTTATTCCATTGGGCTGTACTTGTGACAGTTTAATGACAATAAAATTTGCTGGCTAATCTCTGTTTCTACAGAAGCACAGGTGCTGCAGAGGAATATTTTACACTTAGAGCCAAAGGCCCGTAGTCGGGTCTGCAGTCTGGTCTAGGTGAGGCGGGTCTTTATTTGCTCCAAGCTCATTATTTGGTGACATCTAGCGAGTCAGAGGCATCAAGGTTTAATGTCTCCACTACATAAAGACTCATCAGACCCTGGAAATCCTTTTTTTAAGAGAAAAAGATCTGGATATCAGAACCTTAAGGTTCTGATGACAGTGAGGATTTTAGTACTACAGTAAGTAGAAGTTCTAATCTTAATCCTGGAAGATGCTGATTTCCCTTCACAGTCAGAAAGCTGTAAATTAGAAAGTTAATCTCTAATTCTATCAGTTTTCTGTGACTCTGTTCTCATCCTTTGCATCATTTTATCATTAATGCAAGCAGTGCAGACTAGAGGAGTTCACTGCATGTTCAGCTCAGTGCAGCTTTAGGTTTCCTCAGGACTTTCCTCTCTCCTGGTTCTTCGGCCCGGTCCCAGCGGTCTCCACGCTCACGTTCCCAGGTGGCTCTGATTCAGCTCGCCATCGGTTGGAAGCCCTGCATGTTAAATCAGGCGCGCTGCACATTCCCCACATTCCTGCAGCTCTGTTTTTAAACCCTCCGTGGCTCTTCTCGTCTTCGAGGCTCGTCGCCTCCTCTAAAGTTACACGTTCTGCCCGCTGACGTTCTGCTGATGCGGTTCGACTCGGAGAACGCTGCCAAAGCTGAAACCGGACCAGTGGCTGAGGAGAAGAACCAGCAGAGGCTGGAGGAGAGTGAAACGAAGCAAACATCTGGCTTCCGACAAAGCAGGACAAAGACATGACCTGCTGATCAGTCTTTCACCGACAGAAACACAGCCGCTGTTTTATTTCTGGATGATCCCACAGATGAAACGAGGCTCTGCAGGGGAAACATTCTGCGGGATTCATATCAATATGAGGACACCTAGTATAAATATTTAGTGTTTTTTAATGTGTTTTTAATCCTTGTCTTAAAAGATGCTCCCTAAGGGCAAGGCAATATTGAAACATTTATAGTATATCTTTGTGGCAGTTTTGGCCTAGTGCAGAGGTCACTGATTACTGGACTGGGATCCGGATCTGGACCCACCTGCTGGCTAATCTGGACCCAACCTGATTTAAAACATTTATAAATTACCGCATGTTGTCCGAGGACAGTGTCTAATTTCACTTGCTCCTCTTCTCCTGTTAATACGGTAAAGCCCTGGGGAGCGTCCGGCTCCAGGCTGCGCGTGATCCAAATGAGCCAATGAGCTGTCAGTCTGGGTTGCTGCTGCTGCTACTTTTAGACACAGCAGGCAAACCTGTGACAAGCCGGGCGATGGGAAAGAAGGAGAAGACCATGAGAAAAAACTGCTGGAAGAACTGCGGTGAACTGGTGAAAGAAAAGTGAAACAGCGTGCTCAAAGATGACCCTGCACATTTAGAGGATGTTTGGCTCAACCTGCTGCTGTGAAGCAGGATTCTCCACCATGAACAGAATCAACAATAAATCTGGATCCAGGCTCAAAATGAGCTCCTTGATATGTGCTTGAGAATGGCTTAGTCTCCGGTTAAACCCAGGTTTAAAGCCTTGCAGGGCAGCCTAAAGCCCACTGCCAACATTAAGACAGAAAAAAGAAAGAAAATAACAAACCATCAGTTCAGGGGTTTGAGAAAATATGGGAATCAGGAAATTACCTACAAACCAAACTGAACGATTGTTGTTCTCTACTTCAAAAAACACTTTAGATTTGAAAATGTAAAAATGCTCAATTTTTTTCTTTTTTATTAAAAAAGTCAATGTATAACATGGATGCAAAAACACCGCATTTGATTTTCTTTAATCGGACTCCTCTGATTTTTAATCGGTTACCCCTGATCTAGTGGTTAGAGCAGTGCGCTTGTGCTCTGAGAAGGTTGAAAGTACTCGGTTCGATCCCCACAGACTGCCACTATGGTTCCTGAGCAAGACCCTTAACCCCACATTGCTCCATGGGCGCCGCACAATGGCAGCCCACTGCTCCTCAATGGGATGGGTTAAATGCAGAGAGCGAATTTCCCCATTTTGGGACAAAAAAGGGATAAAATTGATTAACATATCTATCTTTGTCTACGTTGTGCTGTAATTATATTAGGTTAATTTTCACAAATTTCCCACATTTATCTTCAGAAGTTTCTATGATATTTGGACAAAGCTCTGGTTTAGAGGAGGCAGAGGATACATTTATAGGTTGAACTTGTCAGAAAACCTAAATACTGAGTTTATTTAGCCTGAGAAGGCAGCAGCCTGAAACCCTGCAACTAAACAACATCTAACATTATAAGATCTAACAGTAACATTCGTAGGTAGAGCTTGGCATGCTGACAGAGAGAAGCAAAGATTTTTTTTTTTCCTAATGGGTCATAACCTCCAAATAGTCAGTCAGCTCTGCTTTTGCTTATTTGTTCTTGTGACATCATCGATTGTATCATGACCCTTTCCACCGAGATAAAATTGATTGAAAAGATACTAAAAAGAGGAAATGATTTACGTCCAAACATCGACTACATTTGGTTGAAAAGTGAAATGCCATAATTTTCAGAAACTCTGTTTCTAACATCTTTTCAACGTCTATTGTTGGATAAATATGGGAGGAAATCAGACTCAAACACAGCCCAGTTTTCAACAGTTATTTCTTGACTATGAAGGAGCAACGTTTTAGCTTAACTAAATTTGAACAATTTAGCCTAAAAACCAGCGTCTAAATCAGTGTTTTTCAACCCTGGTCCTCAAGGCTCACTGCTCTACATGTTTTGGATGTTTCCGGAGCTTCAGCACACCTGACTCAGATGATTGCAGTTCAGCAAAGCCTGATAATCTGCTATCAATTGACAACAGGTGTGTGAAAGCTGGGAAACATCTAAACCAGGGGTCACCAACGTGGTGCTCGTGGGCACCAAGGGGCCCACAAGGACAACATGGGGTGCCCTCAGCATCTTTGCAAAACAGAACAATTCACCAGTGGACTAAATCTGAAATGTTATTTTTTACTGAAGCTCTTATTTTGAAGCATTTATGAAGCATTTTATCAGATCAATAAATTAGAACAGTTGAGGATTTATATGAATTTCATAATGGGAATATCTAAAAGCAAATTAAAAATGAAAAGAAACAATAGAAATATGTTTATTATCTATGAAGTTGAGGTGAATGCCGACTCCTCTAGTTCATAGGTCAGTATTGGTAGCCCGTCCTATGACTCAGTACCCATATATAGCCCTCAGCCTTAAAAAAGTTGGTGACCCCTGATCTAAAACAAGCAGGGCAGGCTGCTTTGAGGACCAGGGTTGAAAAACTAATGACGTCTGGTGTTTGGAAGAAGGTTTTTACTTGTTTCTTTTATTTTCCGGCATCAGCTTTGAACGCTGAAGACATGCAGAGCCATTCAAAGTGACTGGCTGTCACATTTTTAGGTTTAAGGTTGGACTGCATGCTCTTCTTAAAACCCAGGAAGTTTTGAAAACTGAAAACATTTCACAAATAAAAGACGCTAAAAACATCTTTCGTATCAATAAATACCAAAATTTTTGGGAGTAGGAGCTAAAACTGTAAAAACTAAATCAGCTATAGTTTGTTGGGATATAACGTTTTGCAAACATATACGTTGGCATTTAACCGGACACAAATAAAGAACAGAACCACTGATGTTTTTGGCTTCCAGGTTTTTTTTATTCGTGTCCAGATTTCTGAAAATCTGCTGTGATCCAGCAGAATTTTAAACTCATCTAGGATCGCACTGAGTCATCAGGCGGATGTCGACGTGTCCATGACTTTAAAGGAAAAGTCCGCTCATTTTCAGAATTCAAACTTCTTTAAGTATGAAATTATTCATACATTGAAGTCCTCTGGAAATCTTCAATAATTGTTGTTGATTGCAGATGTGTCTAGTAGTTCCCATTGATTTAGCTTGTAAAGCGGGGAGAATGGCGCTAGGCTTACCGCACCGTGATGTCACTGCTGGAAGATGGCGGGAGGGAGGGGCTACTATATTTGGACAAAAATGGCCGCTCCCAGACTCAGTGATTTTTTGACTGATTAACGCTAAATTCATTAAATCACCAGAAACGTATTTTTTTTAAGCTTAAATAATGATTCATTGATTCCTTGGCGACCGGACTGCATCCATGCTTCTCTTAAAAACCCAATAACTTTTGAAAACTGAAAACATTTACCAAATAAAAAAGATGAAAAAAATCTTTCATATCAATAAATATCTACTTTTTTTTTGGATGAGGAGCTAAAACTTTAAAAACTAAATCAGCATAATTCGTTTTAGTTTGTTGGGATATAATGTTACACACATATACTTTGACATCTTTTTAACCAGACCCAAATAAAGAACAGAACAACTGATGTTTTTGGCTTCCTGGTTTTGCAGCTGCGCTCCGTTAACACTTTACTGCATTTCGTTGATTCATGTCCAGGTTTCTGAAACTCCGCTCTCATCTAGCAGAAGTTTAAACTCATCTAGTTTCACTCCGAGTCATCAGGCGTATGTCGACGTATCCATGGGTTTAAAAACCCTTTTAATGGAGAAAAATAAAGCAAAGTGAAGAAGAATGTTTTCAAAATGAGCAAACATCTGAATTTAGCCTCATTTCAGTGCAGCTTTGATAAGAGAACCTGTTTGTGTCTAACTAAGGAAGTTTTCTTCAGCCGCTTGGCTGTTTCTGTGGATAACAGCTGGAATTCCTTCCCTTCTGACAGCGTGGTGCGTTCAGCACATCTGGAACAAACTCTGTGTTGCATAATCGGCCAGAAACACGGCGGCATGTTAACAAACAGAGCATCAGGAGGAGGATGTTCAGTTGGAGGATCAGAAGATCTTGTTCCTTTATGACCTAAACTCTCCTGCAACGACGGATAAACTCAGCAGAAACATTTAAAAACCAGGAGTAAATATAAATCCAATGCTTTTTAAACAGGGTTTTATTTTCAGCATTCCCGTCTCCCTGTCCTCCCGGTCCAGTTCTGTTTTTATGCTCGCTGAGGTTTTCTTTATCTCCGCCTGGTAATTATCATAAAGCTCTTATGTTGTTGTTTGTTGGTTTTTCACACTGGAAAAAATATCTAGAAATAAGTAAAAATGTCTTAAATTAAGTGTATTTACCCTTAATTTAAGTAGGTAAATGAGATAGTTTGCCAATGGAATTAGTTTTTTTACTCGTAAAATAAGATAATTAGATAAAATGCCCTTGAAAAGAGACAATGCGATTGTGTTTTCTTATTTTAAATATAAATATTATTTTTCCATTGGTAAAATGTCTCTTTTATTACCTCCTCAATCCAAGAACAAATGCACTTATCTTAAGAAAACATGACTTATCTAGATGTCCATTGTTTCCAGTGTATCCAGTATGGCTAAAATGAGACTCAAATACATAAATATGTTATTATTGATGCACTCGGTGATCCTTTCCTGTGGCGTTCTGTTTCCAAATGTTGATAAATTTGGGAGGAAAAAACCAAAAACTATGTGGGTTTCAGTGTCAGATCTACTTTGTGTTCATTTAAAGACGCTAATTCTCCATGTGGGGTGTTTCCTTCAGGGAAGGTTAAACTAACATTGGTATTTGTCTTTCGCTGGTTAAGGAATCAGTGTCAGAAATCTGCTTTCTGCTTCACAAAATGTTCAGATGGAGGTTTTTATGGAAATGATTTGTTAACAGCGCAGGAGAAACACACGGGTGGATTTAGGAAATTTAGG
>NW_015150558.1:232398-233823 GCF_000732505.1 Cyprinodon variegatus
CTATTTTAAGGGAGTCTTTTCCAAGAGGCTGCAATAAATGAAACATGTAACATAGTTAAAATAACAGGTAAATGTTACTAAATCAGCTTAAAAAAACCATATCCATTACAAATGGAGTCCCCTCCGTCCATCAGTGAGGTCTAGAAGCACTAGATCTATATCCAGCCATTCAGCAAAGATCCTGCTGCATGGCTGTACGTCTTATTTTGGCATTTGACCAATTAGATGAGCCCTTAAAACATATATTACCTACTGTAAATTAAGCTGAAAAAGTTAACAAGTCAAGAAAAAAAGGTAAAAAGCTAATTGAAAAGTTAAAAAGTAAAGTTAAGAAGTTAATAAGCCTAGTTAAACATTCTATTTAGGTTTATAAACTAAAAAATGTAAGTTCCAGTACCAGTATTAATGCATCTAAAGTTATATTGGACCAAAAAAAAAGTGTTTCATTTTACTCTCAGAGTTTTTTTCAATAATTTCTTAAAGAAGCACTTTTGTCATTTTTCTATATATATTCGGGCAATTTGGCGTTTCCGGTTATTACACTGACATTCATTTTTGCCATTGAAGTATCCATATTATTGGAATCTAACAAAGGTAATAAGGTCTTGTCCTGGATTCCAATAACACTATTGGATTGATATTTGGATTTTCACTGAGCGTCCTCTAAAGGGTTAATTGAAAGTTCCACCAGGAGGCATCTGAGTGAACAGAAAGGACAGAAAGAAGCAGCATACTGTGAGCGAAAGGTAGAGCCAACATTTCTCAGGGTAATTTATGCCGGAAGCGTCCAAAGAAGTGCCTTATAAATAAAAGTCAACCAACGGGAATTCCTTGGAGCGTCCAAACCACAACATCCCACCCAGGAATATAATTCACAACGGTGAATAAAGACGAGCATCCTGAGACATGGAGGAGAAACAAAGATCTTTATAGTTCAACAGTGACTTTAAAGCTGCTTAAGATTTCTATAAAAATAAAAACCCAGCTTGAATTTTACAAGATTTTCCACATAGTGTTTAAACATAATGGTGGCATCAGTCAAAACACCCAGATATTCATACCAGCTCTATTTTATTTCATCAGTATTAGGAACTGGTTTTATATTCAATAAAGAACGTTGAATGGAAACTTAGACAACTTTTATTGTCATTTTGTGTACAGAAAGTTACATTTCTTTCAGTACAGCTTTCAGACAGTAAATGAACATTTCCATTCCATAAAGTGCAGCTGTGATCACATGTAAAGAGTGTGGAAGAGAAAATAAAAATGGTGCAGAAACGCATTGATCTGGAAGTTCAGAGCATTGATATAAATGGTGAAAATATGCAGTGTTTCAGTTTGATGTTATCAGTGTGATGCAGAGTCTGTGACATGATTTAAAGTTTTCTAAACAGTTCGGCAGTGTCATGATGTTCTAAGAGATCT
>NW_015150558.1:235215-244555 GCF_000732505.1 Cyprinodon variegatus
ACCCAGCTTTAGAGAGAGGCTGAGGAAATCTGCCATATGTGAGAGTAGAGCCGCCATGCCTCTACTTCAGGAGGAGTTCACTTAGGTTGCTAGGTCATCTTTAGCTGATTCCCTCTGGAGGGACCCTATTGAGGCGGCATCTTGTCCCACCAGAACGAGGCTCAGGGGACAAATCAGGACACGCTGACGGGAGTATGTTTCCTAACTGGCCTTGGAGTTCATTGGGTTCCTGTAGAAGACTCAGAGGAAATGTCTGTGAAGAAGGTCCCTATGAACAAGAAGAAACAAACATCTTGTGTCTATTTCATGACTAATCAAAGGAAACATTTTAATAAAGGTAGGGTTAGGGTTTGTGTTGTGATTTCAGACCCTAAAGACGGTTTGTATGTGGGCCCTTTATGGAACGGTTAGACGGTTTTGAGGCAGCCTCTCCCTCTCCTCCGCTGTTTTGTCCCCGGTGACCTCGTCTTCCTTCACCCCAATAACCAGAGATCTCTGTGAGTAACAGAGAGCAGGAGACCGGCAGAGACAGCATGCAGATTCCTGTGTGTTTGTGTGAGCCGGAGAGCAGCCCGGGGAAAGGAGCAGGGAGAGATTTCTGGGTTGCGTTGAATGTTTGGAATGTTGAGGCTTTTGGCTTCAGTTTGTTCTGACGAAGGAGGAGGAGGAGGAGAGAGAAAGGAGGGATAGGAGGAGGGGGAGGAGAAAAAAACAGGAGACAAAGGAGATAAGATGGGAAGAGTAAAGAAGCAAAGAAAGCACATATGGAGAAGAGAGTCTGGAAAGTGTTCTGAGGACAGCAGAGCTCTGAACAGTTTCTCTCTGCTCCAACCAACCCCTGCCACTGCTAATTAGCCGTATCCAGAGTTATTTTAGATGATTGCCGTAGCATAGCAGCTAAAGTCGTTCCTGTTTTTATATGAAACATCTGGGAGCTAAAAGAAAAGAAGAGTTTCAGCTGTTCTAAACCCTGCAGTGAAGATTTTATTGTTTTAACCACGTTTTATCTGCTTGTTTAGCTTTTCCTAACTGAATATAATATTATTCATTAGATTCTTTATGATTGAAATAACGGAGACATGAGAGGAACACACATTTTTCAGCTGTTTAGCCTTTGTTTTTCATTTATTACATTTCAGAGAGACCTCTGAAAAATGTTGCCTTTTACAAATACAAATAATTTTTATGCAATTAAATTCCCTTTTGACTGTTCCTGGTATGTTTTACAAATGTTCACAGCACATTGTTCACATTGTTCCTCTTTTAATGGTTTTTATCTTGAATTTTCAAACCTTACAGCAGCTTTTTGCCCCATTTACAAAACCCTCTGAAACCAATCCGTGCCGAGTTTGGACTAAGCTTGGTTCCTCTTTGCCATCTATACACCCTGCTAGCACGGTTCCTTGCCTCCTATTGGCAGTCCATGGTACTACAGCTCTCGAGGCGGGACTTACACTAACAAAAATGGCGGCGCCATTCAGGAACTTATGAGCCTGGATAGCATCCTCCGCCCAAATTTCAATGAGAGCCTCAGCCTCGGCATCATCGCAGGTCTCGCCATGCTCTATTGATGCCATTTATTGTTAATAGGCTGAGAAGAAGTTTGCATTGTGAACAGTGCAGAGATCTATGAATTACAAAGCTGGACACAGAGGAAAACCCGCAAAATAAGTCAGCTGACTCTAAAAGGAGATGACGCCATCTGCTAATGAGCACTTTGTTATCAGAGAACCGAGCCACAGATGAACTGTGCTGAGCCCTACTGATAAACTAGTACTAGATTTAGTGCAGTTCGCTGTGTCTGGTGTGGGCCGGTTCAGTTGCGTTCCATTTACGCTCGACAGTTATCTCGGTTACTATGGTCGGACGGATCTCAGCAAGGTTTTTAAAGGTTAGTGTAAATCGGGCTTTTGACTTCTTCCCTGGCTGATTTTGTGTCATCAACAGTGTATTTTGGTTTGGGGGTGTCCCTCAGAAGACATAATCTTTTCATCATCATTTGGGATACCTAAAATACGTCAACCCTGAGAATCCCTTATTTTTTCGTTGTTTGTTTGCATTAGTGAAACACAGTCCAAGTGGTCACTTTAACACCTACTCTATAAAATCCTTTGTCTTGGGTTTAGTTTCAAAGTTTTGGCCGTTCTTTTACCCCTCCTATCTGCTTTGTTTCCTATTAGCTGGCTGCACTATAGAATAATAGAATAATAATAATAATGTTAATAATCTCTCGCTAAGAAGTAGCTCCTACTTTACCTTCATATCTATTCATTGTCTCTTCTGATGAAGTGCTTTTTAATTGGGAAACGTATCCCAGCAACCGACAGTCAGTTATTATTCTCGTGAGATTAGAAAGGCTGATGAGATAATACAGGTTGTATTTGCTGCTTTGAATTAGAGCTGAATCTGCTGGTAATGACCGGGGAATCCATTTAATGTTTGTATTTTATAAGATCTTCAGCATCAAGCTGTTTTTGTGCAACAGCAAAGCTTAGGTTGCAAAGGGCCAAAGAAAGACTGTGGTGATAGAACCCCATTTGAAACCGCGCCGAGATCTGGTCTGAGCACCGTAATGAAGATTACTGTTGAATGTAAATGGTACGCAAAACTGAACTGGACTGCACCAAACACAACCGAACCGCGCTAACATGGTACTAGCTCATCAGTAGGGCTCGGCGCGGGTCAGTTCTGGCTCGGTTCTCAGATAACAAAGAGCGAATGAGCAGACCGCGTCAACTCCTTACAGTCAGCCTCCGTAATCATGAAACTTCAGAGATTCATAAAATCCTAGCTTCCCCACCGTGCCGCATGATTTCCAGTGATGATTCTGCTTAGCAGTGTGATGAACCTCAACGTCTGTCGTTGTTTCATGCATCTGTAAGCTCTGATTAGACTATCGTTTGTCGTATCCACTTCTCAAAGGCCTAGCCTCGTGAGACCATCCTGATCTCGCGAGCTTTCAAGGTTTCACTCGCTAATCAGTCTGGAGACTCTCCGTTAAAGAAAATTTGGAGCCGTTCACCAAACGAACGTCCAATCAGCGTTGGCTTTGAGGCGGGTTGAGGTGTGACGCAACGAGAAGCGCGACAGTTCAGTCTAAAGAACATGGCGGCCGATGAAACTAGCGTTAGCGTGGCTATCGAGCAAGTTTTATCGGAATTACAGAGTATTTCTTCACTGAAAGAAGAGCAAAACACTGCTCTGGAGGCCTTTCTCAGAGGAAAAGATGTTTTTGCTCTTCTCCCGACTGGTTTCGGCAAGAGTAGCCTGGCTTGTGGTTGTGTTTTCGTCGTCGTTCTGTTAGTACATCATATGCTTCGTTGATCTGATTGGTTTCTTTGGCCCGTCTATCACCAACATAGGCCAATCAGCTAACCAGTATTTTCGTCCCTTCCCAAAATTACTTAAACGGAAGGTTTCCAGATGGATATGCGGAGCAAGGCGGAGTCAGGTTATCAAATGCCGACTCTGTCAAGTAAATTCACCAAAGGCTGCCTACTTCGCCTGACTCTCTGCAAACCATAGATCACCACTAGCAGGCGAGGAGCCGTGCTAGCGTGGTGTGTAAACGGTCATAAGGGACCGAGCTCGGCACAGATCGGTTTTCAAAGGGTACTGTAAAAGTCCATGGTCACAGTTCTGGTCTGAACACAGTGAGTGATCCTTCCTTTTGAGCCAGTATGTTGAAATAAATGTACTTTACTGCCCCTAGAGATGTTTTATCTGCTGCCATATAATTTTGTTCTAACTATGACCACAAACTTGCTTAAATTGGAAGCCAGACAGTTTCTTTCTGAAGACATTTCAACACCTTTCCAGTTGTCTTATCCGGCTGACAGATTGAAAAACTTCTGGAAAGGCGTTGAAATGTTTCTCGCCATGAACCAGATGAATGAGAATTTACATGTTCTAACTATCTTTTGAATTGTTAAAAAATGCTTGAAAGGAATTGTTTTTATGCAGTTTTCTGGTGAGTTTAAGAATTGCTGAGCTTTTCATCTGGAGCCTTTTTGTTTTCTCCTGCTGGTTCCTTTGTCTCTGTGTCTTTCTCTCTGCTGTCATGTGATTCCCGCTGCAGAGATGAGCAACGGTGCAGGAATCTGAGCTTCAGCCAGAACGTTACATAAAGCTCCTTCCTCACCCTCGTTGACTCAGCCAGAAAGGAAAAGACTGACCCAGAGCTCCGCCGAGTCCATAAAGTCACTTCCTGAAAGAACGTCGGACATTATTCAGAGAAACGGTTTGTTTCAGGAGCTGCAGTAGTTCAGCATCCGGCTGCAGGGAGGGAACGCTGATGGAAGGTTGTTGGGTTAACTGTGGTCAGATAGCAGCTGGTCAAACATCTGAGGTCTGTTACTGGAAAGTTCCCCCCCAGCACGCTGATGGAGGTTTGGTCGTTCTTGGAGGTTCAGTGCTTCGGCTCTGATTTCCTGCTTAATGTTGAGATTGAGACCCAGAACCACCTGAAACCTGAACTAAAGCAGCATTTTCTAAACTAGGCTGAATGCAGCGACTCTTTCCTTGTAAAATTTTTGCAGGTTTTCTTGATGTTGCAACTTTAAGATAGACTCCAAGGTGCCACTCTGCTGACTTTCTCAACCAGGGAACCTTAGAATTGTCCTAACCTGCTGTAGATCCTCCCTCTGGTCCTGGTTTAGCCTCGTTCCCCAAAGGTCTGATTGGTTCTGGCTCTACCTGCTGCTCTAGATGTAGAAACGGGCTCCTATAGGCCAGGGACCGTCTTCTGGAAGACGCTCTCGGACTTTGGTCTTTGTCTGACACCTAATGTTAGATCAGGCTGAAGTTCAGTCAGCTGAGAGTTTTTAAACATTTTCAGAATAAAAGCTCGTCTAAATTTGGTTTTATTCTTCATTTATTTCGGTTTTTACCTTAAAGTTGTTTATTTCTGTCTGCGACTTTAAACTGATGACATGTTTAAGGATTTCAAGCTCAGAATAATCAAACATGTTTAAGTTAATAGAACTTTTTAAACAGCATCATGATTCATTAATGACCTTTTAAGTCCATAAAGTTTCTTCTTCCCTCCTTTGTTCTCTTCATCTTTTCTCCTTCCCTGGTTTTCTTTCTCTTCCTTATCACCTCCTCGCTCCGTCTTCCTGTCTTTGTCCGTTTTCTCCCCTCCGGGTTCTTCCCGCCCCGTCCAGCTGTTTTCCCTGGAGACTGGAGCTCTATCGTTTGGAAACGGTGACTTGGCAGCGAGGGAACGATGAGCCTCTGAAATGAAATGTGTGTTGGATACCCGGAGTTGTTTCTGTGTTGTGTAACCTCAGCGAGTGGGCCGATGTTTTCATGAACGCTGACAGCCACAACATTATGAAATCAGACAAAGAAAGGGTCGTTAATGGCGCTGGCAGCCATCCGAGCCGCACTCTGACATTAGGAGACACTCAACTCCTGCATGAAGAAACAAGGAACTCATTTGGTTTGCTTAAACTGCTGCATTTGATGCTAATTAGATGATTTTTGTCTCAGTTTAGAGGTTTTTATGAAATGGAAACATGTCCCAGTCTGAAGGCTGCTGGAAATGACTAACAGGTCGATGAAACCCGGTAAAAATCCCACCATGAGCCTGAAATCCTCTCAGCTTCGTGGCTTTTATTGTTTCTACGTGGTTAAGGTTAGGAAAACCCCTCAGAAAGCATCGAGCTGCCTCTTCCTGAAACACACGTCTCCTTGGCGACGCAGGCTAAACACGCTCAGGATGCACGGCTCACATCCTGCTGCAGTAGATCCTCCTGGACGTTACGCTCCCTGGTGTAAAGGTTTTAAAATGTTTTTCTGTTGTAGTGAATGTTTCATATCATCCTGTCAAAACAGAGAGAAAAAAAATCACTATTCTAGTGAATCAGAGCCCCAGAGAGGCGTTTCACCCTTAAAGGTCAAAATATTTACATAAATGAGGATTTATTACTTTACTAGACTCACAAAGCAAATTTCACTGAAATCCAAGAGAAGCAAACATCCTTCTCTGTTTCTACTGCGAATTTATTTCAAATAAAAAGCTCAGATTGAGGCTGCAGAGAAAAAATTTCACATAAATGCATTTTGGCGTTAATGGAAACATTTTTAATTCCAGGTGACTAAATGACTCTCTGATCTGTGTTTGTAACTTTATGCCATGTTGGAAGTCAGGAGGAACCAATAAAACCGATTTCATAATTAGACAAAATAACATGCTAATGCATCCATTATTCAGAAAAACGTTAGCCCAGAGACTGCTGCTCGTTTAGAACAGGAAGTGAGTCATTTTTAGGTGAACTTTGACCCTTGCTGCTTTGCAGGACTAATTCTGACACCTGAAGGACCTGATGGGGTCTCCATAGCTTCTCATTCAGACTAAAGACCAGGATTTAAACCAAACTGTGTTGAGTTTAAAGGAAATGTAAAGCTTATTCAGAATTCAAACTTCTGAAAGTTCTTTAAATATGAAATTATTCCATCCTGTTCAATAAATTATCAGTGTTTTTAATTCAGAGTAATTTTAATCTGAACGTGATTTACTGGAGGCATCCATGTTTTTCAAAGAACACTACTGTCAAAGAAATCTTCAATAATTGTTGTTGATTGCAGATGTGTCTAGTAGTTCCCATTGATTTAGCTTGTAAAGCGGGGAGAATGGCGCTAGGCTTACCGCACCGTGACGTCACTGCTGGAAGATGGCAGGAGGGAGGGGTTACTATTGTAACCGACTGTTTTGTGTCTGTATAGAAAAGGTGTATCCATCCCTGTTGCCGGAGAGCGAAAGTTCGCTGGGTGTACAGCAGGGGGAGCATGTGAGTTTTTGTTATGTGTTGTAAAGAGAAGAAGAAGAAAATAAACCGGAAGCGGGGTACCGCCGAAAACTCCGGCCCGTCTCCTGTCCCGTTATTGGATATAAGTTTCATAGTTACGGACCAAAAATGCTCGGTTACACTATATTTGGGCAAAAATGGCCGCTCCCAGACTCAGCAATCGAGAGAAAAATTATTGCTTTCATTTTTTTACTGATTAACGCTAAATTAAATAAATCACCGCAAACGTATTAGTTTTAGGTATAAATAAAGATCCATTGATTATTTCTTGCTGACCAAACTTCTCCTTTAAAGTCTCAGGCTGGATATTCTTCCTCTGAGTCTTTAGACCTCATTGTTATATCGGTTACAGCAGGTCATTCAGAGCAAAGCAGCCCATACCATCACACTCCCACTGCCCTGTTTAACAGAGGTCCTGCTCTGTTAGGCTGGTTTCACCTGAGATGGTTTTTGACTATTTTTTTGGAAACAAATTTGTCAAATAAGTTCTGATGTAGCTACATTTACCTGACTGGGCTGATCAGCTGTTTCTGCCACCCTGAAAGTAATCATCAGAATCATACTTCTCTGTCTGTACATCTCTGGATCACACTAAATAAAAGAGATTCAACTTAGCGATCGTCACACATTCATTAAAACTTCGCTCCATTGCTGGGCTGTTGTCATGATCTTGCCACTGATGACCGGCTTAATTGCTTATTTCATTCACCTGTCTAACTCTGCCTGGTTGCTCGTTACCTCTCATCTGATCCACCTGCTCCTGCCTCTATTTAAGCTGCTTGCCTCCAGTCATCAGGGCCAGATTATCTTGTTCTCTACAGCCAGTGGTGAGAGTAGGTTTAGAGTTCCTTGGCGTTTCTGATTTCCTGATCCTGACCTGTTCTGCCTCTCAACCACTGAGTCTGCCTGTTCCCATCTGAAGGGTTTGCCTGAACTGTCTTTGGACTCCTGCATGTTCTCTGCATTTGGGACCCTCTGGGTAGCTGGATGCTAGCTCAGTCTCTGGGCAAGGACTGAACTGTTTACACCATGTTAGTGACTCACATGGATAATCATCCTCCATCAGATTATGATGGTCACTAACCTGCATTAAACTTTTTATCACCTGGTTAATTTGCTACCATTAATGGAAACAAATCTAAATCACATTTTCTTTCTTGCATCCTTTCAAACATTTTCTGAATTTGGATGGTTGTATTTCTGTAGATCAGTGAGATCCTTCAACCTACTTCACGCTGCCTGACTGGTTCTGCTTGGTTCGTGTTGCAGACCGGGTGATAATGAAACTATGATAAATTATATAACTAGAAGGGTGTTTCTACAGTTGCTTTCCATCCCTAAATGAAATATTCTTTTAGTTTATCTAATTAAAGGGTAAAATGATCTGAAAGGTTTGAAATTCAACAAACACTGAAACCATCGGGTTTTAAATACTTTATCCCTCCTCCTGTTAGTTTCTCTCCTGTTTTTCTCTGAATCCTCGATGATCTGAGCAGGAATCCTTCTTTCTCTGTTTGTCTCTCAGAGATGTAGCGCTGTGTTGGTGTGACTGTTGGACCATCATGCACCTCCTTCTGCTGCTGACCCTTCAGCTTCCAGCAGCCATCGGTCAGATCGATCCAGGTACGCACCCTGAAAGCAAACCGCTCCCGGGATTAGAACCCACACTTAAACTGCTCCTCTGTGTGATTTTGGTCTTCAGAACATTGTCGCTATGCACTGGGCATGGAGGATGGACGAATCAGAGATGAGGACCTGACAGCATCCAGCCAATGGTACAAGACCACCGGGCCGCAGTACGCCAGGTCTGTTTGTCTTTCTTCTAAAGACTAAAAACTTCTTATGATTTTATTCAAATGAAAACTCTTTACTCATCTTTTTTGCAGAATTACGAGTTTTATCAATGCAAAAATTTGAAATCTAAATAAGTCATATTTTCTTATAATAAGTGCATTTTTTCTTGAATTGAGAAGCTAAGTGAGACACTTTGCCAATGGAACAAGATAATTTACTTTTAAAATAAGAAAAGACAATTGCATGTTATCTAATTATCTTATATTAAGATAAAAACACTAATTCCTTTGGTAATCATCTTATTTACCTGCTCAAATTAAGGGGAAATACACTTAATTTAGGACATTTTTACTTGTTTTTTCTAGATTGTTTTTGCAGCTTACCAAAGTTTTACTACAGGGGTTTCCAAACTGTGGCTCTAGGGCCACATGTGGCCCTTGAGACCCTCTGCTGAGGCTCCTGATTTGCTTTTCAAAATGCTAAGGGACTCAAATATGAAGGAGATTAAAACATTTCTGTTAAGACTGACACAGATAGAGCAGGGAATCTATGGACTCCTTTTTTTTGCCAACAGGTTTTAAAATATGTGACTCTATTTACTATAAAAATAAATACATTTCCCACTAAAGTAAATTTAACTAAATTCAAACAAATTTCCTATAAAATATTTTTTTTTTTTGCTAAATGCTAAATAAAACACTACAGGAACGTTTTTTCTTTACGAAACTTTTTTT
>NW_015150558.1:244979-263592 GCF_000732505.1 Cyprinodon variegatus
TGAAGGATAATCATGTTTTGGGTGTACTATTCCTTTAAGGAGCAGCGTAATGCAGTGAAGCAGCAGGCTGCGTCCTACCTGTAGGTGGCAGGTTTCTGCTTTGATGATTTACGCCAAATTAGGCTGAGGATTTTTAATTTAGATTTTTATTGCAAAAAATTAAACCATAAAACAAGATCTGGTCTCACAGTTTACCTCTATGAGAAGCTAACCAGCTTAATTATGCATTTTCTAATCAGATAGTCAAGAAATGAACCTTTGGGTGTTTAAAAAAAAGGATAAATTACTGCTAATATAATAGTTTAGCCATTTTAGAGGTGAAAATTCTTTTAGGGATCAATGAGAGGGAAGAGACACTTAGCTGTGGAGCATTCTTAGCAGAGTTTGGTCAAATAAAGCCTCTTTTATTTAAAGAGATTTAAGATGCATTGCTCACAGTCACAGTTTGATCATTTAAAAAGCCGTTTTTGAAGCTTGGAGCTTCAGCGACGAACATTAACCCAACATGTGTCCTCTGTGTCTCCAGGCTGAACTGTGAGGGAGGAGACGGCGCCTGGTGTCCTAAAGAACAGAGGGAGTCTACGGCCTCCGAGTTCCTGCAGGTTTGTTTCTGCTCCTTTAAAGCAACAAGGTGAACAGCAGCTCAGGGTTCAGGTTTTAAACGACCTAGACATGGAGGGAAAGGATGATTAGCGTCTCCGTAATACTCAAACATTCCAGGATGAAGATCGTGTCTGATGGGAAGTGATGCTGCTGATAAAAACAAAAACAATCAGATCTGCAGGGAAGAAAGGAACTGAAAATGAAACGTTAACGTGAAATGTTTTACCTCCCTAAATCTCTACAAATGTTTGGGTTTTCTGCTCAGATCGACCTGCGCAGACTCACCTTCCTGACGCTGGTCGGCACACAGGGCCGGTGGGGCAAAGGTCAGGGGAGGGAGTTCTCTCAAGAGTACCGTCTGAACTACAGCCGGGACGGACAGCTGTGGAAGTCCTGGAAGAACCGGCTGGGAAATGAGGTGAGCGACCCAAAAACGACAGCCACCAAATAACTGAGGTGGAAGCATGGCGGAAGCAATTAATCAGTTTAATCGATTACTCAAATAATCGTCAACTAATTTAGTAATCGATTCATCGTTAACTGGAGTATAGTTAACTGACAGAGAGACCCACTTAGAGCAGGAATTATATTAAAACTGTAAAAAAAAAAAAAAATGCAAACATTTTTCATTTAAATCATCATCTGTCACTCTCCTCTATTCAGACCTCCTCAAGTGGAAAAGTTTTAATTTCTCTGGGTTTGATTTTGTAAAAAGCCTTTTTTGGCTAACTGATTATTATCAAAAAATAATCAACAGATTAATCGATTTGCAAAATAATCAGTTGCAGCCTTATGTGAACAGCATGGGCGTCTAAGGCAGGAACCTCTGCAGGAGGAAACTACAGGTTAGTGACCATGTCTATGTGGCGGAGGATGATAATGAACACGTGAGTCACTAACCTGTTGGTTCAAGACAGCCGGCTGCCAACAAGACGTGGCAGACGACCCCCAGACAGTCCCAGACTATGATTTCCTGGAGGATGGAGAACAGGCAGGAGATCAGAAACAAGCAGATGAACGAATGAAGGAATAATCCAGGGGGCAAAGACGAAGCCAATGTCGAAGACGTGCTCTGTAGTCAGAACCAGGAGGTCAGAGGTCTGAAGGAGTATTGAAGGGAAGTCCAGAAGAGAGTCGCGAAACAGTTCCAGGTTTGGTTCACAGGCAGGCAGAAATCTGGGGAGAGGTCAGGCAAAAAGATCAGACAGGCAGGGTCAGAGGTCCAGGCAGAATGGGTCAGGATCAGGAACTCTATCCAAAGGCTTGAATTATCTGGCACTGATGACTGGGAGTAACCTGACTACATCAGATGGATTTGCTCCGCATATCCATCTGGAAACCTTCCGTAGAAGTAATTTTGGGAAGGGGCGAAAATACTGGTTAGCTGATTGGCCTATGTTGGTGAAAGACGGGCCAAATAAACCAATCAGATCAACGAAGCATATGACGTACTAACAGAGCGACGACGAAAACACAACCACAAGCCAGGCTACTCTTGCCAAAACCAGTCGGGAGAAGAGCAAAAACATCTTTTCCTCTGAGAAAAGCCTCCAGAGCAGTGTTTTGCTCTTCTTTCAGTGAAGAAATACTCTGTAATTCCCATAAAACTTGCTCGATAGCCACGCTAACGCTAGTTTCATCGGCTGAAGCCGCCATGTTCTTTAGACTGAACTGTCGCGCTTCTCGTTGCGTCACACCTCAACCCGCCTCAAAGCCAACGCTGATTGGACGTTCGTTTGGTGAACGGCTCCAAATTTTCTTTAACGGAGAGTCTCCAGACTGATTTGCGAGTGAAACCTTGAAAGCTTGCGAGATCAGGATGGTCTCACGAGGCTAGACTGGGAGTAGGCAGGTTAAATAGAGGCTGAAGTTGGTGGATCACATGAGCAGGTAATGAGAACTAGGCGGAGCTTAGCACGAGAATGGAATTAGATCATGACAAGTGGTTGTAGAGTTCAAACTGGGTCCCTGATTCCTGCTCATCAGTCACTGTTTCTGGCCTCCAGGGTTCAAAATGTTCCTCGTTGTTTATTTTAGACAAGAAATAAGGACACAACTTTATTGTTGGTCCAGATTATCCAGTGTTGAACTAATTGTGGTTCTAAAGGCTCTAAAATGTTTTTTTCTAATAGATTCACACAGATTTCTAACCCTGATTCTGCCTCAGTTCTGGCTATTATAGGTATGGCATTCCTTCAGCTGTCTGATCTATTTAAACATGCAGCTGTTAATCCTTTGACAATAAGGTTTGTTTGAGATCGATCTTGAAATTTCTACTTGCTGGAAAAAAATCATGAGTGAAAACAGTTTATACTCACCTTCATGTATATGTGTGTTTTTTATTCCGTTGGTTTTAATCATATTTATCCCATGAAGGTTTTTTTTTTATAATTTTTTTTTATCAACATGCTTTACATGAACGCCTCTGGAATCTGAGCTTTGATTCTAGATCTCGCGGCTAGTTTTTAATTTCCGATACAATGTCGATATTGCAGTTTGAGAAATTTGCCGATACCGATATAAATTTTTTAATTTATTTTTTGTTTCATATGTTGTCATTCATGGAGTGAAATCATATACAATCATTGATGATGGTGATGATGATGATGATGTTTCTTCTAATTTTAGGTTGTTCTGTGTCTTAAAAACACAAAAATCTGTTTTTACTTTGTCCATAATCTTTAATCTGTAACATTTCTGTCGTATAGATCTAACAGATGTAGATAAAAAGTAAATCAGCTTTCTGTCTGAGTGAATGCCCAGCTGTCAGATCAGTGAACTGTCCTTTATTGTGGACGTTTCCTCCCCAGATCAGCCTCAGATGTCTTTCCCTCATATTTCCACTCAGGTCCTGGAAGGAAACAAGGACACCTACGGCGTTTCTTCCAACGACCTGAAGCCGGCCATCATCGCGCGTTTCGTCCGCGTCATCCCTGTCAGCCGGGCCACCACGGTGTGCATGAGGGTGGAGCTTTACGGATGTCCCTGGGAAGGTACCCGACCAGTTGGACACATTTTGGAGCTTTGAACTCCAGAACCAGACCTCCAGAGTACTGCCTGTTTTCAGACCCGACCCTCCTCTAACAAACCCAAAGTAAAGGTTCTGAAGGACCTCCTCGGTGTCGGTGGAGGTCATTTAGACCAGAACGTCCCTGGAGGACGGACTGTGGACGCCACTGGTTTAGACACTATAGAGCATTTTAGACGGTTCTCTGTGGATATCTTTAAATAATGTAATTCTATGGAGCTAAATTAGGGCCGTAAAGTTGGTTTAAAATAATAATTTGAACCCGAAAATGTTTTTTTCTCAAATAAAATGTATACCTGAAATAGTTTGTCCAAAACCACAAAAAAAAACGAACGTAAAAAAGTTTTGCTAAAAAAAAACACAACAGAAAAACTCTCAGATTCAAGTTTTTTGCAGTTTGTTACTCCGAGTTAAACTTTTGTCCCTTTAGCTCCGTACAATCTGAAGCAGAACCCTGCAGGTTTCCTCCTCTGTTGTCTCCAGATGGCCTGATCTCCTACAGCGCTCCAGAGGGACAGCTCATGGCGTTACCTGGGAATCCCCACATCAGTCTCAACGACTCCACGTATGACGGCGTCCGTGAGAAGCGGTGGGTCTCCTTAGACAGCAAAGGGATCCAGTTTCTCCGTTCCCCCTGCCTCACAGTCGTCTCTCCTGACAGGAGGCTGCTTGGAGGTCTGGGTCAGCTGACGGACGGCGTGACGGGACTGGACAACTTCCTGAGGACCCACCAGAACAACGTGTGGTTAGGGTACGACTACCTGGGCTGGAGGAACGACACGCCGGGGACTCAGGGATACGTGGAGATGGAGTTTGTGTTTGACAAACGGAGGAACTTTACCTACATGAAGGTTTGTAACGTGACCCGTCTTTTCAGATTAAAGTTGTTTCATCATGTTGTTTGAAACATCCATAAAACTGGTAGAGATCTGGCAGCCATTAATGCTTCCTCTTACATAAGGAAATAATAAACAAGTGAAGAGGTTGCACAAATGTTGTTAAAACTGTTTTTGCCTCAGATTTTTAAACTAAGACTTTTGACAGAAGCAGGATTCAATTAAATTCTATTCAGTTTATTTCTATAGCGCCAATTCACAACACATCTCATCTCAAGGCACTTTCCAGTTCACCAGATCATCCAGTCAGATTGATTCAAAGTTTTCTATCTAAGGAAAACCAGCTGATTGCATCGACTCATTGACTCTTCAGCAATCCCTCACACTAAGCATGCTTGTAGCGACAGTGGAGAGGAAAAACTCCCTTTGAACAGGAAGAAACCTCCAGCAGAACCAGGCTCAGTGTGAGCGGCCATCTGCTGAGGCCCACTGGGGTTCAAGGAGACAGAAGCAGACATAGAAAAAGAAGCATAGATACAAAAGGCAACTGTCAACCAGCTCCACAGGCGGCCCCGTCCAGGAAACACACAGCCAGGCAGACGAGCTCCGAGCCAGCTCCCATGTCAGAGGATGAAGAGAGCACATCCAGTTAGTCACAGTCAGAGAAACAGGACTACACTGGAAAACAGGCCAAGCTCCAACATCTAGAAACAAAGGTGTTGATGGCAGCAGCACAGCTGATATTTCTCTCCAGGATGGAGTCACAGCCAAACAGGAACAGACCAGATGAAGCTACTATGAGAAAAAGCAGAGAGAGCAGAACGTTAGAGATTGAACTAACAGATTCTGCAGAGTGGGAGAATAGAGATAGAATGAAGCAGAATGATGAAAAAGGGGTCCCTATGTCCTCCAGCAGTCTAAGCCTATAGCAGCATAACTATACAGATAGCTCAGGATAACCTAAAACTGGTAGTTGGTTCCACAGGATAGGAGCCTGATAACTAAAAGATCTGGCTCCCATTCTACTTTTAGAAATTCTAGGAACCACTAGTAAACCTGCAGATGGAGAGTGGAATTCCAGGAGTTGTGCTTTTTGTCTGAAAATCCTCTAGAATAATATCCAGCCTTCAGTTTGGGACTAAAACCAGAGCAGGATGATGGTCCAAGGACCGTTCTAAAACCATCTCTGAAGGATGACCTAATCGTTCCTCATCCTTAGTCCTTTCTGTTACCAGTTGTACCAGTTTTGCTGAAGAAAAGTAGCCCAGACATGTCTGATGATTTTCCAAACATCCAAACGTGCCTCAGGATCATCATACCTCAAAGCATTGAGAGGACATCTGTAGATGGTATTGCCGACAGGCAAACAAACTGAGTCGCCGAGCGGCTGAATAGGGGAATTCTCGTTGACGCACTTGCTATTCATAACTTCATTCCAAGCTGCAGTTAAGATCCTTGTACTGTTATTGATCTTCAAAACATCATGCAATGCAGCATAAAAATCAATCCACAGGTTCAAGCTGTAATTGAAGGCAAAAGAGAACAAAAACCATCCAAAGCTTAAAATGGACAGAAAAAAGTAGACTTTCCCCATCACCCACACACTGGAACTCCCCAGGTGAGCAGAACAGGTGATCTTACAAATCAATGCTGACACTTCCTGATCAAAACTAAGCCTATCCACCAAAAGTGGACTGTAACACCTCCCACCTCCAAAAACCTGCCACATCAAAGACATTTAATGGGTGATCTGACTAAATGGCTTCCATCACTGGTGCTAAGGTTGTTTCCCACCAGTTGAGGCAAGCTTCTATTCCAGAACTTGTTTCTGGTGGAACCAATAAAAACTTGGCCCCAATCTTGAAAATCTGGAGCTGAAAGACCAACTGGGACCATTAACCAAGCAGAATAATAACTTCTACATTTAAAATATGTCCGGATCATTTATTTATATGTTGGAGCAGGTTGTGTGATTTGAGCTGATAGGGAACTTTTTATCCTCATTAAGAAAATAGTCGAGCCGGTTCTAAAGTCGGTCAAAACCCATTTATCCCTTTATTTTGTACGAAAAATAGACTTTAAACTACCTCAACGAGCATGTATCCCCTTAGTCATGTACAAAAAAAACTATTTAATTACTCACTTTTTGGTGTTTTTTGCAGCGCATGGTGATCTAACCTTAAATTATTTCTTTGTACATGACTAAAGGGATACATGTCCATTGAGATAGTTTAAAATCAATTTTAAACTAAACGGATAAACGTAAATCTGAGGTCTTGAACATGCGTATTGACAGAACTCCGGTTCTAAGCAGCACATAGAAGTCCTGATTGAAGCAATGTGTGTCAATGATGTTCAGAAAAGCAAACTGGTTGATCTTAAACAATATTAAAAGATCTAGTTGATGATCAGATAAAAATGAACCTGGTCCTTGGATGTCTCCTTACCGTCCATTAAGATGTGTCTCCTCCGTCTATATCTTCAACTCAGCTGATGTTGTTCCACCTTTTCCCAGATTCTCTTTTACTCACCGTTGTTTCCGAACTGATCCAGGTCCACAGTAACAACATGTTCACCCGCGGCGTGAAGATCTTCTCCTCCGTGTCCTGTTGGTTTAAGCCCCACCTCACCGCCAGCTGGGAGCCAGAGCCGGTTTCCTTCGCCACCATTTTGGACGACAGGAACCCGAGCGCCCGTTACGTCACGGTGCCGCTAAACTGCCGCACCGCCAGGTCCATCCGCTGCCGCTTCTACTATGCAGACGTTTGGATGATGTTCAGCGAGATCTCCTTTCAGTCAGGTAATAAACTGGAAGCACTGGCGTACCTCAGGGCTGCGTGTTTAGTCCTCCACTTTTTACTGATTTACCACAAAGTTTAACATATGTTTTTTTCTTTTTCCGTACTAGAAGACATCATACTTCCAACACAACCACCCATGATGAGGACCTCTGCTCCAGGAGATGAGGAAAACACCATGACACCTTCACCAAAGCCCAGCAATAATACGGGTAAAACCACTCGCCTCCATACTTTAGGCACCTCATTCTCCCAGATGGTAGATCCCTGCAGAAACCTTCATGTTTCTTCAGCAGCCGCTCCATCAAACAGCAGCACTTCAGATGAGGGGAACACGCCCATCCTCATCGGCTGCCTGGTGACCATCATCCTCCTGTTGGTCATCATCATCTTCCTCATCCTGTGGTGCCAGTGTGTTTGCAAGGTGCTGGAAAAGGTAGATGAGGAATGATTTCTTGATTGATTTCTTATGAAATTTCTTGATTGATTTCTTATGAAATTGAAACTTAATGTTTCTGCTCCAGGCTCCTCGTCAGATTCCAGACGAGGAGATGACGGTCCGGCTGTCGTCCTGCAGCGACACCATAATCCTGCAGACCCCCCCGGTGCCTCCACGGTCCAGGCATCCTCCTGCAGGTAGAGTTTTACTTTAAATTAATCATATATTTTACTTCAGAGTGAAAATATCTTTAGACTCAGAGCGAAAAGCTTGCATAAATCTACGTGACCTGGCCTTTAAGCCTGATATTTGTTATGTTCTGAGCAGAAAGAGCAAACAGCTACATCATGTTTCTCACTGAAAAACAGATCTTTTCCTCCTCAGAGGCCTGATGTAGCCATGAGATGAGCCGTAATTGTTTTAACGGCCATCAGTGGAAACCTCTGGAGCTCAAATGGAGGAAATATTTGTCGGCAGAAGGGGAACGACACAGAAGTCATCTCTGTGACGGGGCCTCCGTCTGTCAGGACAAACGGTTTTCCAGCTGCTGGCTCCACTGCTCCCGAGGCTGGATGCAGATCCAGAGTGCTGACAGATGCATGTGGTCTTTATCTGCAGCAGCCTGACCAGCCGCTGATCCGCGGCTCATTCAGGAAGCGATAACAGTGACTGGAGGCCATGTTTGGCTCATAAATGGGCTGATGGGTGGAGCTTCCTCCCTCTGCAGGAAAGCTTGTATGTTTAGTTCAATGTTCCCTCAGGGGGGGTGTCAGTTTTTGGGGGGTGATGACATCTTTATCTGGATGGGATATCTGGATTCAGCCCAGTGGCTCACATGCTCTGCAGTTTGCAGGAGATAAACTTTTTCGAGGTTTTCCTTCAAATAGACTCAGGGACGTTAATTAGGGGACATCTGGTCTGATGAAGCTCAGGTGGAAGGGATTCACTGCATTGACTGTCGTCACATTCGGAGGAAAAAAGGTTGACGTTTGCAGCTTTGATGACATCATCCTGCCTGTGAGGAATGGAGGTGGAAGCAGAACGGATGGTTTCAGGAGGAAAGAAGAGGAGAAATATTATCTCCAACCTTTAGCATAGCAACGAGGCAGCTCTGAAGGAAGTCCGTGTTTCTTGCTGGCCGTCAGAAAGTGAACGGCGAGGGTCTGTGAGAAGGAGGTGGTCTGCAGACCTGAGCCACTTAGAGCGGTTCTATAGGGCCAACAGTCCAGAGAGCCATGGTGGGAAGTTTATGGAGGAAACCCCCCAAATATTAACTCTAGTTATCATGTTTAAAAACCGTGCTTCCCCAAAAAATGGGGGAAATGTAGATAAATCTCAGGATTTCTAAAGAATAAATTCAATGACAACAAAAACAGACTAAAACTGGATTTCATCACGTCTTTTATGAGGCTCATCTGGTGCAAACTAAAGCCTCGTTTGCACAGAAAGAAGTAATCAGACGAATCAAAATGTTTATTTCTCCAGTAGACGTATAAATCCTGCTGTTTAAAATCACTTTTGTAGAAGTTAGAGGATCAATTCAAGCTTTTTACTCCAGTAAAAGTTTAAAAGTACCATTTTTAACACTACTTAAAGTATAAAAGTAATGCAGGAAAAACTGTTTTACTGCTCTGCTCTATTAAAGGAACATTTTTCTACAATTCTGGATGAAGAAGAACTTCCTTAGACTTTATTTTCTTAGTTTTATAACTAATGGTAAAAGTGTCACATTTCACTTTGCATGATCTTGAAATTTTGAAAATTTATTTTGGTTTGTGGTGAACAACAAGTTGGGGCAGCACCACAAAGAAATTAATTGATTGGATGAAACATATTTTTTTGATGGATTTTAATTTTTTCAAATACCAACAGCTTAAATGAAACAAAACTGACAAGCTGATTTTTAAAATGTGAGTAGTAGAAAGTGAAAAGTTGTCTAAAATATAATGAATCCAGTAAAGTATAGAAAGCCAAAAAGTCTACTTAAGTAAGGAAAGGAATTATTTGGACTTTTTTATTTGACGCCACAGGAAATAATCAGAAAAAAATAGACTAATTTCCAACTGTCACATTTTGTTAATCTAAACAAAAATCTAATTTCTCCATTTATTCAATTTCTAAAGCAGATTCAGGCGTCTAATAAAGACCAAATCTAACATCCAGACATCTTTGGATGAGTTTTTATACTTTAGTTTACTCTCATGTATACATTTTGTAACTCCAACACTGCAAAAAATGTAAATCTAAATAAGTCATTTGTTCTTAAAATAAGTGCATTTTATCCTGAATTGAGGAGATAAATGAGACACTTTGCCAATGGAACACGACAATTTACATTTGAAATAAGAAAAATCAATTGCATTGTCTTATTTCAAGTGCATGTTATCTAATTAACTTATTTTAAGTGTAAAAATACTCATCCCATTGGCAAACTATCTTATTTACGTGGTCAATTTAAGGGTTAATACGCTTAATTTAAGACATTTTTACTTAATTTCAGATTGTTTTTGCAGTGAATTAAACATTAAAACTATTAACATTTCTGCTAATGTCTTCTGGAAGGATTTTTCATTTTGAGTATTAAAGGTTGTAAATAAACCTCCCATGTTTTCATAAATCCATCAGGAAGTTTCTAATTCTGGAAAATGCTGCAGTTTCCTTAAAAAGTTAATTAAATGTCTGAAAGATTCCCTAAAAACATCATTTCCTCCTCTGATAATCTGGTCCTTTAGGTCCAACCAACACTGATCCGCACTATGAGAGGGTCTTCCTGCTGGACCCGCAGTACCAGAACCCGGCGGTTCTGAGGAACAAGCTGCCGGAGCTGTCGCAGAGCGCCGAGGCCTCAGGTAAACCTGCCCACATGGAGCAGCCAGAACAGTCACCTGGAAACGATTGTTTGAACTCCACCAGCAGAACCAGAACCAGTAATCCACTTTAAACTGGATCCCAGCAGGATGCCGATGGGATTTTTCTTAGTTGTTAGGGAATTGACTGGTTTATTCAGTTTTTGCTAACAAATAGTTTGACTCATCCAGTCTCTTCTAATAGAACCAGGTATTTAGTTCTGGTCTTCATTTACCAGATATTTGAGAAATATAAGAGATAAATGAATAAATCTGCTGAAATTATTCTCCTTAAAGGAATAGTACACCCAAAACATGACTAGCCTTCATTTTCTACTCACCCCCATGCTGAACAACACTCTGGAGTACTTTTTTGATATCTCAAATGCATCTGGAGATCTGGGAGGCTTCTTGCTGTCTGCTGACATTCAAATAATGGAGGTCTATGGCGCCCGAGGCAGAAAGGTCCATAAAAGTCCACAAAAAACGTGTCAATATTCCTCCATACTGCTCGTCCAATGTATTCCAAGTGTCCTGAGTGGGTAGCATCCAGAATTTACTCGAAACGAAGTCATTTAGAATGTTTTTAGAGCATAAACAGTAGTGTATAGGATTTCCTGAAAGCGCGTTCACGGCGCTACGGAAACCGCGGCAGACCAAACCAGATGAAAGTGCGCATTCAGCTCGGCAAAGAACTCATGCTCTTCCTCAACACTGAAGTCCTCAGACATTTTTCTTTCGTTGTTTCTTTCTTTGCACAGGTAAACAGCACATTTCTTCTTCTACGCTTGCATTATCGGCAGAGCAGACGCTGAATGCGCACTTTCATCTGGTTTGGTCTGCTGGTTTCCGTAGACTCGTGAACGCGCTTTTAGGAAATCCTATACACTACTGTTTATGCTCTAAAAACATTCTAAATGACTTCGTTTCGAGTAAATTCTGGATGCTACCCACTCAGGACACTTGGAATACATTGGACGAGCAGTATGGAGGAATATTGACACGTTTTTTGTGGACTTTTATGGACCTTTCTGCCTCGGGCGCCATAGACCTCCATTATTTGAATGTCAGCAGACAGCAAGAAGCCTCCCAGATCTCCAGATGCATTTGAGATATCAAAAAAGTACTCCAGAGTGTTGTTCAGCATGGGGGTGAGTAGAAAATGAAGGCTAGTCATGTTTTGGGTGTACTATTCCTTTAAAGAAGCTTAAACCAAACTAAAGACATCCTGCTCCACTTCGCCCCCTGGTGGCCGTTAAAGGAGAGCATCAGGGTTATTATCGCCTCCTCTTCAGCCTGACTGTAGATACGTCCTTCATCAGTCCCTCTGTGGTTCTGTCTGTCTCCCTGTCCTCGTCTCCCAGCATGCCCATTCACGCTGCAGTGTTTCTCTCCTTTTCCTCCCAGCTCTCTCTGCCTCTTTCCGTGTCTCCTCTTCCTCCAGCGCTCTTCCTCGGTAACCCTCTCTATGACCTCTTCCTGCTGACTTCCTGTCACGACACGCCAGGATGGCTTCGCGGTAAGAGATGAAAGGTGTGACGTTTTGATCAGAGGACAGAGAATCCAGAATATCGCCTCAGAACTTCAGCAGAGAGTCTGACTCGATAACGAGTCGTCAGGCCACACTTTGATACCTCATTATTAGATTTTACTATCATTTATTCATATTTTACTGTAACAATGTTTCTATAACTGAGCTCTGACAGTTTTATCAGCATCACTGATGCCTCCTATCACCACATGAATATCTATTAATGAATATGTTTTTATGGTTTCAATCATAGATTCATTCTTTTGGTTTCTTCTAATTTTATTAAATAATCTATAATCAGAGGTTTAACCTTAACTGGTTCTGCTGCTGAACTAAATAAAGCCTGTTATCATCTCGCAGCTTGTGGGGGGGGCTACGCCGAGCCCGACATCACCCAGTGCACCCCCCACCAGTCCTTCAATAGCAACGCGCCGCACTACGCAGAGACCGACATCGTCCGGCTGCAGGGCGTCACCGGCAGCAACATGTACGCCGTCCCGGCGCTGACCGTGGACTCGCTGACCAGAAAGGACATCTCCGCCGCCGAGTTCCCGCGCCATCAGCTGATCTTCAGGGAGAAGCTGGGGGAGGGCCAGTTTGGAGAGGTGAGGGACGGGTTCAGCATCTCTGGAGGACCTCAGGAGGAAGATTCCTGCTCATCAGCTGCTGCTCTGCTGTGCAGGTCCATCTGTGTGAGGCGGAGGGACTCCCAGAGTTCCTGGGGGAAGGATCGCCCCTCCCTGACAGAGACGGGCGCTCGGTGCTGGTGGCGGTAAAACAGCTGAGGGCCGACGCTACGAGTCAGGCCAGGTGAGCTGCTTCCTCCTCCTCATCATCATCATCATCATCATATTATAGGATGGATTTAACCCAAACCAAGCTGATCAGAGCAGACAAACATCTGATACGTCTCAGTAAAGGAGAATTTAATTCATTTTAATAATTCAATTAAAATACTTCAAGTTTATGAATGAATAGTTTTACTAGTTTTACTGCAATGCAGCAAAGGTTTTTGGGTCTTATATAGTAGAGATATATTGCTAATTGGTCATAATATTAATACAGTTTAAAGACGCCGGTCCAGATTTTCATATCAGTGCATCCCTGGTTCTGATAGGACATCAGAACCTTTATAGAAGGTTGTTTCTTTATGGACCTGATGATGGCGCATAATCCTAGGAAAGAAGTAACTAGTTTACATGTAAAGTCAATGGTTTACCTGCATCAAGGTGCAGCAAACGATCCTGCAGCGCATTAGAGCAGCAGGAGCAGAGCCTCATGAGCATCGGTGGCACGTGAAGCGCTTTAGAAACAGCAGCTGCTGAAGTTGGAAAAATGTAACTTTAGCTGCATCAGCCAATCAGAGAAGCTGATCTGGGAGCTGGCAGGGAGTCAGACACAGCACTGCTGATGCAGAGCGCTATGATCACTCCTTTGAAACAGTTTATTAACGCCTAAATTAACTTCAAACGTAGAAACCTTCTGGCAGAATATGTTTGCTTTTATTATTCTGGTTCCTGCAGTTTGGATTACGTACGTGAAAAACTCCTTCCAGCTGCTGGGAATAGCAGCGGAAAACCATGAAGTGGCGAGCGGGCCTGAGGCAGCTGCTGCTGGGGATTCCCAGTGACAGCGCAGCGCCGGTATGTGGGGGTCTGAGCGGCTCCCACAGAGAAATAATCTTTGAAGGCAGGATGGTAATCTGGATGAACTGACTGCACAGACCATGTTTTCAGGAGGACTTTCTCACTTCAACATAGATTCTAACTACTTTCTACCCGCTGATCACAGCTAATAAAGCTGCCATTGTTCCAGGCAGAGAAAGGATAGGGTAGCTCCGCCCACCGTGCATCAGACCCACTTTACCACCGCGCAGCCAGAGCAGCAAAGACGCTTCAGCTGCACGTCAGAACTAACCTGAGTGAAGTTGGCCCCCCCACCTTCTTCAAATCAGACGAAATGGGTGTCAATTAACTCAGCTCCGTTTGTGCAGCAAAAACAGATGTTAACTGACCTTTAAAGACCTCTACAAAATATTATTAATATCATTGAAATGATAGCAGTACAAATGAAAATTGCCATACAAAAATATAAAATTTTAGAATTAATTTTACATATAAAATATTTAAAATAAATATATTAAAAATTTTAAAATGCATATTTTAAAGAATATGCATTTTTTGTACTGCTATCATTTTAATGATAATAATAATTGTTTGTGGAAGCAGCATCAAAGGTCAGTGAACATTTGTTCATTCTGAAACTCTGAATTTCATATAAATTATAAGTTGCTAACCTATGATTATATAATTTTGATAGCGGCACAAACGAAAATTTTTTCTGCACAAACGTTTTACATTAATTTTGTCTGATTTGAAGAAGGTGGGGGGGCAACTTCACTCAGGTTCAGAACTTAACTTGGACAAGCATCAAAAATGAAGCAGTGTGTGCGTTTTAGCTGCTCCTGCTGTGTGAGGTCTGAACGTAGCATGAGATTGGAAAGTTTAGTGGAAGGAAAAACTGGCCTAGAATCAAACTGCACAGTAGGGCTGACTTCAGCTAGGTGAAGCATCACTTCTTCTAGAGTTTTGGGGAGAATCAGAACAGATCAAACAACAGAACCTGTTCAGGACTACAGCTGCAGAAATCTCCTGAAACGCTTTCAAGATGCAGAGATTAAAGCTAATGGAGATCAGACCAACTGGTCACATCAGTGTCTGACCAGAGGAGCAAAAACCAACTTTAGATACAAACTGAAATATTTCCCTCTCTAATGAATCTCTGTCATTTCTGAGTCACAGTTTATAAACACATTTTCTAAAATCTGAAACATTTTAATAATAATATTTTATAATACATGGACTGGTTCCTGTCTGCTTCTGTTCTGAGTTTAGGTTCCGACTGAAGACAATAAGCTCTGAATATTTCTCCTCCCCTGTCCTCCTCCCCTGTCCTCCTCCCTCCTCTGTCCTCCTCTGTGTCCGTCCCTCAGGAATGACTTCCTGAAGGAGATAAAGATCATGTCCCGTCTGGACGACCCAAACATCATCCGGCTGCTCTGCGTCTGCGTCTCCTCCGACCCGCTCTGCATGGTGACGGAGTACATGGAGAACGGAGACCTGAACATGTTCCTGTCTCAGCGGGAGATCGAGAGCACGCTGACGCACGCCAACAACATCCCCTCCGTCAGGTGGCCCCTCCTCCTCCGGTCGTTATGTCCAACCTTCTGTCCTTCCTCCTCCTCACCCCTGACTCTCTTCCTTCCCTGCAGCCTGTCGGATCTCCTCCACATGGCGGTGCAGATCTCCTCTGGGATGAGGTACCTGGCGTCTCTGAACTTCGTGCACAGGGACCTGGCCACCAGGAACTGCCTGCTGGACCGCCGCCTCACCATCAAGATCGCTGACTTTGGCATGAGCAGAAACCTTTACAGCAGCGACTACTACCGGATCCAGGGCCGGGCCGTGCTGCCCATCCGATGGATGGCCTGGGAGAGCATCCTACTGGTGAGGAGGGGGGAGGGGTCCTCCATCTGAGGCCTATAGATTAGGAGTTAGCATCTGTCCGCAGATGTCCCTTAGTTCCCATGTTTTTTAAAAACAATCAGAGCAAACAATCCTTCAAATATCACTAATTATCTTTTTTATAGTTTCTACATTGTTTTAACAACTAAAACTTGCAGTTTGTTCATTTCCTTCCGGTTGTTCCTCCATGTTCCTACTTGTGGTGCAGATAGTAATGTGGAAAATCCTCTGAAAGGAAAACTTTATTCAAAGAATCCAAAATCCTGTTAAATAGCTGATCAGAAAAACCAATGAGGAACAAAGACAGACTGGAGGTATTTAAATTACTGAAAAATGAGCAAATCTGTGCTGGAAATATAACTGGTGCATCAACTTAAGCATATTTAGTTACTGAAAAGATGAATAGAAACTAAAAGATGCAAATTCTTCAGCAGAAAATAACTTTAGGGTAAAGTGAAAACTACTGTAAAGAAAATTATTTAAGTAAAAGTGAAAAAAATACATGGGAAAGTAAAAGTATTTTTGTAGATAGAAACAAGTAAAAGAAACTGTTTCTCTCTTCGTCTCTTTGGGTAAAATCAATTGAGGTAGAATTAGTTGAAAAGCCGCTTTAGAAAACCTGGAATTCAAACATTTCTGTCCAGAAGAACTCAGAGTAACACAATAGCTGTGATGTATAACACCATGCATCCTCTGCCGTGCTTTTGCAGAGAAAACTAGAAGTTCTTTCTGTAAGAAAACAGTGAAATATGTTCACTGTCTGAGAGGGAAACTTGATAACTACAATTCATTGGGTCCAAATCACCTACAAGCTAAAACTCTGCTTTCCCACCAATAAAGTAGAATGCTTTAGTGGTGATTTTGATTGATCACATATTTAGAATTAAATATAATAATAAATAAATATAGAAACAATAAATACAGAAATAAGCATCTCATCCATTTAGAGAAACTAAAGCATGAAATGGATTTCTTGTTTACAGAAATAAATCCATGTACAATCAGTTCTGCTCATATTTTAATTTGTAGCAAATAAAAATTAATCAGATTATTAAGAATAGTGAAAATATTTTTTAAAGTCTTGATTAAATAAAAATACTTAGTAAAGTACAGATCTTTAATAACATGTTGCTGCAGATCAGCTGAAATCTTAAAGGTTATCTTACAGTTATTTTGCATTAAAGGACTGCCTGCCGCGCTGTGATTGGTCCGTCTGTTTTGAGCCTTACTGGCTGACTGGCTGACGTGAAGCAGTCAGTCAGTCTGGCCTGGCTAGAACAACGAATCTCTTCAAAATAAAAGCGCTGCCATTAATTTTTTTCACTCCCTTCATTGTTAAATTTAAGTTATATTTTTAGTATTTTGCAAGAAAAATCAACAATCTTATCAGTTTAAATATTTTACATTTTCTTTCATTTGTTTACTCTAGATTTATTTTTTTTATTCTTATTATTTCATCATATCCAGCTCAAACATTACACTCAATTTTTTTTTATTTATTTATTCTTGTAGAAAACATTTATGTTGCTCTTATAAAAAAATCTTTTCATTTATGGTTCTATATTTTGTTTATGAATCTATTCTTCAGTCCGCACTAATCAGTTTCTGTCAGTCAATAGTCTGATAACTGTGAGCTGGTTCAGCCCCCAGTGGATGAATAAAGGTTCAATAAGGAAACTTATTGATAAGGAAGCTTCCTTCCTGTTAATGAAGTTGGTTGAATTATTATGAATCTGCTTTTTTTCAATATATAATGGGTGAATTTTTAAACATTCACCGTCATCCATCTAACCTAAGTCTGGTAAAAAGCCACAGCCAGGAGGAATCTGACATATCAGAGAAAAATCAGCTGCTGATGAAATCATGAATCTAAACTCAGCAACACATTTCTGCTGCATTCAGAACTAAAGTTTGTTCTCCTGAAATGAGAAGTTCTGAAGGTTCTCCTGGTTCCTCCAGGGTAAGTTCACCACTGCCAGTGACGTGTGGGCATTTGGCGTGACGCTGTGGGAGATCTTCACTCTGTGTAAGGAGCAGCCCTACAGCCTGCTGTCGGACGAACAGGTCATCGAGAACTCCGGCGAGTTCTTCCGGAACCAGGGCCGACAGGTGAGACGGATCCGCTCAGAACGGAACCACATTCTTTCTCTAAAGAGCTCTGATGCAGGGGCGGATTTACCATTACGCAAAACTAGGCGGATGCCCAGGGCCCCGAGTTCCTGGGGGCCCCATAAACCTCCTTTTACATGTATGGTACTACAGGTATTTCTCATTTATGCACATTAATTATGTTTTTGATAAAAATCGTTTCTCTAAAATGCCATCAGAACCAGCAGGGGCTGGTGGAGTTTTCTCCAGGGGGCGCTATAAATCCAAAATAGATTTACACCAAAAACCAATCAATCATATACTAAGTTTTCACACCAGTATATTTATATGAATGCAAACAACAAAAACATTACAAAAACACTTTATAAAACAAAACATAATTTCAAAATAAATCTTTCCCTTCTAAGGCTGTGAAAGTAAATCTGTGTTTCCATGCTCCAATATGGCGTCACAAAGCTAAAAACATAATGTACCAGTTTAATAGTTTAATAAAGGAGAAGCGTTTTATATATTTTTAATATATAAAAACTATTTACTTTCTGAGAATGTGTTTATTTAAGAGAAACTATGCAAATGAACAAAGATCTAGAAAAAGTAGATTATATTCTATTATTTTCCATGTGAATCCCAGATTGTTCATTATTTTTCTAAAGAGTGCTTTGAATCAGTCCTAGCTGTCTTTCTCCATGCTGGCTCAGATCCTAACTAGGGATGCACGATATAATCGGCCCCCTATCAGTATCGGCCTTAAAACTGAATATCGGACATCGGCCACCCCACCGATATTTAACCCGATATTTGATCAGCTTCTGAGTTTCTAAAGTCAAAAAAAAAAAAAATACTACTTCTTCTTCTTCTTCCTCAAAAACTTCTTTTTTACAGACTAAAAAACTTCTAAA
>NW_015150558.1:265121-268597 GCF_000732505.1 Cyprinodon variegatus
GCTCCAAATTTCCTAAATCCGCCCCTGCTCTGATGTGAGAGGTGTTCTGCATTTGACCAGAAGGGGGAGCTGTTGTCCATTTTTTTTTTCCACTGAAGTGTCTCCCTGTGATCTCTGACCCAGATCTTCCTGTACGCCCCCCCCCTCTGCCCGCCGTCTCTCTTTGAGCTGATGATGCGCTGCTGGAGCCGGAACATCACGGACCGACCCACCTTTGAGGGACTTTACCAAGCCCTGAGGCCCCACGTCAACCAGTGAGCGCTCCGCCTTCCCCCAGCTGCTGGGACTCCTGCAGGGGGACGGACATGGACATGATGGACCCGGGTTGTTCTGAGAACCGGGCCAGCTGAGGTCCGATCCGACGGAGGAGGCGGACGGAGGAGGAACATTCAGTCTGTGGTGAACTTCACAGCTTCATCTTCTCCTAAAGGCCCAGAGGAACTTTAATCATTTCTATTGTGCGCCAGATGTTGCCTGAAACCCCACTTCCTTCCTGTCCTTGGTTTCCATGGAGACCAGAAAGCAGACAGACTTCAGTAGTCGGTAGTTTTTTCCGTCTGTGGTTCTAGTTGTTGTTGTAAAGCACTGTCTGTGTCTCAGTTATTTGTGTTCTAAGATAATAACCCACACTGGAGTAAAGTCAAAGTGTAGCGTAGAGTTTTTCTTTTTCAGGTTTTATTTTGTCTTTTCCTGGTTTGACGTGTTTGGTCGTTTTTAGCTTCCTGTCTTCGTCCCGTAATCCTGGAACAAAAACCACTCCTGCTACCAAAGACAATTCAAGATCCTAAATTAATATTAGAAGATTATTTTTTACAATGTTTAGATACAAACTGTTGGAAATGATCAGAAAATGTTCACGATTTTTGGTCCCTCATTTTAGAAAGTTAAACTTCCATAGATCTGTTACACATAGAGTGAAACATCCAGAACACGGAGACCGAAAGCCTCTACTTTATAACATGATGGGCCATATTTTGCTCCTGAGGCCAGGATAACTTTCCCTGCTGAGTTCGGACGATACCACAGCTCTTAAGGCGGGACTTACGCAAACAAAGATGGCAGCAACCATAACATTCAGGAACTTATGTTCCTGGACAGCGTCCTCCACCAGAATGTCAATGAGAGCTCGGTTTCAGCATCATCCCAGGTCGCACCACGCTCTTTTGATGCCATCTATTGTTAAGCTGATAAGAAGCTCACTTTGTGAACGGTGCAGCAATCTGTGACGAAAAACCTGCGAAATGAGTCACCTGACTGTTAATAGGAGATCAGAGAACCGAGCAACACCTGAACCGTGCCGAGCCGTACTGTTGAACTAGTGCTACACTGGAAAAACGATCTAGAAATAAGTGAAAAGGCCTTAAATTCAGCGTATTTACCCTTAATTCGAGTAGGTAAATAAGATAGTTTGCCAATGGAATGAATATTTTTACTTTTAAAATAAGATATTTAGATAAAATGCACTTGAAATAAGACAATTATCGGTGTTTTCTTATTTTAATCGTAAATTGTTTTGTTCCATTGGCAAAATGTCTCTTTTACATCCTTAATCCAAGAAATAATGCACTTATTTTAAGAAAAAATGACTTATCTAGATCGTTTTTTTTCCCCAGTGTAGATTTGTCTCGGTTCGGTTGTGTCTGGCACGGTCCGGTCCGGTTCAGTTGTGTTCCTTTTAAACTCAGTTATCTCAGTTAAGGTGGATTTATACCCAGAAAACCAGGTCGTCTGCGTGTTTCGCAGTAAACGCAAATATGACCCCTTACTTAGACACTCTGCTGCACCTCCCCAAAATTGTTAGTGACTGCAGACAGGAGGCCTCTGATTGGTCAAATCTACATCAGTTTGATGCGTTACCGGCTTCTTTTGTTTGTATGACCTCCATTGTGGAAAATAACTCGTGAAATTGGACCAGCTAGAAGAGCGAGGTGCGTGAGAACCCAGACCATGCTTCAAAATTGGGCAAAAATCAAAAATATCTGTGATAAGCTGACTGCGACACACTGCTGCGGAACTATAACCAGCCCTTTCCAGTGCTCCGACCGTTCTCAGCGCGGTTTCAAAAGGGTCGTGTAAACGGGGCTATAAGATCTATACGCTCTCAGTCTGGATCAGTAGACGACAGCATCCAGGACGGTTTCACTGACACCATCCACAAAGTAGAAGCTGATTGTTTACAGAGTTCTGTATTCAAGCACAATCATAGAAAGTTCAGTGGAAGGAAAAAGTCTGATAAGATGAGGTTCATTATCAACCGGGGGAACCGCAGCCTTCAGGGGATTTTCAGTCAGAAAATCTGGATTTTTTTGGAGATTTTAAGATCCATCAGATCCTACAAACTTAAAATCCTATAAACATCTGACCAGTTCTGAAAAAAATAGAACCAGTCGGCTGTTCAGGGTCCAACATTTTCTTTTTAGATGAAAGTAAAGTTTGTTTTAGCAACAAAGGTCCGACAGACAGAAGGAGGAGTGGAGAGGACCAGAAGCCACCATGCTGGAAGTCCAGAGGGGCCGTCTCATTGCTGGTTCTGGGTTTTCAGAGGTCCACATTTATTACAGTCATCTGACAGGTTATTTTCAGCTGTTCACGCTTCCTTCTCCTGAGAAGCTTTATGGAGGTACTGGTTTCATTTCCCAGCAGGAGTCGGTACCAGCCCATACTGCTAACGGTACCAAAAACTGGTCCAATTACCATGTTTGTTCTGCTCTGAACAGAACCAGAGAATCTATAGAGTATCATCCAGAGGAAGACATGAGACACCAGAACCAATGCAGAGGGAAGCTGCAATCTAAGTAAACTGGGCCTAAACTGGAGCTCAGCAGAACCACAGGCTGATCTCCTCCATCATTAACGCAGAAGGAGCCCAGACCAAACACTGAGGTTCTTTAGTTCTCCATCATTGTTAACTAAACTACAAGATAAAGGTTTGAAATGTTTCACTGCTTGGGTCGTTATTCTATATGAGGGAAAGAAAATCTCAACATGTTTCTAGATATTCTAGGTTTTTTAGCTCTAGTTTGAGGATTAAAGCGAAGAGGAAAAGCAAAGGTCCATTTAAAGCCGTCTGTTGAGTTCTGCAGGTTTTGCTTTAACCCTTTCAGCTCCGATCAGACCTGATCTCCTCCTCTTCCTCATCAAAACCAGACAGACGGAGGCAACAAGTTCATGTTTCTCATGAACAATGTTCTAAAACCATTAGACAGCAGAACAGAAACGTATCTTTTTACTTTTTCTAATGTATAAAGTGCTGCACTGTCGTCAAAAACACCAGTGCTGCATAAGAAAAAAATCGAAATCTAGATAAGTTAAATTTTATTAAAATAAGTTAATTTTTTCTTGAATTGAGGAGGTAAGTGAGACACTTTGCCAGTGGAACAAGACAATTTACATTTAAAATAGGAAAAAACAATTGCTTTGTTTTATTATCTAATTTATCTTATTTTAAGCGTAAAAATACTCATTCCATTTGCAGA
>NW_015150558.1:269047-270444 GCF_000732505.1 Cyprinodon variegatus
ATCTAAGAAATGTTGACTTCTTTCTAGATCGTTTTTGCAGTGTGTTTTAACCAATCCTGTGTGAGATCTTTGGACGTCTCTGAATCCCAAAGCAGTTGTGCAGGAAAGCTTTTCTCTTCCTCTTCTTTCCACCGTTTCAGATGGAAACCGTCTCAAACAGAAGAATCTGTGTAAAGCAGAGGATGATGGCGAGTTTCCTGTGAGACAAACCTTAAAACCTGTTAAATGTCTGATCCTGTGATAAACTTTAAAGTTAAAACATAAACTATATTAAAGTTCTTATTTTATAACTAAACCTGCCGTCTCACTTTGGTTGATTGTGTTTCAGCAATGATAAAATAAACAACTGCACCTTTTTTATCACTGGTTTAATCCAGATTATAGGAAAGGACTCTTTAGTCAAAGCGGCGGACTCCATGATCAGAGCTGTCTGAATAGTGCCTGCAGTAAGGAATTCCTATTATAACTCCTTCAGTTTAGTGAGCTAGAAGAGTCATAATGATTCAAACTAACACATAAAATATTAATATTCACACTTATTTGTGATTTTTGCACAATTATATCTTCATTTATAAACTACCATCAGTCTTTGGACATCATTGCATTTCTGTTTGAATGTTTGATTTTATGCAAAATTGCTATGGTTTGCAATAAATTAGGTAATTTCATTGTTTTATCCAGCAACAGAAATGTATTGCATATGATAGTTATATTGAAGAATTGGATGTGGCTGCAGCAAACAGAAAGAGGCGGAGACTGACCACATTGCAAACCAATACCATATTTGGACGCCATATCCTGTTCCAGCTCTTCATGTTTTGTCTTTGTTGATTAAAAAAAAATCACTGTTGTTTCTAGTTTTTTAAAGATAACGTTTTATAATGCTATATTAAAATACACAAATGTTCCGCATTTAAAAACCCCAATAAAGTAAATAAGAACAAGAGTGCAGTGGAAACAATCCCACCGAGCATAAAGGCCTTAAAAATAAAACATTAATTAATTAATTACGTCCAAATGACGTCCATTAAATCAAGACTCTGATTTAGTCCAGACAGAAGCATGGTTGTGTCATGGGATCTCCAGTGTCACCAATTGGAGAATCTTTACATGGAAAAAATGGAGGAAAAAAAGAGCTTTGGGCACCTTCAAAGAAACACCAGTAAGCCACCGGTTTAGATATCAATGAATGTGACAGCAGAGTCTTGTCCAGAGGAGGGCGCTCTTTTGTGTTGGGTAATGCGTCTGTGGAGAGGTTTGGTTTCTCCAATATAAAGATCAGAGCATTCCTCGCTGCATTGAACTGCAGACACTCTGCTCAGAGTAGATCTGAGGGTTTTCTTCAGCTGATCCAAAATGCTGCAGCCAGAGTTCTGATGAAAATGAAAAAGAGAGAT
>NW_015150558.1:273118-275296 GCF_000732505.1 Cyprinodon variegatus
CACCTCAATTCAAGAACAAATGCACTTATTTTAAGAAAAACTGACTTATCTAGATTTAGAAATTTTTGCAGTGCGTGCAGTTCCTTCCACCTTATGATTCTGGTTTCTAACATGAACTGAGCTGGAAGGTCTTCTATAGACAGGTGTGTGTCTTTCCTAATCAGTTCCATCAGTTTAATTAAACACAGCTGGACTCAAATGAAGGAGCAGAACCATCTCAAGGAGGATCAGAAGAAATAAACCTCATATGACGTCACATCAAAGTTTCTGAATACTTATTTCAATCACTGTAAATCAACTTTCCGTCTGTAGCTCTAGTAAATCTCTGAAGGTGGGTCAGCTGCTTTCAATCCAAAGATTTCCTAAAGCTTTCCTAAATTCAGGGTTAGGGGCCACATAATGTAGGATAACAGGACTCCAGGTGAGGGTCCTAAAATTAATTCAAAGAAAAGCCTACCTCTGGTGTCATCTCACTGTTTTATTATTGGTATGATTTGAAGTTTTACAACCAATTGAAAAACTTTTTTCATTGTATTTCTTAAAGGCTGTCTTCATGTCTTTCCTGCAGCATACACACTTTATACTTCATCATGATTATATTAAAAATGTTTAAATTGATAATAATTTCAGTAATGTACAATAAACACTTGTTTAAAGCCATTTTTCTTTCTTTTTATTGATTGTGTCCAAAAATCCACAAATATGGTGAAAATTGCTGAAAAGTTTGGTCAAGTTTATCATCAAAGTTGATCATATCGCTGTTTCACCGTGACGCCACTCAGTGCTGTCATAGTGCTCCTGTTTAGAGGAGATAACAGAGGTGGTTCCGGTCGAAGGTTATGATGAAAGGAGGGTTAAATAAGGACATTCAGATCCACATAAAGGTAAATAGTAGAAAAATCAATCATAAAACTAAAGGACTGTATAAAAGGATATATTTTAAATGTAATAAAAACTTCTAAATTCTTTAACTTATCATATTTTTTTGTGTTTGTGTGGTTTTGTTTGAAAAGATTTAGTTCATTTTATTTCGATAGTGTAAATCAACTACATGTCATTTCAAGGCACCTCACAGAATTAGTTTCATTAAATCTCACAGACACATTAAAGGTTTCCTATTGCAGGAAAACCAGCCGATTGCATCCAGTCATTGACGTTGCAGGATTTGCTCCTGGTTGAGCATATAGAGAAAGTGGAAAGTTGGTTGCAATTTTGTCTCACTTTGCAGCAATCGCTCATACCTAGCATGCTTGCATCGGCTGTGGAGAGGAAAAACTCCCATTTAACAAGAAGAAACCTTGTTTAAGAACAGGTTTCTCAAAAAAAGGTTTAATTGCAGCTACTAAAAGCCTGTTGTACATATCCCTGTACTATTCAATTCAATTCAGTTTATTTCTATAGCGCCAATTCACAACACATGTCATCTCAAGGCACTTTACAGATACAATTCAACCAGATCATCCAGTCAAATTGATTAAAAGTTTTCTATCTGAGGAAAACCAGTTGATTGCATTGAAGCATTGACTATAAGGCAATCCCTCACACTAAGCATGCTTGTAGCGACAGTGGAGAGGAAAAACTCCCTTTAAACAGGAAGAAAACTCCTGCTGAACCAGGCTTAAGCTGGGCATACACTGTGTGATTTTTTTCAATCGTTGCATGCAGTTGCAGCTCACACACGCTGCCTTGGCAATTTGTGCAATTTTGAGCTGAAAGCCCTAAAAAAAAAGGCGACGACGTATTTGGACAAAGACATGGCTGAACAAACATGGCTACTACAGTCTGTCAGTTTGACAGAAAAAACTCCATTTCACTCATTGCACCCCCTCCTGGGAGAAAATTAAACATGATCGGGGTTCTATTACATTTACATCTAAAATGGGGATGAAAATAAAAGGGAATACTTTCATTACAAGATAAAGACTAAGATGAATCTAACGTTAGAATAGAATAGAATAGAATAGAATAGAATAGAATAGAATAGAATAGAATAGAATAGAATAGAATAGAAAATCCCTAAAACAAATGTAACAATTTGCTGGTCTGGGACTAATCAATAAATTTGACTGAAAGATGCTTGCTACTCTCCTAACCCAGTATACATCCATCCATCCATCCATCCATCCATCCATCCATCCATCCATCCATCCATCCATCCATCCATCCATCCATCCATCC
>NW_015150558.1:277421-280906 GCF_000732505.1 Cyprinodon variegatus
CAAGGTTTAAATGAGGACATTAAGGATGAGCTGGCTACTCGTGATTTCCCAAGTTCTTTGAAAGAGTTGGAGGATTTGGCTGCTCGTATCGACTTGCGGCTTTTGGAAAGACGAAGAGAGAGAAGCTATAAGGGGAAGCAAGCTGTTTTTACCACACAAGCCAAAGCAGACACCCAGTTTACAGCTGTTTCATCTCCTCCTACCAGTGAACCCGAACCCATGCAGTTGGGTAGACTCAGGATATCTGCTGAAGAACGCATCCATAGAAAGCAGGAGAACCTGTGTTCTTACTGTGGAGGAAGGGGTCACAGAGCCATTGGGTGCCCGTTAAAAGAACAAGCTCAGTAGAGGGAGAGGAGTTTCTACTGAGTCAAAGCCGGTCCTCAAGCTCCTCAAACACTCTTATGTTCCCTGCTAACCTTTTGGTGTCCTCTGCCTCTCATCAGGTCTCTGTGTTCATTGACTCTGGAGCCGATACGAAGTTTATGGATGAATCTTTTGCCAAAAGACATAACATCAGACTCTTTCCTGCCCCTGCATCCAAGAACATTATGGCCCTGGATGGGCACCACCTCAATCAGTCGCATCTGATGACAGAGAAGGTGTGCCTGGCTCTAGGAGGTAACCACAAGGAGGAGATTTCCTTCCTAGTCAAGTCTCCTTCAATTTCTGTCATTTTGGGAGCTTCATGGCTATGGAAGCATAACCCCCATATTGACTGGAGGGCTAAGGAGATTTTAGGCTGGTCAAGTTCTTGTTCTGCCTCATGTTTGTCTTCTGCTTTTACCCTCTCCACTCCCATTAACGAGATTGAAGAGACCTATCCTGACCTTACCAAGGTTCCCCAAGTCTATCATGATTTAAAGGAGGTTTTCAATAAATCTCGAGCCACTGCTCTCCCTCCTCACAGGCCCTATGATTGTGCCATTGATTTGTTACCTGGAACACCCCCCCCCCGGGCACCAGGCCATGAAAAATTATGTAGAGGAGTCACTTAAGGCATATGTTATCCATCCATCCTCCTCCCCTGCCGGAGCTGGTTTTTTCTTTGTGGGCAAGAAGGACGGATCTTTACGACCATGCATAGACTATCGGGGTCTTAATGATATTACTGTCAAGAACCGGTACCCTCTTCCCCTAATGGACTCTGCATTTTATTAGATTAAAGGTGCTAAACTAGATCTTAGAAATGCTTACCATCTTGTCCGAGAAGGAGATGAGTGGAATACGGCGTCTAACACCCCCACTGGTCATTATGAATACCTTGTCATGCCTTTTGGCATAAAAAATGCTCCTGCAGTCTTCCAGTCCTTGGTTAACGATGTCCTTCGCGACATGGTGGGACAATTTGTTTTTGTATACCTGGATGATATTCTCATTTATTCACCAGATTTGGAGTCACACCATCACCACGTCAGAGCTGTTCTCCTTCGCCTTCTCCACAATCATCTGTCTGTGAAGGCTGAGAAATCTGAGTTTCACACAACCCACACTTCCTTTCTTGGCTTCATTATCTCTCCAGATAAAGTCATAATGGACCCTGCCAAGGTTTCTGCTGTTTCTGAATGGCCTACTCCCTCAAACAGTTGCAAAAGTTTCTTGGTTTTGCCAATTTTTACCGCCGTTTTATTCGTGATTACAGCAAGATTGCTGCTCCTCTTCATGCCCTGACGTCTGTGAAGATCAAGTTCTCCTGGAATGAGCAGGTTGAGAAGGCCTTCTCTCATCTCAAGACTCTGTTCTCAACAGCCCCAGTTCCCCTGATCCTCAAAGGCAGTTCATTGTAGAAGTTGATGCTTCAAGCCCTGGGGTAGGTGCCATTCTCTGCCAACGTGCTTCCGACAATCGGCTTCACCCCTGTGCTTATTTCTCCAGATGTTTGTCCTGCGCTGAACAAAACTATGATGTGGGGGATCGAGAACTGCTAGCCATAAAACTGGCACTTGAGGAGTGGTGACACTGGTTGGAGGGGGCCAAGGACCCGTTGGTTGTCTGGACTGACCATAAAAACCTGGAGTTCCTGAAATCTGCTAAACGGCTAAATCCTAGACAAGCTAGGTGGGCTCTATTTTTTGGCCATTTCAATTTGTCCTTATCTTACAGGCCCGGGACAAAGAACGTAAAACTCAGTCAGTTCGACTAGCAGCCACCAGATTGGACTTGTGGAGAGAGGTTAGAGAAGCCAACCAAAGTCTTCCTATCCCTGAGTCATGTCCCAGGGATCAACTCTTTGTTCCTGAGAACCTGGTGGACAAGGTGATCAAGTTTTGTCACAACTCCCGCCTATATTGTTACCCTGATATCGTCAAGACTCTGAAATTGGTTCAAACGCAGTTCTGGTGGCCATCTCTGATCAAAGATGTCAAGGACTTTGTCTCATCCTGATCTCTGTGTTGCCAGGTCAAGCCGTCTCGGCATCCCCCTTCTGGACCGTTGCACCCACTCCCTATCCCACCACGTCCTTGGTCCCATCTCTCAATGGACTTTGTTACTGGGTTGCCTTCCTCTAATGGGTTTACTGTCATTCTTACTGTTGACAGGTTTTCTAAGATGGTCCATCTCATCCCCCTGAAGAAACTCCCCTCAGCCAAGGAGATGGGAGAGATCTTGGCCAGGGAGGTGTTCCGCTTACTTGGCTCCCCTCCAATATTGTGTCTGATCGAGGTCCCCAATTTGTCTCTCGTTTCTGGAGAGAGTTCTGTTCTATGTTGGGTATCTCCATCAGCCTGTCCTCTGGCTTCCACCCAAAAACAGGTGGTCAAACATAAAGGGCAAAGCAAGAGATGGAAATCAAGCTCTGTGTCCTGTGTGGGTTGGATCCATCCAAGTGGTCCCAGAGTCTGTCATGGGTTGAACACTCTATGAATTCTCTTCCCTCAAGTACCACTGGCCTGTCACCATTCTATGTTGATGGTTTCCAGTCACCAGTTTTCTCAAACCAGGAGAGGGTGGCGATGGTCCCTTCTGCCCACGCTGCTGCCTTGAGGTTCCTAAGGAATCTGGAGTAAAGCTAGACGGACCTTAATCAGGATGTCAGAGGTCCAGTCCAGAACAGCCAACCGTTGTTGTGTCCCAGACCCTGTCTATCAAGTTGCTCAAAGGGTCTGGCTGTCCACCAAGGACCTCCCACTCGGAATGGAATGTCGTAAGTTGGCACCCCGCTTTGTCTGCCCCTTTCCCATTTCTAAAGTGGTGAACCCAGTGGCCCTCCGGTTACAGTTGCCTCACTCCATGAAGATCCATCCCACCTTCCACGTGTCCCGGGTCAAGCCCTATGTTGGGTCTCGTTTTGAGACCAGCAGGCCTCTGTCTAGTTGACAGTGCCAGATTGCCTGAAATCCTTGGCTAGTAAGCATTCAGCCTTTTTCTGTGTGTCTACCTGATCCTGACCTTTTTCTGCCTCCTGATTTTTTGAGCCTGCCTAGCCCTTGTTGGATCTGTTTTTTGTGCCGCCTGGATCCCTGACCTGTTTCTGTGCCCTGACC
>NW_015150558.1:281840-287889 GCF_000732505.1 Cyprinodon variegatus
TAAATAGTAGAAAAATCAATCATAAAACTAAAGGACTGTATAAAAGGATATATTTTAAATATAATAGCAAAAACTTCAAAATTCTTAAACTCATCATATTTAAATGTGCAACTTAGGAGAGCGATTTTAATAAATGTCCAAAAAGTGTTTGTGTTGTTTTGTTTGAAAAGATTTAGTTCATTTTATTTCGATAGTGTAAATCAACTACATGTCATTTCAAGGCCATTTACAGAATTAGTTTCATTAAATCTCAAAGACACTTTAATTAAAGGTTTCCTATTGCAGGAAAACCAGCTGATTGCATCCAGTCATTGACTTTGCAGGATTTGCTCCTGGTTGAGCATGTAGAGAAAGTGGACAGTTGCTTGCAAATTTGTCTCACTTTGCAGCAATCGCTCATACCTAGCATGCTTACAGCGACTGTGGAGAGGAAAAACTCTATTTAACAAGAAGCTACTAAAAGCCTGTTGTACATATCCCTGTACTATTCAATTCAATTCAGTTTATTTCTATAGAGCCAATTCACAACACATGACATCTCAAGGCACTTTACAGTTCAACCAGATCATCCAGTCAAATTGATTAAAAGTTTCCTATCTAAGGAAAAACCAGTTGATTGGATTGAATCATTGACTAGAAGGCAATCCCTCACACTAAGCATGCTTGTAGCGACAGTGGAGAGGAAAAACTCCCTTTAAACAGGAAAAAGCAAATATTAACACAAAGTCTCTTTATTCCATTGCCTTTCTTTTTGCTGATTTAGAAAAGATTCATTCTGTTGCTGCTGGTCGAATCTGCAGATATATTTTCTAACTCTTTACGGGTGACTCCACCTCCATGGGAGGATCTAAACTTTATGATATAAACCGAAATCACAGCGAAGAGCGTTACTCATTTCAACTTGATCCTTCTTCATCTTCAGCATCATCAGCATCAGCATCATCAGTTCCAGCGAGACTCTCATCTGGGAACTTTTCACGTTTTCCAGGTCAGTAAATGTAATTAAAACAGAATATGTTTCGTTTTTTTCTTAAAACTTGGTTCTTGTTTTCATCATCATCATTATCATTGTGGTTTTTTTTCAGGGTGATGGAAGGACAGAGGCAGATGGGGAAGCCTTTGCAGATCCTGATCACTCTCAGCCTCTTTATCCTCACCAACCAGTTTGGTATGAAACGTATTAAATATTAAACTACTTATTAGAAATAAGAACAAACTGCTGATGACCCTGAATTCATGTTCAAGAAAAATGAACAAAACCTGAAACAAAGACCTCGAATTCTGTTCATCTGTCTTATAAGGATGCTGTTTAAAATTAGAAGAAGTAATTTTTACCCAATGATTCAACAATTTTACTCTGCAGCATCCATCTCTTAAATTTCTGCCTCATAATAGAAACTTGAACCTTTTTTTTCAGAGGTGAGAGGAGATGTTCTGGAGAAGCTGAGCTTTGACACGGCAGCAGAGCTTCACCTTAGAGGAACGTCTGACTCGGAGATTCAGGAACTGCAGGAGATCCTGTCAGGAAATAGGTAGTTTATTAATCTATGTTCTTTTCACGTCATTTATTCATACCATCTGATAAAAGGTTAAATATGGCTGTTAGATATAATCTCTATTAGGAGGAGGTTGCTTTGGTTTGATCAGGAGTCATCATCCATGATGTTCTGTTGTTCTTTTGAATTTCCAGATGAAAATAAAAACCACAGCAAAATGGAAAAATGGTGTAATATAAACTTCATGATAAAAATACAGTTTATTTAAGCTACACATAATATTTACTTATTTCTACAATAATTTTCTCCCTTACCAAAAAAAAAATGCATATCTATATAAATTGCTAACAGTAAGGAAAAGGGTAAAGCAATGGGTACAAAATACGTTCTAGCTGATCTATGGATAAAAAACATGCAGGAACTTCTAACTTATATTCTATAAAAAGTCTACACAAGTTATACAAATCTAAGACTCAACTTGGAATTCTACCCTAAAGGATTTAATCCTGACTTGGACTTGTAGTCTGAGACTCAAGTCTAAGTATGAGTTTTTATTTGATATAATGAGGAGTAACAGGAAGTCAGTTTGTGAGCTGCAGAAAGCTGCATGTTTTACAGTAAAAGTGTGAAACTGATTATTAGCCAATGATACGGCAGCCTGTTATCAGATGTTACTGGATGCAGCTCTGGCTTCATAATAATCACCATGTGAAATTTTCTCAATGACTGACTGAATAATTTTCCTATGTAACTAAACTGTAACCTCCATCGATGCTACGCTAGCTGTCGCTATAGAGAAGAACCTCCTGCTAAAGAAAATATAAAAAAATGGATACACTTCGTGTTCATTAATTCAAAGGTTAGACAAATATTTATTTACTACTGTTATTTGTTATTTTATACCTTATTTGTCAACATTTTTACTATTTACAGTTAAAAAAAAGATTAAAATTATGATTTTAAAAAGTGGTTTCAGATATTATTAAAGTCTTTTCAGCTCAAAGTCAGGAGAAGAAAAGAAGAATCAGTTTTTTATTAAAGCTTATACGTCTAAGTATTTCTCTGTGGGTAAATATTACATTGATCAACTTCAAACGTAACATAAATCCACTTTTAACAGCTTTTGAACACACTATAATTGTTCTAATTGAAAAAAAAAGTTAAGAGACTTGGACTTGGAAAAAATAATTGAACATATCTCTGGTTTAACCATTTTAATAACAGATGTGTTAATCTGTTGTTACTCTTGAATTCCTGATACTCACATATTTTTATGGTTGTCAGTCATTTCTTAAATAATAATAATAATTAAGTAATTAGTGCTGAAACATGTAAAGGTATTCAGAGACGCAACATGATGATTAAAAAGAGTTAATTAATAAATATATTCTTTATTTGATTTTAGTTTTTTTTTTAACTGTTTTCATGAAGTTTTCTATTTTCCTTCCAGCCTGATCAACAAACAGCTGCTGCTGCAAAAGGTAAAAATTAACTTTTTAATCTATTAATAATTGTTAATCCCTTTTTATAAGCAGATCTAGGAGAAGAAAAAGTTCTTTATTATTCACAAAAAAAGGGAAAAATATATAAACTGTTTAAAATAAAAGATTCTGTAAAGATGCAAATTAAATAACAGTCTTAAAAATGCAAACTATTTATCTAATTTGTAATTTCAAGGAAACACTAAATTACTTTTAAATAGAAGCTCAATAGAAGCTCCAATTGAGCTTCTATTGAGCTTCTAAAGCTTAATAGGAGCTTTAGAAGTAAAAATACAAATGAATTGGCTTGAAAATGCAGACTTTGAAGTTCAATTTGTATTTAAATATGTCAAAAATAAGACAGGTTAGAAATGAGATTAAGATAAAGATAAAATCAAATCAATGAAAGTAATTATCAAACTAAACCCTCTCTTTAAAAGCCTAATTTTTCCAGAGTTAGTTAAAGTTCTTCCACGTAAATTCAGAGGCGGCTGTTACTGATTGTTGCTCTTCTCTGGAAATCTGTGCATCATGTTTGATTCTCCGTCTTTATGGAGCAAAAACTGTCCCAGTATTTATGGGCCCAGGAAAGAACCACAAATGTGATGCTGATAAAATATATTTTAATTTACAAACTACAGTATGTGGTCCGTAAACGTCACTAAAGTTGTGTGGATATTTTAGGATTCTAATTGAGATTGCTTTGCAAGTTCTTCTAGATTATTTTACCTTAAAATATAATTTATCCTAAAATATCTTTAATTATAATGTGATATTAAAAGGGTTAATAGTTAAACTTGGAACATTTTAAGTTCCTCCTGCTGCTACTCAGTGGTAGCCAGAGGTTCCCATCCCTCGCCTGCCTACCACTACTACTACTGCTAGACTGTTGATGGGCTTACAGCTAGGGAGTTAGAGAGTATTGACAGTCATTTAGCTCCAAATATATTGAACTGAGAGAAAACCAGAAAATGCTGCTACTGTAACTGTAGCTCAGATATAAATCAATTAACTTTCTCTTTATGTATTCAGCCCTGATTTACAATTAAATGTTGTTTTAAGGCTTTTAAACAGTTAAATATGTGAAAGAAAAATTATTTTAATCCAATAGTCAGAACCTTTAACTAGAACCGTTTGGTAGAACCTTTAACCAGAATAATTAACTAGAACCATTAACCAGAACCTTAACCAGAACCATGAACCAGGACCTTTGACCAGAACCATTAACCAGAGCCTTAAACCGGGACCATGAAACAGAACCTTTATCCAGAACCTTTAACAAGGACCTTGAACTAGAACCTTTAATCAGAACCATTAACTATAACCTTTAACAAAAACCATTAACTAGAACCTGTAACTAGAACATTTAACTAGAACCTTGAACTAGAACCTTTAACCAGGATAATTAACTAGAACCATTAACCAGAACCTTAACCAGAACCATGAACCATAACATTTTCTCTAGAACCTTAAACCAGAACCATGAACCATAACATTTTAACTAGAACCTTAAACCAGAACCATGAGCCAGGACCTTTGATCAGAACCATTAACCAGAGCCTTAAACCAGGACCATGAAACAGAACCTTTATCCAGAACCTTTAACAAGAACCATTAACTAGAACCTGTAACTAGAACATTTAACTAGAACCTTGAACCAGAACCTTTAGTCAGAACCTGTAACTAGAACCATTTGGTAGTACCTTTAACCAGAACCTTGAACTAGAACCTTTAACCAGAATAATTAACTAGAACCATTAACCAGACCCATGAACCATAACCTTTTAACTTGAACCTTTAACTAGAACCATGAACCAGAACTTTAGTCTGAAACTTTAACCAGAACCTTTAACCTGAACATTTAACCAGAACCTTTAACCAGAACCTTTCACCTGAACCTTTAACCAGAACCTTTAACTAGAACACTTAACCAAAAACTTTAACTAGAACCTTTAACTTGAATCATTGACAAGAACCATTAACCAGAGCCTTAAACCAGGACCATGAAACAGAACATTTATCAAGAACCTCTAAGTAGGACCTTTAACTAGAATGTTGAACTAGAACCATTTACTAGAACATTTAACCAGAACTATTAACCTAATCTTTAACTAGAACCTTTCAACCAGAAACTTTAACTAGAACCTTTCAACCAGAAACTTTAACTAGAACCCTTAACCAAAAACTTTAACTAGAACCTTTAACTTGGACCATTGACAAGAACCATTAACCAGAGCCTTAAACCAGGACCATGAAACAGAACATTTATCCAGAACCTCTAAGTAGGACCTTTAACTAGAACGTTGAACTAGAACCATTTACTAGAACATTTAGCCAGAACTATTAACCTAACCTTTAACTAGAACCTTTAACCAGAACCTTAAATCAGAACCATTAACTAGAACCATTTGGTAGAACCTTTAACCAGAACCTTGAACTAGAACATTTAACCATAATAATTAACTAGAACCATTAACCAGAACCTTTAGTCTGAAACTTTAACCAGAACCTTGAACTAGAACCATTAACTAGAACATTTAACCAGAACCTTTAACCAGAACCTTTAAACAGAACCATTAACTAGAACCTGTAACTAGAGCCTTTAACTAGAACCTTGAACCAGAACCTTTAGTCAGAACCTTTAACTAGAACCATTTGGTAGAACCTTTAACCAGAACCTTGAACTAGAACCTTTAACCATAATAATTAACTAGAACCATTAACCAGAACCTTTAGTCTGAAACTTTAATCAGAACCTTGAACAAGAACCATTAACTAGAACCTTTAACCAGAACCTTTAACCAGAACCTTTAACTAGAACCTTTAACTAGAACCTTTAACCAGAACGTTTAACTAGAACCTTGAACCAGAACCTTTAACCAGAACCTTTAACCAGAACCTTTATCCAGAACCTTTAACTAGAACCTTTAACCAGAACCTTTAACTAGAACCTTGAACCAGAACCTTTAACCAGAACCTTTAACCAGAACCTTTTACCAGAACCTTTAACCAGAACCTTTTACCAGAACCTTTAACCAGAACCTTTAACCAGAACCTTTAACCAGAACCTTT
>NW_015150558.1:288741-291505 GCF_000732505.1 Cyprinodon variegatus
GAGCTCCACCTGTGGACCGCTGTGGTCCAGGTCACAGAGAGCGGAGAGGTCATCAGTCAGGACGTCTCTGCAGATGGAGCACAGTGGAGATCTGGAGATGATACCAAGAAGGTGGTTCTGACTGTTGGCAGCAACGGAGAGATAAGGAGGAGGAAGGAGACGGACCACAGAGGACGGGAAGTCCTCACCAATCAAACAAGATTGTTAGGTGGTAAAAAAGATAAAAGAAATCCCAGTAAAGATGTAACCACAGAGTCACCTAAACCAACAGTTAATCCACGTTTCCTGGAGTATAGAAAAAGCTGGCCAAAAGGTCCTAGAATATTTATTAACCAAGATGTTTTTAACAAAGTCGACCAGAACAATGTTGATAAATTAAAACAAACTTTTAGAGACTTGGAAGGCTTGACTTGGGGCCTGTTTTACCCAGAGCCAACCAAATCAAAACCAGATAAAGTAGATATAAATAAAGAAATTAATGAATATGTCATTGGAAAACGAGAAAATGGAAACATTATTTGGTTGAAAGAACAGAACAGCATAAAAGGAGTACTCAGTAACTGCTATGTGATTAAATCTGGGAGTGACGTTCATGTAATCATTCGTCATTTTGCAAAAGAAGGAGAAGATGAAATCAAATACCTGATGGTCAATAACTGGATATATGAAGTAAATCCTCAACGTCTTTACGTTTATCCTGTTGGAAAAAAGCTGGATAATAACCAAATGGATCCCACCTCAATCAATGCTATTAAAGAAAGTATCAAAGTCCAAATAGGCAAGGAATCGTATGACAACATTAAAAATGGGATTAATGATGCAGACAAGTGTGTTCAGTACTTCATAAATATTTTCCATGGAGATGTTGCACATATTAAACCTATAGAACAAGAGGCTTGGTGCACCACCTATTTCACTGCATCAGTTATATCAGAATCGGCCAGAAATTTCCGGACCTTCCCTCTAATTCTCATGGCTCTGGATATGACTAGAAATCAAGATTGGAGGCAAAATGCATTCGATTTTTTGTTCGAAAAACATTCAATGGCCAGAGGGGGAACCTGGATTGATCCAAGCAGAAGAGGGTTCACTGGATCGGCAACACCTGAGGGTTCCAGCAAACTGGAAAATTATCTAAACCCTAAAACTAAGGAGGAGTTAATGGAAGACTTGAAACAAGTCATAAAAAGAGAGAATGCTATGTTCACAAAGTGGAAACAGACCTTAGAAGGGGAGCAGAATTATGAAGCTTACATTGAACGAATGGTTGTAATTACTGAATATTATAAGATATTTAAGGATGAATCGAGCATTGAACAATTTCAAGAAGAATGTAGGAAATTTGAAGATGAAACTAATCAGGAAAAATAACAGAAAGTAACCCAAACATCTGATGCATAGAATGGGAGGTGAGAACATTTAGTCCTTCCATCCCTACCTGCTGCTTTGTTCTCCTTGTCCACCAGGGGGCAGCATATCAGCGGCATCTTCTTGATGTCTGGAACCTCTTGAAGACAAGAAGTGAAGAAATCTGCTTTTTTTCTAGAGTATGATTAAAAAAAAATAACATTTGGTCCCCATGGAAACAGATTAGTTCTCAATTAGTTATCAAAGCCAAAATAGCTCCATGAACGGTTGTCAAGTTTTTCTTTTGTATATACTCTGTATACAAAATGACAATAAAGTTGTATAAGTCTTCCTTGATTAAACATCCTCAACTAAATGTGTTGCCTCTTGTTTTTGTGTCTGCAAAAATATTTCTATTATTTATATTTATAGTTTAAAATGTATTTATTTTTGTTTATGGTCTATAAATCACCCAAAAAACAATCAACAAGCAACACCAGTATATTTTTGGGGGGCTCCTGTGTACCGTCCCCAAACTGCTCTGTTTTGTTGAGCTTATTAATTTGTAGGAATATTTTAAAATTGGGCCAAAAAAATCTTTTAACGCTCATCCATCTACTGCTGATTCTTGACTGGGTCATGGAGTTAACAGGTTCAGGAGGAAAGGTCCAATTAAAGTGAAATAGATTTCCCTTCTTGTTTTGATTATTCTAGCAGCACTCTGAAGAACATAAAGTCCCAAGAAATAAATCAGTGGCTAATTAAGATAAGTCAAATCTAATAATAACTTTTTATATTACATTTCCTGATGTATAAGTTCTCAGACTGATCATTGCACTTTAACAATTAGGAGGATGATCCACCCGAAAAAAGAAAACATATACCTATACCTTTTAAGTAACAAAAGAGTGAAGTACCATTGCAACACAACTCGACTCCAACTTTATCTATGGAGCACACTGAGGCAAAATGATAGGAAACTGGAGAGAAAATCACACTCCACAGGCCTATGGGAATCCTACCTAGTCTGGAAAAATAGTTTCCTGCTGTATAAGAGGAGCATTTGTAAAGCAAGAGCAACATATTTCTCCTCATTAATAGAGGAGAATAAGAATAATCCTAGATTTCTTTTTAATACAGTTGCCAAACTCACCCAGAGCCATAGCTCTGTTGAACCGTCCATTCCACCTAATTTCATGGGATTCTTTATGAATAAGATTGATTAAAAATAAGATCATTAGGGCTCCTCTAACTATTATTGGTTTATCTCTGGAAGGTAATGCAGCATCTGAGGAATCATGGAATCTGAACCGTGTTTAGAATGCTTTGATCCAGTTGAACTTTCAGAGTTAGCAAAACTATTGTCTTCATCTAAGCGAGAGGTCAGGGATTAGCAGACCGCGGTCTGGATCTGGAC
>NW_015150558.1:292923-294763 GCF_000732505.1 Cyprinodon variegatus
TAACATAGTGAAAAAATTACTTAAAATAAAATAACCCCCTATTTTACTCTTAAAACACGCTAAATAACCAAAAATATTGCTTCTAATTTTTGACTGCTTAACTTTACAAATTGCACCCCATACTTATACTTCCAGAAGTAGTTTTTACTGCATTGTAATTTTATTTGAGTAAAGTTATTAGGATGATTTTCTCCTTTGTAAAAACATTGTGGCAACTCGGCCTTTAATAACTGCATTAGACAGAAAACAGGGTTTTTTTGCCAAAATTCTGTGACAAAAACACACAATTTATGTTAAAGTGGAAACTGGACCTTAGACGTGGTCAGAACATTGCCTCAGATCTTAGTGTCGGTTCTTTAGAAATGTTTAATCTGATAAAAACAGCTGCAGATACAAATTTGGTGGTTTGACTATAAAGCAGAAGAGCCTCCATGCAGAAGGTCATGATGTTTTTCTGTAGGGTGGGGTGCAACTAAAGAAAGAACACTCCAACATTTATGCATTACCTTATATAAAAAAAGGGAATCATCACAATAACATTTCATAGATTTTATTTGCAGTAAATGCAACAAATGACAGAAGTGTGTAATTTTTAAAGGTTTTTCTCCAAAGACAACAGAAGTAAAACAGATAAACTAATTAGGAATTAAAATGTTATAAATTCACCTGATCAATTTGGGCCATAAACTACAGTGGTAGTGAAAAGTATTCAGACCCTTTAGATCTTTCACCCTCTTAAAGTTAATTGGGTTTTTTTTTTGCAAATTGCTGCAATGAAACATTTTATTTCTTATTAATCACCCAGCATTTATCTTGACAGAAAAAAAAAAAATGTAGAAATTTTTTGCAACTTTATTAAAAAACGAAAAACTAAAATATCACAATAGTCTCTTTATTCCATATTTTTTCATTTTTTTTAACTTTTTTTAAAACGGAAAAGTTTGCAAAAAATTAAAAAAACTAAAATATCACATGGTTATAAGTATTTAAACCCTTTTTTCAGTATTTATTAGAAGAACCTTTTTAGCTGTTACAGCCATGAGTCTTCGTGGGAATGATGATGGATGTGGGGATCCTCTGCCGTTCTTCCTTGCAGATTCTCTTTAGTTCTGTCAGGTTGGCTGGTGAGTTCTGACGGACGGCCATTTTTTAGTTCTTTCCAGAGATGCTCATTTGGGTTTAGATCCGGGCTCTGGCTGGGCCAGTCTAGAATGGTGACAGAGTTGTTCTCAAGCCCCTCCTTTGTTATTTTAGCTCTGCTTTTAGGGTCATTGTCTTTTTTGCAACCAGTCGTCACATCCCTGCAGCTGAAAAACATCCCTGTTGCATGATGCTGCCACCACCGTGTTTCACTGTTGGGATTGTATTGGGCAGGTGATGAGCAGAGCCTGGTTTTCTCCACACATACCGCTTAGAATTAACGTCAAAAAGTTCAATCTTGGTCTCATCAGACCAGAGAATCTTCTTTCTCATAGTCTTGGAATCCTTCATGTGTTTTTTGGCGAACTCTATGCAGGCTTTCACATGTCTTGCACTGAGGAGAGGCTTCAATAGGGCCACTCTGCCATAAAGCCCCAACTGTTGGAGGGCTGCAGTGATAGTTGACTTTGTGCAACTTTCATCTCCCTGCTGCATCTCTGGAGCTCAGTCACAGTGATCTTTGGGTTCTTCTTTACCTCTCTCACCGAGGCTCTTCTCCCACCATTGCTCAGTTTGGCTGGACGACCAGGTCTAGGAAGAGTTCTGCTCCCTCCAAACTTCTTCCATTAAAGTATTATGGAGGCCACTGAGCTCTGATGGTCCTTGAGTGCTGCAGAAATTATTTTGTAACCTTGGTCAG
>NW_015150558.1:295208-296771 GCF_000732505.1 Cyprinodon variegatus
TAATTAAACACAGCTGGACTCCAATGAAGGAGCAGAACCATCTCAAGGAGGACCAGAAGAAATGCACCTCATATGACCGTCACTGCAAAGGGTCTGAATACTTATTTCAGTCCCTGTAATGAATGTTTCTTCTGTAGCTCTAGTAAATCTCTGAAGGTGGGTCAGAAAACTGCTTTCAATCCATACTCTTGTTTTTGCACAAAGCTTTCCTAAATTCAGGGTTAGGGGCCACATAATGTAGGATAACAGGACTCCAGGTGAGGGTCCTAAAATTAATTCAAAGTAAAGCCTACCTCTGGTGTCATCTCACTGTTTTATTATTGGTATGATTTGAAGTTTTACAACCAATTGAAACATTTTTTATTGTATTTCTTAAAGGCTTTCTTCATGATTTTCTGCTATTTAGGAAAAAGGATCACATCCTTACGCTGCTCTGACTGCAGTATATACATGTTATACTTCATCAAGATTATATAAAAAATATTTAAAGTGATAATTATTTTTAGTAATGTACAATTAATGCTTGTTTAAAGCTAGATTTTTTTGAATTTTTTTATGGTGTCCAAAAATCCACAAATAGGGTGAGAATTGTTGAAAAGTTTGGTCAAGTTTATCATGAAAGTTGATCGATGTTTCACCATGAAGCCACTCATGGCTTCATGGTGAAACATCGTGCTGTCATGGTGCTCCTGTTTAGAGGAGATAACAGAGGTGGTTCCGGCTGAAGGTTATGATGAAAGGAGGGCTGGAGAAGTTCAGGTGTATCAGCAGAAAAATAAAGGCGAATCAACTACATGTCAAAGACACATTAATTAACGGTTTTCTATTGCAGGAAAACCAGCTGATTGCATCCAGTCATCGACTTTGCAGGATTTGCTCCTGGTTTAGCAAGTAGAGAAAGTGGACAGTTGCTTGCAATTTTGTCTCACTTTGCAGCAATGTTTCATACCTAGCATGCTTGCAGCGACAGTGGAGAGGAAAAACTCCTATTTAACAAGAAGAAACCTTGTTTATGAACAGGTTTCTAAAGAAAATGTTTACTTACAGCTACTAAAAGCCTGTTGTACATATCCCTGTACTACTCAATTCAATTCATTTTATTTATATAGCATCAATTCACAAACCATGTCATCTCGAGGCACTTTACAGATTCAATTCATCCAGATTATACAGTCCAATTGATTCGAAGTTTTCTATCTAAGGAAAACCAATTGATTGTATCGAATCATTGACTCGACGGTAATCCCAGCGACAGTGGGTCGATGCAATCAGCTGGTTTTCCTCAGATAGAAAACTTTGAATCAATCTGACTGGATGATCTGGAGAACTGGAAAGTGTCTTGAGATGAGATGTGTTGTGAATTAGCGCTAAAGAAATTAACTGAATTGAATTGGAGAGTGAGCCGACTGGGGTTCTATTAGATTTATATCTAAAATGGGGGTGGAATACTTTGTCAAAATATTTTTATTGGGATTGAATTCAATTACTGTTAAAGACTAAGATGAATGTAACATTAGAATAGAATAGAAAATCCCTTTATTGTCCCACGATGGGGAAATTCTT
>NW_015150558.1:299262-301049 GCF_000732505.1 Cyprinodon variegatus
AGGTAGTTTGCAGTTCTTCATATATACACACACATCAATTTTAAACAGATGGTATCGGTATCGGCTGATACTGCACAGCCAGGTTTCGGTATCTGTTTAGGGGCCAAAAAATGTCATCAGTGCAACACTAGTGAAAGTGAGGCCCCAATGCAGCCTCACTTTCTAATGATGAATTAATCTTATTTTGAAGGACATCAGTGAGTTTCAGTCAGTGAGAAAATTTTTATCTTTGTTACGATGATTTAGATCCTCATACATCGTTACTGCTGTGAGATGAGGCAATGGATCACTGAAGGGAGCGAGTTTGTCAACTACATGAGAAGGAGATTATGTTGATGAAAAACATGTTGCTCTATCTTTAGAAAACTTTTTGAAAATCAACCAGGACTCCTCTATAAGGTGTAGATATTTTCTATCTTTCCAATGTCTTTGTGATGATATTTAAAGTCCTATAAATCATTTCCTTCATTTTCAGGAGGCCATATTGCCTCAAACATGATGCAACATGGAGAGAATCTGTGATGCCTGGGAAATTAATAAAGGGAACAGATTCTTCAAATGTTGTTACATTAGTAATCTACTCTAAACCATTTATTGTTTAATGGTGGCTAACTTGGTTTAATTAACCTAAGAGTTTTTTTTAAAGATCAGATAAAAAAGAAGTATGAAGAAATATTGTTTCACGGTCAACACAATGTGTCAGCACAACGTCCCAATGAACCATAAACCACAGATATGTTGAGCAAAGCTGACACAGTCTAAGGTGAAACGCTTCATCTAGGCTAATACTTGAGATTAAACATAATTGATGAAATTCCTAATTACTAGTATTTAACACTAAATCAGAAAAAAAAACAAATATAAAATTGAGAGTGAGGGTAAATGATACAAAAACAACAAACAGAAACATCTTTAGTGCCTTCTGTAAAAGTAAAAAAAAAAAAAACAAAAAAAAAACAATCCACTGGACTTGGTTTCCATGCCTCCTCTGGACATCACAGGAGGCCTGGAGGTGGCTATCCCGGACAAGCCCCCATTAAACCTTTTACTTGTGTTCACCTTGTGGACAATGGACATTCTTTTGAGAACCAGAATGTTCACATTCTAGATAAAGAAAATAGATGGTTCCAGAGGGGCGTGAAGGAAGCCATCTATGTTAAGAGAGAAAAAATAACTTTAAACAGAGGTGGTGGACTCAGATTGCAGCATCCAAAAACTTACAATTCAGTTATAGAGATGATCCCTTCCAGGTATCACCACACCCCCACCCCATCACAGAGGAACAAAGCACCTCCCCTCTCCAGCCAGTGACCAATACCTCCTAAATGACCGACCCTTAACAATCATAGGCAGGTTTTATATATTATAGGCTAACAATGGAACCAAACGACCCACCTGCTGTTTCAATTTGCATGTTTCCAAGCAATGCAAAGCCTGGTCTATATAAACACTCAAACTCACTGTGGATCCAGACATTTGAATTGAGAAAGCTTCCTGGAGGGGAAGCAAAACGTCTTCAAATCTTGTACACCAAGTCCAGTGGATTGTTTTTTTTATTTTTATTTTTTTATTTTTTTTACGGAATTAGTATGACCTGGATGACTGAGAATCTTCATCAGCATCTTTAGTGCCTCAAAACAAATGTAACAATTAGCTGGTCTGGAACTAATCAATAAATCTAGCTGAAAGATGCTTGCTACTCTTCTTCCTAACCCAGTTTCCATCCATCCATCCATCCATCCATCCATCCATCCATCCATCCATCCATCCATCCATCCATCCATCCA
>NW_015150558.1:303735-305484 GCF_000732505.1 Cyprinodon variegatus
ATCCATCCATCCATCCATCCATCCATCCATCCATCCATCCATCCATCCATCCATCCATTTTCTTCCTCTTTATCCGGGGCTGGGTCATGGAGGCAGCAGTCTAAGCAGAGATGCCCAGACCTCCCCATCCCCTCTCACCTCCTCCGGCTTCTCTAGGGGGACCCTGAGGCGTCACCAGGCCAGCTCAGAGACATAGTCCCTCCAGTGTGTCCTGGTCCTTCCACCAGGCCTCCTCCCAATGCGACATGCATGGAACACTTTCAGAGGGAGGTGACCAGGAGGCATCCAGAACAGATGCCCGAGCCTCCTCAGCTGACTCCTTTCGAAGTGGAGGAGCAACGACTCTACTCCGAGCTCCTCCTGGGTAACTGAGCTCCTCACCTCATCTGGAAGGCTGCGCCCGTTTTCTGTCATTATAACTAGAAGGATTTGACTTTTACCAGCTTTGTCCTTTTGCTTCTGCCAGGTTTCTGAGACAAAATAAATGTAATAATCTCAAACACTAACAGACCATTTGAAGAAGGAGAGATCCTCTGTTTAACGCACATAATTTAAATTTTTTCAATATTAAGTTTCATTGGAGTATAATTATTCTTATGAGGTTCTCAAGACTTATTCATTTCTATTGCATGTATTATGTCATTTATTTGATTTTGGCTGTGGGCAAGACACAGGCTGAACGGGGTAATGGGTCGGTAACAGTAGGGATACAGAGACGTGGTAAACTACAACATCAGACCTTGCAAAGGCTTATTGTGAAAGATCTGAGGTTTCATCTGATGTAAAAATTTAAATGTTGGTGTTTCACCATGAAATAGAAGTTCTGTTACCACCATGGTCAGGGTGAGACAACAATGATTTTTATCTTCTGGTGTGTTTTTACAGTTTGAAATCATTGACAATATAAATGAATGTGACGAATTAAACATCATACGCAGTTATGTTGTAGAAATTTTTGCTACTTTTTTAAAAATGAAAAAATTGCAAAAAAATTAAAAACTAAAATATCACAAGCCCTATATTGGGTCTCATTTTGAGACCAGCAGGCCTTTGTCCAGTTGACAGTGCCAGATTGCCTGAAAGCCTTGGCTAGTAAGCATCCAGCATTTTTCTGTGTGTCTACCTGATCCTGACCTGTTTCTGCCTCCTGATTTTTGAGCCTGCCTAGCCCTTGTTGGATCTGTTTTTTTGTGCCGCCTGGATCCCTGACCTGTTTCTGTGCCCTGACCTTGTCCCTGGGTTCTGTTTTGGATTCTCTGAAAATCTGATCACCTGGCTCTGACCCTGGACCTCCTTTAACCAAGATTGTCTGCCAAGCCTCAGTGAGAATTCAGTGTCAAGCAACCAAAGTTTTCTGGAACCAAGACACTGGATATTAAGGAAGGTTATTGACTTAGCAGTCTGAACCTTAAATTATCAATCTCAGCCACTAACCTGTTCTCTCCCCTCCAGAGGCTCTGGCTCTCCTGATCCTGAAAAACCTCCATTATTCCCTCAATAAATCTTTAACAGTTATTTCCTGTTGTGTTCTGGTAGTTTCTGGGTCCTCAGTCTGAATCTTAACATTTTCAGGTCTCTCCAGAGATGCTCAATTAGGTTTAGGTCAGGGCTCTGGCTGGGCCAGTCTAGAATGGTGACAGAGTTGTTCTCAAGCCCCTCCTTTGTTACTTTAGCTCTGCGTTTAGGGTCATTGTCTTGTTGGAAGGTGAAGCTCCAGTCTGAGGTCCTGAGCTCTCCGGAAGGGGTTTT
>NW_015150558.1:306299-309974 GCF_000732505.1 Cyprinodon variegatus
TAATCAATTGCAATGAGAGACCAGCTGACCAGATCCATTTTTTTGAGTTTGGGTGGTATGAAGAGAGAGCTCCGAAAAGACAAGACACAGGAAAGCAGGGGCAGGCAGGGAGGTGCAGGAGCAGCAGGAAAGTGCGGCCGATTTTTTGTTACATCTGAGTCTCATCTTGAGTCTAAGTATCAGTTTTTATTTGATATAATGAGGAGTAACAGGAAGTCAGTTTGTGAGCTGCAAAAAGCTGCATGTTTTACAGCAAAAGTGTGAAACTGATTATTAACCAATGATACGGCAGCCTGTTATCAGATGTTACTGGATGCAGCTCTGGCTTCATAATAATCACCACATGAAATTTTCTCCATTAATGACTGATTGAATAATTTTTCTAATTTTAACTAAACTGCAAATTCAATTGATGCTAAGCTAGTTGTCGCTATAGAGGAAAAACTCCTGCTAAAGAAAATATATAAAATGGAAGCACTTCCTGTCCATTCATTCAAAGGTTCTACACTTATTTATTTTGTGCTGTTATTTGTTATTTTATACCTTTAATGTCAACATTTTTACTATTTACAATTTTAAAAAGTTAAAAATTATGATTTTAAAAAGTGGTTTCCAGATATTATTAAAGTATCTTCAGCTCAAAGTCAGGTGAAGAAAAGAAGAATCAGTTAATAGCCTATTTATTAAAGCTTATACGTCTTAATAGTAAAGCTACAAACTTTTTTTCTCTTTTGTTTTCTTCTAAATGCTTTTTTTATCTATGTGTTTCTCTGTGGGTTAATATTACATTGTTCATATTTAAACATAACATAAATCCACTTTTATTAGCTTTTGAACACAATAATAATCATAATTGAAAAAATGTTTTTTAAGAGAATTTATCTTGAAAAAAATAGTTGCACACATTTAACTAATATTAACCATTTTAATAACATTTTAAAAACAGATGTGTTAATCTGTTGTTACTCTTGAATTCCAGAAGCTCACATAGTTTTATGGTTTTCATTTATTTCATAAATTCAGAAAATAATTAGTGCTTAAACATCTAAAGGTATTCAGAGACACAACATCGTGATTAAAAACACTAATAATTAATAAATAAATCCATTATTGGTTTGGTTTTAGTTAATATTTTAAATCAAGTTTTCTCTTTTCCTTCCAGTCTGATCAACCAACAGTTCCTGCTGCAAAAGGTAAAAATTATTTTTTATCTATTAATAATTGCTGATCACTTTTCATAAAAAGGAAAAAGGAAAACATTATATAAACTGTTTAAGATAAAAGTTTCTTTAAAGATGTAAATTAAATAACAATCTAAAAAATGCAAACTATTTATCTAATTTATAATTTTAAGGAAGCACTAAATTACATTTTATTTATCAAAAATTACAAATGAATTTGCTTCAAACTGCAGACTTTGAAATTCAATTTGTATTTAAATATGTCAAAAATAAGAGAGAGGTTAGAAATGAGATTAGGATAAAGATTAGATTAAATCAATGAAAGTAAAGTTAAAAAGTTCTTCCAGGTGAATTCAGAGGCGGCTGTTACTGATCGTTCCTCTTCTTCTCTGGAAATCTGTGCATCATGTTTGATTCTCCGTCTTTATGGAGCAAAAACTGTCCCAGTATTTATAGACCCAGGAAAGAAACCACAAATGTGATCCTGATAAAATATATTTTGATTTGCAAACTATGTGGTCCGTAAACGTCAGTAAAGTTGTGTGGATATTTTAGGATTCCCCTGCTGTGACTCTACAGCGAATCATTTGCCTCCAATCAGCAAACTCCCCATTTTAGCCAATCACCAGAGCGCTATATGGAGCTAATACTGTAGAAACATCAACAGGGTTTCTATCAGCTACAGCTGAGCTGTAACATAGAACTTTATATGTTTATCTAGTTGTTCCTTTGTAATGAGATGTTTAATTAATAATATTAATCAGTTCAGTTATGCCAACTGTTAACATGAGCTAGCAAGCTAAGTGAGATAGCTTTGCAAGCTCTTCTAGATTGTTTTATCTTAACAAAAATGTATTTCTCTAAAAATATCTTTAATAATAAATAAAAATAATTAAACATTTTATATTAGGAGGGTTAACAGTTAAACTTGGAATGCTTTAATTTCCTACTTCTGCTCCTCAATGGTAGCCAGAAGTTCCCACTGCTCGCCTGCTTCCCACTACATAGATATAACTCTGCTAGACTGTTGGCTTACAGCTAAATCGTCGCTGCTCTCAGGTACCTTCTTGTGATTGGCTGAACCAAGGGAGATATTTGATTGGTTGCCCATTATTGTCAAAAAAATTTATTTGTGTATGGATGAAGGAAGGGGAATCTAATGTATCAAATGTAGACGTTGTCTGAGCAGAAGTAATGTGTTAATCAAATTATATTATGTGTGATCAGAGATACATTTGTAGATATTTTCAAAGGCATCAAGTCTGTGTGTGGGTTTGGGTGTGTGTGGGTAAAAATGAATATTTGGAGTCCTTAAGCTCCAAATAAATTGAGCTGAGAGAAAAGCAGAAAATGTTGCTTCTGTAACTGTAGGCCAGATATAAATTAATTAACTTTCTATTTATTTATTCAGCCCTGATTTACAGCTAAATGTTGTTTTAGGACTTTTTAATATGTGAATCAACAATCATTTTAGGCCAATGCAGGTAAAGAGATAAATTTACAGATTTTCAGATTTTGGACAAGACAGCCAAAGTTATTTACAAAATAGAACATAAAACCAGAAAAATAAGACATGAATTTACATTCAAAGAAGCATCAAACTGCATATTTATTTTCATAGCTGTGAACATTTGTGCCGAGAGTCTCCTGTGGATCTTAAAACTGAATTTATTTTTTAAGAACTTTAAACAACCATCCTCCATTTGTCAAATAAGATCGGAACCGAAAACAAGTGGCACCAGCTTTTAAATTTTAAATCCTGAATCCACTAAATATTGATATATTGGTCATCCCTGGACAACAGAACTTGTGTTTACTTAGATTAAACAGTGAAAAAACTTTAAGAGTCAAAACAGAGCTGAAAAATTCCAACATAATCTCATTCGGAATGAAGGCTCCAGTGGGAAGAACTGCTAAATGCAATTTAATCTGAATAATCCTGATTAGTTTGATTTAAATAAACAGATAATTAAATGTTAACCGCTAACTACAACCTTTAACCGGAACCTTGAATCAGAACCATTTACTAGAACCTTTGACTACAACCTTTAACCAGAACCTTTAGTCAGAACCTTTAACCAGAACCTTTAACTACAACCTTTAACCAGAACCTTTAGTCAGAACCTTTAAATACAACCTTTAACCAGAACTTTTAGTCAGAACTTGTAACTAGAACCATTTGGTAGAACCTTCAACCAGAACCTTGAACTAGAACCATTAACTAGAGCATTTAACCAGAACCATTAACTGGAACCTTTAACTCGAACATTTCACTAGAACCTTTGATCAGAACCTGTAACTAGAACCATTAACTAGAACCTTTAATCAGAACATTTACCCGGACAAGTATGTAACAAGTATGGTTAACTAGAATCATTAACCAGAACCTTTAATCAGAACCTGTGACAAGTACCGTTAACTAGAACCTTTAACCAGAACCTTCTCCCGTTCTGACTGAAGCCTGTGTTTCCCTTTCAGGACCTCGATGCCGTCT
>NW_015150558.1:310823-312551 GCF_000732505.1 Cyprinodon variegatus
TGAAGCCGGCATTGAGACGGAGCTCCACCTGTGGACCGCTGTGGTCCAGGTCACAGAGAGCGGAGAGGTCATCAGTCAGGACGTCTCTGCAGATGGAGCACAGTGGAGATCTGGAGATGATACCAAGAAGGTGGTTCTGACTGTTGGCAGCAATGGAGAGATAAGGAGGAGGAAGGAGACAGACCACAGAGGACGGGAAGTCCTCACCAATCAAACAAGATTGTTAGGTGATCAGAACAAAGACCAGAACGAAAACAGCTGGCCAGAAAAACCCATAAAATTTGTACCTGATAAAGTTTTAGATGAAATGTTGGAGCAGTTAAAAGAAAACGTGAAGGAACTTGAAGGTCTGAGTTGGGGACTGTTTCACCCAGATGAACCTATACCCAAAACAATCAATGTCAATAGCCCAACTTTCAACTTTAAAAACTATGTTATTGGAAAAATAATTGGAGAGCAACATGATACAAAAATAACCTGGTTAACCGACGAGAAAGAGGTAAAACAAGAACTTCAGAAATGTTATGTGATTGAATCAGGAAAAGACATCAGAAACATCGCTCGTCACTTTGCAAAGGATGGAGAACAAGAGACAAAATACCTGATGGTTAATAAATGGATTTATAAAGTAGATCATCGATACCTTTACATTTATCCTGTTGGAAAACAATATGATCCAAAGGAACAACAATCAGTGACCGAGATTAAAAAAAGCATTGAAGTCCAAATGAACAAGGAATCTTACCCACATATCAAAGAGGGTCTATATCAAAGCGCAGAAAACAACAGGATTGAAGAAGAGTGCGCTGAGTATTTCAAAGGTATCTTTTTTTCTAAGCAGGCCAATAGAATTACCCCAATAAGAGCTGAGGCTTGGTGCACCACTTACTTTGTTGCATCAGTTATATCAGAATCTTCCAGAAATTTCCGGACCCTTCCATTGATTCTTATGGCTATGGATATGACTGAAAATAAGAATAGAAGATATGGCCTGGTGTTTTTGTTCCATGACCATTCAATGACCAGAGGAGGGAGCTGGATTAATACAAAACAAAGAGGATTTAATGGATCAGCGACACCTGATGGTTCCAGCAAACATAAAACAAGGCAGAAGTTGTTGAATGACCTCAAAAATGTTTTATACCGGGAAGAGTTCCTGTTCGCAAAGTGGAAGGAAATAGTTGGTCAGAAGGAGAGTTATGAAACTTATGTGAATCAGATGGCTAAAATCATTAGAAAGTTCAAAGTATTCAATGATGATGCCAGTGAGCAAACATTCAAAAAGGAATGTATGGATTTCATAAATGTAGTTGGTAAAAAGTAAAAGATATAGAAAACAACACAAAAACCAAGACAACAAATGTGGAGAGGAAGGAATGCAACCGCTTGAAGGCCTGAGGTGGAAATCAGGAACTTGTTCTGATTTCTATAGTGTGCCAGAGCAAATAGCTTATCCCCATGGAAACAGATTAGAGATTATAAAAAGCTAATAAAGCAGCTGAAGCTATAATAACTTAATGAAATGATGTGGGGCTGACTGAGCAAATAAAGCAAATCCTCCAAGGATACAAGCCTGTTGTCTCTTCTTGTATTTATTAGAATACATATTTTTAGCAGGATGACATTATTTTTGTTTGTGATATAATTTCAAATGAACCTAAATTAATTTATATTATTATAATTCATTAAATTCATTATAAATGAAGTGAAAAGACTTGATTTAAAAAA
>NW_015150558.1:315242-320552 GCF_000732505.1 Cyprinodon variegatus
AATAACTTAATGAAATGATGTGGGGCTGACTGAGCAAATAAAGCAAATCCTCCAAGGATACGTGCCTGTTGTCTCTTCTTGTATTTATTAGAATACATATTTTTAGCAGGATGACATTATTTTTGTTTGTGACATAATTTCAAATGAACCTAAATTAATTTATATTATTATAATTCATTAAATTCATTATAAATGAAGTGAAAAGACTTGATTTAAAAAAAAAAGTGCATAGAGACAAGCTGCATGAAGTTCAAGACATGGATGGCGTGTCAGTTTCTGATACGGACAGCTAAACATCCACTTGATGCAACACATAGTCTCATGAGCTATAAGAAGCAGGAGATGACCATGTTTGGGGCTCAATCTTGGGACGTGATTTTTGAGCCCACAGCTGTGCAAGCTCCAAGCATTTTCTCTGTCCTGTAACGACCTGATCTGGAATAAACTCTGTTACTTCTTACTCCTGTTTTTAAAGTCATTTTTTCATGGTTTTACCCAGTTTGAGTTAAGAGTAGTAAATAACTTGCTCCCAGGAAAAGAACCCTGAGGAAGCCCCCGAGGTGCAACGGCCTTTTTTAGGGAACATAACTTCCTCATTTAACAACATCATAATAGTTCATTAGAACACAACCCATGAAACACAAACAAAGTAAAGGTATAAATAAACTATTTCTAATAGTTGCCCACTTAATCATTGCATTCAGTCAGGCTCAAGCACCTGAAACCTTTACCAACATACAAAGAAGGAAAGACAAGAGCATTAGATTGGCTGAGCAAACGTGGCTACTACGGTGTGTCAGTGTTACAGAACGAACTCCATTTCACTCATTGCATCACAGCCATGCTTCTGTGTTTTCCTCTGAGAGGAAGGTGCCCACGACCACCTTATGACAGCCGACTGAACATCAAACATGTTTGATTTTCTCCTGACATTACGATTCCTGATGGGGAGGTGATCGTTAGAGGCTGATCGCCCCTCGTTACCACCTGTATACTACACAATGCACCATCAGGCTGAAAGTCGGCCCGATCAAAAAAGTTATTGCACGACTGGAAAATTGGCAAAGGGGGAAAAAATCATACAGTGTATGCCCGACTTTAGGCAAGACCCTTCACACTAATGCATGCTTTGGGGAGTGGCAGCCTAGTGGTTAGGGCACTGTGCCTGGAATCCTGAGGTTCTCAGGTTCTCCCACAGACTGCCAATTTGGGTCTCTGAGCAAGTCCCTTAACCCCACACTGCTCCCCGGACGCCGCACAATGGCAGCCCACTGCTCCCCAAGGGGAAGGGTTAAATCCAGAGAGTGATCTGTACTCGTAAAAATAAGGACAGTATTATAAAACTCCGAAAAAAAATAAAAACCGATCGAAAAATTCTCGCACAACTTGAAAATCATCCCAAAAAGGTCAAAAATGCCGGGCTTAATCTAGATACACAAAAGTTATTCCTAAGCTAAGTGTTCAGGCCATTGCAATAAAAAAACAAAAACAAATAGATATTCAGTATAAAAGGTTTTAGAAAATTAGTAAATATGAGATAACATTATATACATTTATTCCAACAAATTCATCTCCTCTCCACTGGTCATGGGGTTCGCACATTGGGAGGTGCATCCCAGTAGCTGACCTCAAAGCAACCACTCTGTGGTTTCTATAGCTACCTGTGTCCATCTTCTCATAGTTCTCTGTACTGCAGGCTAGCTCTGCTAAAAGGGCTTCTGTTGAGCTTGACACCATTTCAGATCACATGTCAGCGGACACCCTTCAACTTGTCCATGAAGGGTTGGATTCTNATTTCAGACGGAACTATTCACAGAGTTGTATTATATTAAACTGAACTTCCAATTTTCACTACTGTTCTGCGGCAAGTAACATTTCCTCTGATCACGGATCCCGATGATGAGACATTTGTTCTTTCAATCAACCCGCCCCCCCCCCTTCCTCTGAGAGGAAGAAGAAGAATCCTTGTTTGCCCACTGAGGGATTTGCCCACGACCACCTTACGGGGGCCGACTGAATTTCAAACATGTTTGATTTTCTGCTGACATTAAGATTCCTGATGGGGAGGTGATCGTTAGAGGCCCCTCGTTACCCCCTGTTCACTACACCATGCACCATCAGGCTGAAAGTCGGCACGATCGAAAAAGTTCTTGCACGACTGGAAAATCGGCAAAGGGGAAAAAAATCATACAGTGTATGCTCGGCTTTAGGCAAGACCCTTCACGCTAATGCATCGCTTTCGGGAGTGGCAGCCTAGTGGTTAGGGTACTGTGCCTGGAATCCTGAGGTTCTCAAGTTCTCCCACAGACTGCCAATTTGGGTCTCTGAGCAAGACCCTTAACCCCACACTGCTCCCCGGGCGCTGCACAATGGCAGCTCACTGCTCCCCAAGGGGAAGGGTTAAATCCAGAGAGTGATCTGTACTCGTAAAAATAAGGACAGTATTATAAAACTCCGAAAAAAAATAAAAACCGATCGAAAAATTCTCGCACAACTTGAAAATCATCCCAAAAAGGTCAAAAATGCCGGGCTTAATCTAGATACACAAAAGTTATTCCTAAGCTAAGTGTTCAGGCCATTGCAATAAAAAAACAAAAACAAATAGATATTCAGTATAAAAGGTTTTAGAAAATTAGTAAATATGAGATAACATTATATACATTTATTCCAACAAATTCATCTCCTCTCCACTGGTCATGGGGTTCGCACATTGGGAGGTGCATCCCAGTAGCTGACCTCAAAGCAACCACTCTGTGGTTTCTATAGCTACCTGTGTCCATCTTCTCATAGTTCTCTGTACTGCAGGCTAGCTCTGCTAAAAGGGCTTCTGTTGAGCTTGACACCATTTCAGATCACATGTCAGCGGACACCCTTCAACTTGTCCATGAAGGGTTGGATTCTTTCCATTAAAGCTGTGACTGGTCTGACTCTACAGGAACCATCCATGAATGCAGTTAAAGAAAGCTGACAGTCTGCAGCTGACAGCAGCTGGGAATTTACCTAATATCTGATTTCTGTTGCCAGAATTTAACATGACTTAGGTAATCAGATAGCCATTTGCATTGGTCATGACCTCATGAACCCAGAATAAAAAATGTATTCCAGCAACTCCTTATGACCTAACAGACTTTAGAGTAACTGAATTAGTTCTGCTGCTCTGAACCTTCCTGCTGTGTAACAAAGTTTAAAACACGATCAATTCTTCAGGTTGATAATCCAAATGTTTGCTTTAAACTCTAGAGCTCAGATGACCAAACCCACCTTAGATATCTGTAACAATGCAGGTTGTAGTAGTTAGCATATAGGTGCATGTCAATGTGGCCCATGCGGGTCCTCTAAGGTGGAGGTCCAGGGAGTGGAGCCATGGTGGGTGAAAGGTGGAGCGCCATTGAGGCTGGTGTCTAATCATGTTGGAGGGAAAACTGTTTGTAAGGTAATGAGAGCTCAGTGGGACCAATAGTTTTCATCTTTAAATCTGCTTCCGTATTTTAGGCTCTGGTTTCTACTGGTTCCCTCGTAGAGAAAACTGCTTTTTTTTTCCTTCAGAGTCCATAATTGGGTTCTATTAAAACATTTTTTTACTTCTATTTCTGTTATAAAGATGAGGAATTTGTAGCTGGTCACTGGTAGAAGGCGTCTGAAAACAGTTATAATCTCACCTTCTCTTATGTTTATTTAGGAAAATAGGCAGCTGCTGCAGCAGTTGGACCGTAGTCTGCTGGAAACAAAAGGACCTTCAGCTTATCTGCTTCTCTCATTTTAATACGACATCATTTTCTATTACTGTATTATTTAAATAATTTTATCTTTTAGCCCCTCAGGTAGTTAAATAGCAGGATTTCCTCGACTGCTTGTCAGACTGCTGTGGCTCTTCTAGACACTAGGTGAGTTTGACTCCTCATCTTCATCATTTCATTGAGGAGTATTTCTGTTTTCACTGCCTTAATATTTTATAATGTTCTTCACTGTTTTATTTCACCTTTTCTTTAATCCCAGAATGATATCATTTTAAACCAGGTCTGTTTCTTTGGCTTTGGCAATTTGCTTCTTCTTTAGAGTTGAGCACTTGTCAGTTTTTAAGGATTTTGTTCATTCAATGTTTAGTGTTCAAAACTAAGCTTGTTTTCTGATTTTCCAACAGTCTTAGGAAGTTGAGATAGTCCACAGCAGATATAGAGTTAATGAGGAGGGTTAGAGGAAGTATTGTGTGTGTGTTTGTGTGTGTGTGTTAGCTCTTGTTTCTGAAACATTTTCAGGGAAAATGGCTCGTTGTGGGGACCGACTGCTCCTTGTGGGGCCCCATGCATGGACCCAACAAGGCGAATTGCTGTTTTTGGGTCAGGGGTCAAGTTTAGGACTAAAGTGTGGGTTGAGTTTAGGGTTAGGATTAGGTATATACCTATAATGGTTAGGGTTACAGTCATGGTTGATGGTTAGGCTGTCAATGGAAGTAATGGAAGTTCTCATGTTTAGGTTGAGGGATAAGGTGTAAATTAGGTTGAGTTTAGGGTTAGGGGGAGGTATGCACTCTCCCGCCTGGCTGTGTGTTTCCTGGACAAGGCCGCCTTTTACAGTTGCCTTTTCTATCGCTGCTTTGCAGAGACAAACAGGACAATCAAGTATTCAGGCACAAAGTCACAGTTTTAGAGAATTCTATTAACCTTACACTAATGTTTTTGGACTGTAGAACATTCCAGAGAACCCACTCATGCACAGGGAGAACATGCAGAAAGACCCTGGGAAAGAAACCTGCTGCCACTGCTCCACTTTGCAGCCCAACTCAATGTCAATGTTGTCCAGTGTAGTGCTAGGCCTGTGGCTTGGGTACTGAATAATGCTCAGTTCATTTTACAAACATTTGCAAACTAATGTTTCAAAGTCAGAAACTGATGAAGAAGAGGATTTGGTTCTGCTAATTGAGGTTTACCCTTGGAGATGATGTTATCTGTCCTAATCTCTGTCGTCTATCTCTGCTCATTATTCTTTCCAGGACAAAAGAGTTAAAGATGAAAACTCTACCGCTGCTGATCGTCTTCAGCATCTTCATCCTCACCAAGCAGTTTGGTAAGAGACCGTCCACCATTTGCAAACATGTTAGAAAAATCTGTTACGTTTTTTTAACTTATATAAAAAATTGTATCTATCCATCCATCCATCCATCCATCCATCCATCCATCCATCCATCCATACTACCGTCCATACATCCATCCGTCCATCCATCCATACTACCGTCCATCCATCCATCCATCCATCCATCCATCCATCCATCCATCCATCCATTTATCCGTCCATCCATCCATCCATACTACC
>NW_015150558.1:324944-326817 GCF_000732505.1 Cyprinodon variegatus
ATCATCCATCCATCCATCCATCCATCCATCCATCCATCCATCATCCATCCATCCATCATCCATCCATCCATCCATCCATCATCCATCTATCCATCCATCCATCCATCCATCCATCATCCATCCATCCATCCATCCATCATCCATCCATCCATCCATCATCCATCCATCCATCATCCATCCATCCATCCATCCATCATCCATCCATCCATCCATCCATCCATCCATCCATCCATCCATCCATCCATCAATCATCCATCCATCCATCCATCCATCATCCATCCATCCATCCTTCCATCCATCATCCATCCATCCATCCGTCCATCTATCCATCATCCATCCATCCATCATCCATCCATCCATCCATCCGTCCATCCATCCATCCATCCATCCATCCATCATCCATCCATCCATCCATCCATCATTCATCCATCCATCCATCATCCATCCATCCATCTATCCATCATCCATCCATCCGTCCATCCATCCATCCATCATCAATCCATCCATCCATCCATCCATCATCCATCCATCCATCCATCCAACTGTCCATCCATCCATCCTTTCGTCCATCTGTCCATCCATCCATAGGAGGCTAAAGTCACTTTATTGCTTCAGAATAGCCTTTTCTCTAGAGCTCTGATATGTGATAGAAAATCAATAAATATCTATATGTTTTTCCATTTTATTAAAGTGTTTTTCTTTGCAGAGGTGAAGACACGTGATGTGGAGAACTTTGGTTTAGATGTTGGTGGAGGTCTTCCTATCAGAGGCATGACTGACCTCAGCTCTTATGGACAGTTTTTGATCTCCAGAGAAATCAGCAGGTACTCTCAACATAAAACTGAATTTAAATGGAAGGTTATAACTATTTAGATGTCTAAATCTATATAAGACACTATAAACTCTGAGATTTAACCAGATACTGTTTCAGCCACCTGTTTGAAGCCTCAGTGCTGGATTCTTACAGCAATTTGGCTCCAAGCATGAGCCTGTTCATTTGGGATTTAATGAGACAGACTGGATAATGTTAAAAAAAACTAAAACATAATTTTTCTTTCACTTCTTCTTCTTGTGTAACTTTGTTGTTATTTAACCTAAATTCTAATCAAATACATTCAGACATGTGGTTCAATTATGTGGGTAAGAAAAAAAGGTGATAGAAATGTACGAACCATTTGCTACAGCAATAATGATGACTTGATAAATGATGAGCTTTTCTGGCTCTATGGACAAACTTAGACTTAGACAAACTTTATTGTCATTTTGTATTCACATACAAAAACGAAATTTCGCTTCATACAGCTTTTCAACAATGAATGAGCAGCTTAGCAGTGAATTAAGTGAGCATTACCATGTATAGAGTTCAGCCATGATCAAAATGTAAACAGCGTAGGAGAGACATGATGCAAAGGCATTGATGTGAAACGTTTAGAGCAGCACAAAAAAATAAATAAATACATGTGGTGGATAATAGAGTTGAATGACTATTCTTTTTTAGAAACACATTTATTTTGATTATTATGTTTGTTACAAATAATTAACATGTTCATTATTTTTTACATACTTGTTTCTAATGATCAATGTCCGCCAGGTTGGACCAGAAACCCAGGAGTTCACAGGATGACTGTGGAAACTTCTCAGCTTGGGTCATCAGAAACAAACAGGTTGGACATATATTTATAGATGCTATGGGAACTAATATTGTACCGATGCCGATAACTGGCTGTAATGGGATAACTTCTAACCCTACAGCAGATCTTTGGGACCAAATCAGTCAATAGAGTGGTCGGGTTGGTGACGGCATGGATGGATGGATGGATGGATGGATGGATGGATGGATGGATGGATGGATGGATGGATGGATGGATGGATG
>NW_015150558.1:329007-331386 GCF_000732505.1 Cyprinodon variegatus
GATGGATGGATGGATGGATGGATGGATGGATCCACAAACATCTTGTCTAACTCCATGTTTTCTGTTCCAGAGTTCTCTCTCCTTTTGGAGACACATCGATGACGACCCATCAGAGGAGGGGTTGCAAACCTCTGCAGAAACAAGACAAACTTGCAGGCAAAACTTAACATCAGACAACGATAAACTCAACAATAGAGAGTTTAAAAGTAATGACTCACCTTTTAACTCCAGAAGCCCACAGAGACCAGATGATCCCGTCCAGCTGCAGATCCTCATGTTAGAAGATGATGAGGTGGTGAGAACATCTGCAGCTTCTCTTTATGCCAAACATCCTGCAGTGAGTTCAGTTCATGTTGTCGACCCCCAGCAAAGAGTCCACCAGGTCAAAGGTCAACCAGTGGTTCTGTCAGAACACAGCAGCCTGGTTCTGGTCGGCCATGGAGCCAGAGACCGTTCAGGAGAGATGAGAATATCAGGGTACACCTCCAAAGATGTGGCCAGGATCATCCAGAACAGCTCCAGGATCAGCCAGAAGATCCAAACTACTACAGTTGTGGCCTGTGAGGCTGGATCGGACCAACGGTTCAGAGAAGCTCTGCTGAAGGAGCTCCATGAAGCCGGCATTGAGACGGAGCTCCACCTGTGGACCGCTGTGGTCCAGGTCACAGAGAGCGGAGAGGTCATCAGTCAGGACGTCTCTGCAGATGGAGCACAGTGGAGATCTGGAGATGATACCAAGAAGGTGGTTCTGACTGTTGGCAGCAACGGAGAGATAAGGAGGAGGAAGGAGACGGACCACAGAGGACGGGAAGTCCTCACCAATCAAACAAGATTGTTAGGTGATCCAAAGACAGACCAGAACCATCCTGAGGGAAAAAGCTGGCCAGAACGTCCAACATTGTTTATTGACCCAGAAATTTATAAAATGATTGACCAAAACAAAATTGCAGAAATAACTGAAGACATTAAGATGCTGGAAGCTTTTACTTGGGGGCTGTTTCACCCGGAACCAGGGGCAACAGCAGGGGCAACAGCAGCGGCAGAACCAGGGGCAGACATTCCACAGTGTCCTAATGAAAAGGATAACTATTTTATAGGAGATCTAATTGCAGAAGAACACAAAAAAAATACGAAAGAGCAAAATATCGACAAAGTTCTTAAGAGCTGTTTTAAGATCAGTTCTGGAAAAGACATCAAGAATGTCATTCGTCATTACGGAAAGGATGAAAAGTATGGAAAGAATGGAAAGGATGAAAAGGATGGAAAGAAGGGAAAGGATAAAAAGGATGGAAAGAAGGGAAAGGATGAAAAGGATGGAAAGAATGGAAAGGATGGAAAGGATAAATCAACATTCCTGATGGTTGATAACTGGATATTTGAAGTTGGATCTGTCGATCTGTACGTGAGACCGGTTGGAAATTATCATGGGATCATAGAAGACGAAGACAGACAGGAGAAGAGAGAGGTAATAAGTAACAGGATTACGAACAGAGGTGGGGAAAGTTACGATAGCATAAAAAAAGGTTTGGTTAATGGAAAAAACCAAAATCAGAAAATTAAAGAGAACAAAAACAAAGAGGCAGACCTGAAAAAGGATTATCGTTATTATGTTAGGCAAATATTTTTAGGAGAACCATATGATCAACACCCAAATGAGGACAGACTATACTTTGCTTGGTATTTCACAGCTTCTATCATCATAGAATCTGCCAGAAACTTCCGAACATTTCCAATAACCCTCATGGCCATGGATATGGATCAACGCTATGTTGAAAATAAACCAGATTTCTGGTTTGATGACCATTCAATGGCCAGAGGAGGAAGCTGGATTGATGAGAGCAGGAGAGGATTCAGCGGATCAGCAGCTCCGTGTTTTAACAAAAAGAATGAGGCTGATCAAAAAAAGCTTAGTGATGTTCCAAAACGAGAATATGTGGTGTTTAAACACTGGAAGGAATCTTTGAAGGAACCTTTGAAGGAATCTTTAGAAAACATTGCCGAACTGGAGAAGATGACTGAAATTGCTGTTCATTACAAAGTATTAGACGAGTCAAAGAAGGATACGTTTAAAGCAGATTGCTTAAACTTTATTGAAAAAGCAAAGTTTGAAAGCAACTGTGAAGGTGAACCTTCAGGCTCTGCAAGCAAAGGAGCTTCTGAAAAACCAGGGATCAACTCAGCCCAGAAACCAGCTCATACTTCTAAAAAAACATCCATGAATTGATTCCAGGAGAACCTGGAAGATGTTCTGTATTTGTTTTTTGCTGATTTGGAATTTTTCCAATATTGAATAAAAGCTCAGAATTCACAGAGTTCTCTGTCTTCTTTGTGTTGAAACATTGAACCTTTAGAAAGCCGACTGCTTCCACATTTAGCTCT
>NW_015150558.1:335404-336996 GCF_000732505.1 Cyprinodon variegatus
CCCCTCGCGCAAAATTCCAGTTTGCGAGCGCAAATTACTGCACGCAAAATTGGATCTTGATAAATCCGGCCCTGAGCCTGGTTCTGCTGGAGGTTTCTTCCTGTTCAAAGGGAGTTTTTCCTCTCCACTGTCGCTACAAGCATGCTTAGTGTGAGGGATTGCTGAAGAGTCAATGAGTCAATCAACTGGTTTTCCTTAGATGGAAAAATTTGGATCAATCTGACTGGATGAACTGGTTGAACTGTGTCTGTAAAAGCCTTAAGATGATGTTTGCTATAAATTGATGCCATAAAAATAAACTGAAGCAGCTTCTCTATTCTAGTGGAGAAACACAGAGAGAGAAAAACAAGCCATGTCGCAATCCAGCGATATGAAGATAAAGACCTTTAAAGAAACAATAAATGCAGATTATTTTCACAAGACCTCATAACTTCCCCTAATAACTAACAATTAAGACATAAAAATAGAATTAGAATTGTTTTCTTGTCATTTTATCATGCTATATAATTAAAATCACAGAGGCATGTTCAAGAATTAGTGAATTCTGTCCTCCCAGTATACAACCATGCAGCAGTTATTTCTCAATATAATTTAAGCCAATCATGTGGTTTCAGAACCTGATACTAAGCTTAATCCTCATAAGGCTTTGTAGACAAAGTGGAAAATAAGACGAAAACCTGATTTTCTTTTCATTCTATTGGTTGGCCAGAAATTGTAACTAATGTTGAATAAATATTTTTTTAAAGAAGCTTCTGTTGTAAATGAAGCACCAAGGTGATGGAGAACTTATATTTACTGTAATTTCTGTCTTTCAAACACTCTAAGGTTTCGTTATCACTGCAGGTCTTGATGCCCAGTTCCCACTTTTTGTAACAAACTGTTTTCTGTATGTTGTATTAATGAAATGCAGGAGCAGTGAGTACTAGTGGTGCTGGGAAGGCTCTGTGGACCCGTAGTCTGAGCCTGGCCAGAGACCTGAAATATACTGGACACGCATCATGGCTGTATGCTTGGCTTTTTTCACCAGGAGCACTAGTGCTCACAAAAATAGAAACTATTTAGTAGCACAGGAAATATATATTGGGGGGCACAACACATTTTCTTAAATATCACCATCTAAATTAACCTGTAATAAGTAGTGTTTTGCAAGGCTATCTTTTTTCAAATGGGTGTTTCTAATCACAAAAACAGAATTGTCTGCCTGGTTCTCTCCTTTGCAATATAAGGTTGTCCTCAGATTTGAGCCAAGGGAAGAGTTAGATCCCACCTGATTTAAACCTATAAACCCTGTTAGCATTGTCGCTAAAAATCATCAAAACACTTAATGCTGAATGCATGGTCTGTTTGCTGACATCTTCCATTAAAATTCCCTCTAAATAATAATAATTATTTAATAATAATAATAAATGTATCCAGGTTTTACCTTAACCTGTTAGGTTTCTGTTTCTGTTATGTTTTTCTTTTGAGTATTCTGTCTTTCCTTACTCCTTGATTTCTAGTGTTTAGTTTTCTTTTCACCATGTTTCATTTTCCTAGTTATTTGATTATTATTTATTATTTCCAGTCTTCTTGGTTTTCCATTTGTTGTCCTC
>NW_015150558.1:338920-340106 GCF_000732505.1 Cyprinodon variegatus
AAAAAAAAACTGAGTAGGAGTTAATGGAAGACCTCAAACAAGTCATAAAAAGAGAGAATGCTACGTTCACAAAGTGGAAACAGACCATAAAAGGGGAGAACAATTATGAAGCTTACATTGATCAAATGGTTCTAATTACTAAATATCATAAGATATTTAACGACAAATCAAGTATTCAAAATTTTAAAGAAGAATGTATGAATTTCAAGTTGGAAACTAATCAAGAAAAAATAATACCAAAGTAACCCAAACATCTGATGCATAGAAACGGAGGTGAGAACATTTAGTCCTTCCATCCCAACCTGCTGCTTTGTTCTCCTTGTCCACCAGGGGGCAGCATGTCAATGACATCTTCTTGATGTCTGGAACCTCTTGAGGCAAGAAGTGAAGAAATCTGCTTTTTTTTCTAGAGTATGATAAAACAAACGGGGCTGCTCAGTGGTGCACTGGGTAGCACTGATGCCTTGCAGCAAGACGGTTCTGGGTTCGATTCCTGGCCCAGGGTCTTTCTGCATGGAGTTTGCATGTTCTCCCTGAGCATGTGTGGGTTCTCTCAAGGTACTCCAGCTTCCTCCCAAAGTCCAAAAACATGACTTTTAGGTGAATTGGCTTCTCTAGATTCTCCTTGGGTGTGAGTGCGTGTGTGAATGATTGTCTGTCCTGTTTGTCTCTGTGTTGCCCTGCGATGGACTGGCGACCTGTCAAGGTGGACCCTCCCTCTTACCCGTAGACAGCTGGAGATAGACACCAACACCCCTCATGACCCCGCTTGGGATTAAGCATGCAAGAAAATGGATGGATGGATGGAACAAACATTAGTTCTCATTTAGTTATTAAAGCCAAAATAGCTCCATGAACCGTTGTCAAGACATGTTGCCTATTATTAATATTTATAATAAAACATTTATTTATTTTTGTTTATGATCTATAAGTCACCCAAAAAACAACTATCCAGCAACATCAGCATATTATTGGGAGGCTCCTGTGTATCGTCCCCAAACTGCTCGGTTTTGTTCAGTTTATTCATCTTGTAGGAAGAAACATATTTTATAATTCGGCCAAATAAATCTTTTAACGCTCATCCATCTCCTGCTGATTCTTGATTGGGTTAACAGGTTCAGGAGGGAACATCCATCTGGTTGACAGTTACAGAAAAGGTAACTGTCAACCAGCTCCACAGGCGGCC
>NW_015150558.1:342128-343152 GCF_000732505.1 Cyprinodon variegatus
AGATGAAGCAACTATTATGATAACCTGAGCCACTCTAACTAGAAGCTTTATCAAAAAGGAAAGTTTCAAGCCTACTAGAAGAAGACCAGATGAGCTGATAATATAGAATACATAAGTATAAGTACATGATTTAAAACCTTTTTTGAACCTTAATACTTCAAGACAAACAGTATCCAACATCCAGAGAGATACTGTAGCTAATGTATGGGGAGAGGTGGTTTAGTGGTTGAATTAGGGTGAAAGGCCCTGTTCACTGGTTCCAATTCCACAGAATGATACTTTAGCCCCCGGCCAGGACTCTAAGCCCCAGATTGCTCTGCAAGGCCTGCTGCCCCTTGACATCTTTAGGCTGATTTATACCCCGAAACCAGGTCGTCTGCATGCAATGCAAATATGCCCCCACCCCTGCCGCAGACACTCTGCTGTACCTCTCCAAAATTATAGGTGACCGCGGACAGGAGGCCTCTGATTGGTCAAGTCTACATCCACTCTACACTATCTGTATTTCTTGTTTGGTTCCTTACTGGCTTGTTTTGTTTGTCTGACCGCCATTGTGGAAAACGACTGGTGAAGATGGAGCAGCTAGCAGAGCGAGGTGTGTGAGAACGCTGGTAGCCCTTTTTCCACCTGGATCCCCGCTCTTTTTGGCCCTCATGTCCCTCCATTGTCGCACAAACTTGCCCCCACTTCCTCACAGCCTCGGCCGTATCTAGACCCATAGCTAGTTCCTGATTGGCCCTCTGGCGTTGTGGCGTGGAATAACATGGCGCAGACCACGCTTCAATAATGGGCAGAAATCAAAAATGTCTGCAACAAGCTCACTGCGACACACTGCAGTATAACCAGGCCTTTAGGTCCAGATTGCTCTGTAGGGGCCGCTGCCCCCTGACATCTTTAGTCCTAGGCCCATTTCGGGGGGCTTCAGCTCCCTCAAAATGTTGTCAATCCCCTCCAACCCACCTAACTTGAACCTTCTCTAATCAGCTTTTAACCACATTCAATGAGACAACGTAGTTACTTTTGG
>NW_015150558.1:344404-360067 GCF_000732505.1 Cyprinodon variegatus
GCTCCGTTTTGCTGGGCAGCCACATGTTGCTCTGCATTATCACATTGTTCCCTTTGTGCATTTGAAAACAAATAATCCTTCCAAATATGGCCGAGGGTTTTTCTGGCTTTCGTCTCCAGAATATGTTTCCTCTTCAGGCCTTTCCTCATCCATACTCCCTAAGCTGTGATTAGCAACTGCCATCTTCTGAAGCGCAGCGCTGGATTATGAGGCAATGCAAAGGGTAAAGGCAAGGCAGGGCCACATTTAATCTTTTCACCATCATTTTTTTTTTTTTTTTTACTCAGTAACGTGAGGGGGTTTTAAATGTAGTGAAGTAAAACTACTTAGGTTAAAATTTACTCTAGTAAAAGTAAAAATTACATATTTCAAAAACTACTCAGAAAATTACAAATTACTCATAAAAAGTACTCAATTACAGTAACTTGAGTAAATGTAATTCATTACTTTCCACCCCTGGTGCCTGTAATTTATTATCTATATAAAGACCTTTATTGTTTGTTTTTTAACAGTTCTTAATGCGAAATAAATGAGAAATAAAATGTAATTTTAGTTTTAGAAAAAAAAAATAACCAGAGTAGATCTAAGACTGCATTAAATTAGCTTTTGATTCAGTTCATCCACACTTTGGGTGTACTAGAGACAAAACTGTAGATTAGTCTCAGAAATGAAATCGACAGCGGAAAAAGTGGTTTGAAATAAGCTTTTTAATAAATCAGTTAAAATGCACAATAAATGTCCTTATTGGGTTAGAAAATCGTTTTACGAGACCGTTCCTAATTCCACTGAACAATTACAATTTTATTGGTTTTGAACACTGATTTATTAGTTTAGTCTCACTCTGTCCCTGTAATATTAATAAGATTAAATCAAACAAGGCCATCTTATATTTTCACCCTCTCCTTTTTGACTGAATGATCTGGATCATTAAGAAAAAAACCTTTATGTTCTTCTTACCTGAAAGAAAATGAACAGATTTTGTGTAACACTATTTTTTTAAGCAGATGCTAAATTTAAAAGACAAAGGAAGGGATTTGGGCTCAGTGACAGAAGTTTTCATAAGAGTGGTTGAGCTGCACTTTAAAGCCAAGAGATGGCCACAGAGAGCCGAGCAAAGCCAAAATCTTATAGTGAAATAATTCTGTAGGATCCTAATAGGCGGCTGAATCCCTCTGCAGCTGCACGATACTAAGACTTTTCATGCATTAAGGATTCCTTCAAAGCTTTTTCCATATTTGCGTTTTTCATAATACCCTCTAGGTTGAGAACAGCTTTTATAACAATGTTTTTCTCTTTCCAGATGCGTGATGCTGGAGGAGGCCGGGCCAAACCCAACCTGCCTTTAATTGCTGGTGCTGCTCTGCTTGCTTTCCTCCTTTGCAGATGTTTGGTAACAGGAGGAGTATTTTTATCCCCTCAGAGTGAAAACTGTCACGTCCTCAAATGGAGACTAGTTTAATCCTTTCAGGTTTATTTTTCCCATTTTGCTCTCTCAGGTTTGTTGATAAAGAGCTGATAGAAATATTAGATTACAAGAATGATTCTAAAATACGGAGGAGAGTGAATTATTGCTATTTTTGACCTGAGGACAGAGCTTTGGTGTACACTGACAGCACTGCCCTGGGTCATTTTAACAGAACCAGATGTGTGACCCCCGTACTGCAGACTAACCTATCTGAGACAGCTCCACTCCTGACAGCTCCAGCTTGTCCCTTAGAAGTCCTGGCTGGATGGTGTTGAAAGCAGTGTAGAACTCAAACAACATGATCCTCACATCGCTTCCAGGTTTCTCTAGGTGAGCTTGGAGCAGGAGGAAGATGATGGCATCATCTGCCCCAATCCCAGGACAGTCTTCACCAGTTGGTGTAGACGGTGTGAGACCAACCGTTCAAGGGTCTTCATCGGGGTTGAAGTCAGCGTTACCAGCCTGTGAAGTCACACACACACACACACACACCTGATTGATCATTAAATTTGAACAAAAGCCTCTTAATCAGCCATCAATTGAATTTAGTTTCACGGAAGCAGGAAAACATCTCAGATCAGGTTATTTTCACACTGCTGGCAACTTTGGCCCAGATCAGCTGATCAGGTGTTTAAAACAAGGTTAGACGCTCGGATCTGACCTATATTTGATTTTTTTTGTCTGACTACATTCAAATGTGGTCCTGAAACTGATTCATATTAGTTTTTTTTTTAATATTACACCATTGAAAGGGAAATGAAGATTAGATGTGATTTTTATGTCACTTTTTATGAGATTTGTCACATTCTTGTGTCACCCAGCAGGAAACGGCAGCAGTTAGTAAAACAGACAGATAGAGGACAGTACCACCGCAACACTGATTTAGAGATAAGTTAAATTACACTGAAAATTGCATTATGTGTTCATTTGCACAGGGAGATATTTGGAATTTAGGCCACTCTGTAGCTAACTGAGCAACTTATTCTCATTATCAGTTCGTATGAAATCATACGAAAAGTTATGCACAGTGTTTCGTACGTTTTTGACATTTTTCCTCGAAAATACAGATCAGTGCGCAGCCAGACAGACGAAAAAACGGACGTAAAACTGGGAAAAACAATGCAATAATTACTTCTTCAGGTCTCTAACTAGGTTGCTTGCTGTTTTGTATCTTAGGGTTAGGGTTAATTGTATGTTAAATTCTATGTTATTGAATTGTTATTGTAAGATGCGCATGCGCAAGGATATCTTGTCTCGAGGCAAGACGTAAAAATACAACGAAATACGATGAAAAACACGTCAAAAACGTACGAAATTACTGTGCATAACTTTTCATACGATTTAATACGAACTTATAACGAGAATACACTGAACTGAGCCAACTGAACCACAATCTGAGAACACAGGGAGACAATCTCAGATTTGACTGCTGGATGTTTGGCAAAACTTTAACCAAGGTTGGCAAGAATCAGATATCAGGGGAAGAAACTCGGTTGAAACCCTCAAAGAAGAAATAAGTGACAGGATCCAAGGCAGATTAAAGACTCGGATGCAACCAGTTTGACTTGGGTTTAAGGCTTTCTATAATCTGGCACTGTTTCTCCATATAAAACCTGATCAACATGTGAAGTGATGAGGCGTGAGGACAAAGGTTGAAAGTAATGTATTTAGAACAAAATGAAGACAAATGAAATCTGTTAGCCTGTATCCCAACTCAGTTTAACATGTGTTTATACTTAAGGAGGGTTACGTGTGTCACGTTTTCCTTTTCTTTATATCAGTGGTTGAACAACGTATTAAATCTGCAGCTTTTACAGACCAGCCTGCGGGCTGTTTGGGTCCTATTTAAAACTGCTGCGTTCTGCTGACACTTTTTAAGCTTTTACTCTGCATCACACCCAACACTCCATCCCATCTGATTGGCCTGTTATTTGTTTTTGTTTTTCTGCACCTTTTTCTCTTACAAAAACCTAAATGTGACCTCATTGTGAAGGATCTGCCGTCTGTACAGTGCTTATAATGTTTTGGGTTTCTCTGGCTCATTATGTGTCCTGTGTGCAGGAGGCCCCTCCAGGTAGCCAGCTCTCATTATGAAGCCATGTAAAGCGCTAAGATCAGGCCGACACCTGCTTCTCATTGGAAACTGAGCTGCTGCTGCTAGCTTGTATACCTGAAAGCAGAGCGCTGTGATCTCTTTGATCTTTAAAGAAACGCTGTAAAAACGCAGCTCCTCTGCAGACACGTCATGTTTTCCTTTAGCTACCAGGAATTTTGTGAAACTTCACGCTGCTGCGTGGCTACCTGCAGATGCTCCGAAAAACCGAAGCGCCAGCATTTCTACTGCAACATAAAACCAGTTTTCTTTCCCTGCGTTTGACACCAACTTTACAGCTAATCTGAGTTATCAGATTAGCTGGTGGTGTTTGACAGTAGAGGTTTGGCTTAAAGCTGCTTAGAACCAAATTAGATTTCATAGATTACTTAAATCTATCTGTCAGAGCTGGGAATCATCTTTGGTTCCTTCTTTAAATGAAGCAATACTTTGGGAAATGTCCTTCTAGCTGCTGTTTTATTGTACTTTTTTCAGGACCAGACTGCCATAAGGTCGCAGGGAATGGCGTCTCAGTAGATGAAGCTGCTGATCGTTTGCAAATCCTCCTGCTGCTCCGCCTGATGGATCAGAGGTCAATAAAGGATTAACAAAACCGTTTGGATGAACAAAAATGATCTGGACACGGCCTGATCCAACAGCAAAGACACCCTACAGAGCACCACTCCTCACCACCGTGCTGGTCTGATTATTGTCTGTAATGTGCCTTGATCATCTCAATGCACATTACAGTTCACCAGATTGATTCAAAGTTTTCTATCTAAGGAAAACCAGTTGATTGCATCAACTTCTTGACTAGAAGGCAATCCGTCACTCTAAGCATGCTTGTAGCGATAGTGGAGAGGAAAAACTCCCTTTTAACAGGAAGAAACCTCCAGTAGAGATACAAAAGGCATCTGTCAACCAGCTCCAGGAAACACACAGCCAGGCAGACGAGCTCCGAGCCAGCTCCCATGTCAGAGGATGAAGAGAGCACATTCAGTTAGTCACAGTCAGAGAAACAGGACTACACTGGAAAACAGGCCAATCTCCAACATCTAGAAACAAATGTGTTGATGGCAGCAGCACATATCGGTTTAATGTCTCACAAACATAGAATATCTGCTATCATCTTAGGTTGTTTGAGATCATCAGCCTCATATGATCCACACACCCTGTTCTGCTAAAGGCTTTGGGTGTTTTGTAGAAGAAGACGATCTAAGAGGATCACTCCGGCCTGCTGGGTTCATGGCTGCTGCCTCCTCATCTCATTCAGGATCCTTTTTTCTTCACAGTTGAGCAAAGTTCTCATTTTGGTCGTGTGCCGCCTGTCGTCTATCCCTCTAACCAAAGGAAGGCAGGGAGTTCGATCCATGGCCATTATTGGACGCTACCACCTGACTCTGGTCTATAGATGAGCTCAGACTAATGCTTGGACACCATTAGAGTCGGCAGTAGTCCGTCTATCTGCAGACGCCCTGATGCATCAGTTCCTGCTGACCTTCCAGTCAGCTCTGAGAGTCTGATTCTGGTTGCATGTAGAGGTTTGCTTCCTAAATCTTTTATCTAACTGGAACCTGCCTGAAATCAGTATTTTTAGCTCAGCAGCAGATGCACATTAAAGATTTCTGACTGACTTCCTCCTCCCCAGTTTGCACTGAAGGATTCTCAGTCATCTGTAACCTGATAATCCAGATTAATTTATGTCTGGAACTCAGGCGTAGTTCAACACATCATTAATCTGGGACTGCTTCCTTAAGGGGTTCAGGAGAACCTTCCGAGCTGATTGGGCGAAGCGAGCCCTAGTGCCCGCCTACCAGAGTTTAGTTTCAGCCAATCATGGTAACAAATCAAATAGAAGCAGAAGACAGGATTAAGGCAGCACCTACTTCACGTCCTCCTGTGCCGCCATGTTTGTTGTTGTGTCCCACCTTAACCCAACGCTGTAACATGATTGGCCGAGCCATTTTGAGTCTGACCTAAATAATTTCAATGTGCTTATAAAGCAAAATACCAAAAGAATTCAGCTTGCAGGTGAGATTAAATACCTGAACAGGTGTTGATCAAACTTTAGCATTAGAGGATCTGCAGGATGGTTCCTCACTGCCTGATTGGTCGCCAGCGTAGCGATGCTCTCGCTGTCTTCCTAAGATCCTTTGTAGATATCTTTCAAGATCCCACCTAGATATTCAGCAATAGTCTGCAGAAATATGCTGGAGCTCCGACACAAACCAGCTGGAGCATCAACCGATCTGTCCTCTGCAGGACGGTCCTCCTGTCCAACTGATACCATTCATCTGGTTCAGCATGGAGTGTGGAGAACATCTCACTCCAAAACAAGAAAATTAAAAAACAATCTACTGGATTTTGTTTCCAAGTTTGAAGATGTTTCACTTCCCATCCAAGACGCCTTTTCAGTTCAAAAATGAAAAGGAAGCTGAGGAACATCTAGCCTTCCTCAGCTGAGTGAGGGGAACTTCTGATGGACCAAATTTCTGGCTCCGCTGACGACTGCTGCTCCGCTTCTCACTTTATGAGACATGTTTCTGTTGGGATCTGGAGGCTTGTCCACTTTCTCCACCAGAGGGCGCTTGAGATCTCCTCCTGAGGGCATGAGCTCATCTCTACACAACTATTTCCTGTCTCCTCATCAGCAAGACCTATTTAAGGAGGAGGAGGCTGACACTTCCCTGCCAGAGTGCTTGCCAGTAATGGTTAGCAAAACCTGAGCCTGCCTGCCTGATCTGTAACCTGATCCTGTTTCTCTCTGCCTCTCAGATCCTGACTTTCCTGGAATCCTGGAGAAAGTATCTCGGTTTTGAATCTGCCTGCCTGCACTCAGTCTCAGTCTCTGCCTCTGCCCTCAGCCCTCTGCCTGCCGACTAGCCTCTGGACTCATAAGGTTCCCCCCCCCTGCTGATCAGAATCCTCTCTGAGCAGGTATTTATCCCCATCGTCTGTATACTGCACGTTTCCTGGATCAACTCTAACTGCTCTGTCCTCCTCAGTGGCTGTCCTCCCGTGTCCAACCAGAAGAACCCAGAACCTGTGACCATTATTCTTGTAAACTTTGTAAATAAATCATTTTAAACTTTTCCCTGTTTTAAGAGTGTTTTCTGCATGTGGGTTAGACGCCTTGAACCCAACATGACAGGTTCAGCCATTTTAACCAGTGCGCATCACATGAGCTCACCAGCTTTTATGTGGCAGATTGCATGTTCTAGATTTCAGCAGCTGTTGATGAAATAAATGTTAGATTTTTTTAAACATGGATAAAAACATGTCGCTGAATAAATCAGCTCATAAAACGAATTTTCCCTCCTGGAAACTTCATGACCTCAGCAGAACATTTTTGCAAAAGTCTGTTTCTGTATCGATTATTAGTGTTAGGTTTATTCAATGATGATTACAAAATTAATGTGTGCTTATAAAACATTTGTCCACTCCTGTCTCATGATTCAGTCAGGAGACCATCCTGCCTTGTCATTCTGATGGAGCATTCTGTCTTCATGAGCTGATCAATTGTTCTGTCAGAACAATACTCTGTTTGTAACCATGCGTCATGTTCTGTTAATAAATGCTCTGCAGAGGAGGTCCAGTGGGAGACAGTGTGTTTGAGTCTGGGGTTCAACTGTCTCTCCTTTCTGCAGAAATTGTATCCATAAATTGTGTATTTCAGTTCTTCTTAAGCAAAAACCTACATTTTATGAACCCGACAATTAGCTTTTTTTTTTTTTTTTAAATAGAGCAACTAATGGCGGCCTTTTCTGATTGAATTATTCTAACTGGAACCAAAAACGACTGAAAAGGAAAAGTGCTTCTTCTCCCTGGGTGGCAGATGGAGCCTTTTACAAGGTTCTATGAAGAGGAAATTCTCAGCTGGTAAATGCTTCAGTTTCAGCTGTTTTAAAGCATCCTGGGCTCCCAGTGGGGGGTGGGGGGGGTCCAGTAAAACCAAACCAAACCAGCTTGTGTGAGGAGAAAAGATCAGATGTAGAACATCTACTAACAGGGAAATGTTCATGACCTTTGAACTTCTTCTCTTTGGGTCAGCGACCTTCATGTAACAGACCAACACAAAGCGGATCAGAACCAGAACCATGGAGGCAGAACGGTTCCTGAATAAGATCTTTATATGTGGCACTTCCTTCACTCTGATGCAGACAGACTCTGGATGTTTTATTTTATTTTATTTTAGAGAAGAAACGTTTTAATGAAGAAGCAGAAACCCAGCAGGTCAGGAAGGTTCTGCTTCATTTTAAAGCAGGTTTAGTCTCTAGAAGAACCCGAGCTTTGATCCTCTCCCATTATTCTGATGACATCATCATCTGAGCTTAGAGAAAGGATGGATCACCTGCAGACCAACCTGGACACTGGAAAAATCATCTAGAAATAATTAAACATTTCTTAAATTAAGTGTATTTACCCTTAATTTAAGTATGTAAATGAGATAGTTTGCCAACTGAATGAGTTTTTTTACTCTTAAAATAAGATAATTAGATAATATGCACTTGAAACAACACAATGCAATTGTATTTTCTTACTTTAAGTGTAAATTTTTATGTTCAATTGGCAAAATGTCTCTTTTACCTCCTCAATTTAAGAACAAATTACTTATTTTAAGAAAAAATAACTTATTTAGATTTAGATTTTTTTCCAGTGAGGTCGACCTGGACTGACAGGCTAAAGAAAGGGACCACTGATTAGAGAAGAAGCCAAAAGTTACTTCTATTTCTAGTTACTAGAGACCACAGTCCAAAGATCAGCAGCTTCAGGTCGTTTAACAAGCAGTTTTCCTCTGGAGCTGAATCCAAACACTTGCAACAGTTTTTATACTTTTTATTTAGAAAAGTTTAAAAACCAAATATAAGGTGCTAATCAGTGGTGGAAATTAACAACATTACATTCATGGATTACTGTACTTAAGTACTATTTTGAGTATCTTTCCTTATAACTTTCATTCCATCTCCAGGAAGCTGCTGGTTCTTTGCTCCTTTATGCTCATAATCCTCTCTTGCTGTTTTTCTTTCTTGAAATGAAGTCCCATCATGGCAGAAAGCAGCCCTTCTAGAATCCGGTTTCCACTGTTTTAGAGATTTAATGACGTTCCACAAATAAGAGAAACTCAGACCAGATATTATTAGTAGTTTATAATTTTATTAAGGTATTAGTTGTTGATTTAACTTTGAACCTCTATTCTATAGAGAAAGAATGAGTTATATTATTTATATTTCTATCTTTTAAAACAAAGCGTAGTGTGTATGATGTCATCAGCGTGCGCCGGCTACCGTTCATTCTTCCTGTCCGCTGAACTGCTGCTAGTTTTCCTCACGCCTGGAAGATGTCTAGTGCTGCTACCACAGATGATCTCGCTCTCCAGATGGAATTGAACGATTCAGATTAGCCAGAATGAATAGAAGGGGTAGAACGTAGCCGCCTGTCACAACTCCAGTCCGGCGCGCGGATGATGTCATACACACTCCGCTTTGTTTTTAAAAGATATAAATATAAAAAATATAACCGCTGATGTCTGGGGGACAGTGATTGGCCTACATGTTCTGAATGCTGGCGTACCATAAAGAATAAATGATGAACAGTTTAGTTTGTGCTTCAACTCGTGCCAAAGGAAGACGTTACTGGATATAACCTAACGGAATATCTTCAGAACGGCTCCAAATGACACTAAACTAATATGGGTGAGTAGAACATGATGGAATAACGTAAAATCAAGGTACCAAAGGAAAAAAAACTGTGTTTCCCTTTAATTAGGCTATCTATGCTTCCCAAAAAAAAAATCCACCACCCTCCTTCTTTTTTTAAAAACTAGACTACTGACTATAAGTATCAATACTTTTACTCAATTACTGATGTTGAGTACTTCGTCCACCACTGGTTCTAGTTCATATGCCAAACTAATCCCATTAAAACAGCCGCTTGGTTTTGGTTAAATGTTTAAAATCTGTGATCATGAACCTGAAGAGAAAAGCAGAGAAAGGTTTTTGTTTTGATCTGAGTCTGAGGACAGAAAGGAGCATTTAGAAACCTCAGAGTAATTTCAGGCTGAGCTCTGACCACCGAGATGCTGTAATTAGAGACAGGAGAGGGCCGAACATCACACCTCAGCCTGCAGAGAGGAGAGGGACTCACTGGAACAAACTGAAACCTTTTACTGGAGAAATGTTGCTTCCTGACGTTTTATTTCTGTGTTTTCCTCTTTCAGAATAAAATAATCTGGTTTAGATTTTAATCTGCAGAGAACAAACCAGGACAATCTGAACAGTTTGAACAATTTTTCAAATATTTGAATATAAAATCAAAAGATTTTCACATTAAATTTTTAGGATTGTTTATATTTAATGCCTCCTTTTGGTTTGTTTGAACCAGTTTTAAAAATAAATAAATGTGAGCTTTAAATAATAATATCCAGAGCTAATCTGCTGCAGCAGCAAGAGTTAAAGCTGTGAGCCTGAGAGGAGGACAGAGGCTGATCTCACTCCTCCCTCCATCAGAGGTTGGTGCCTGAGCTCCAAACTCCTCAGACCTCCTGGTTTCCTCCACCATGCAGCTGCGCTCCTTCGCTCGCCTGGCGCTCTTCTCCTTTGCGCATCTTTGGTTCCTGGAGGCCGTTTGCGCTCAGGAGGCTGCGGAGTCCGATGCGCTCCGGAGGGGGTTGACATGGCAACACAACGGGCAGGTCTTCAGCATCCTGAGCCGCGGCGCTCAGTACAGACCCAGCGGGAGGAGGCAGACCGGCTCCCCCCGCAGCACCGACCCGGTTCTGGTGGTCAGCAGCTCCAATGACACGGGCGCGGACGCCGCGTCCTCTCCGCGGGTCCCCGCCGCCAGCGGCTCCAGGCAGCTGCGCGCCATGACGCGTCAGCAGGCGCGCGCTGCTGGAGGAGAGTCAGCCCCGGTGAACAGGGAGGACATGATGGTGGGAGATGATCCCTACAACCCCTACAAGCGGCACGGCTATGACCCCTACTACAACTACTTTGACACCTACCAGAGACCCAGACCCAGGGTTCGGCCCGGATACGGAACCCAGTACCACCAGAACGGTGAGAACAACATGAAGCATTTATTAAAACTGCTGCAGATTCCAGGTGATGAAGGTTTTATTGCCTCATTACTGCAGCTCAGCTCCAAACTTAAAGGAAGACAGATGTTTCTGCTCAGCATCGGAACCACCAGAGAGGTCTAATGGGTCAGACCAGAACCAGGACCAGAGGATTCATTAATAGATGAGCTGGAATAAATTCATTTATTTAAGGAGCTCAGATTAATGATCAGAAGCTGGAAAACTCAAATCCTCCTCAGATGAAGGCAGAAGCTCTCCTCCGCACTGCAAAAATTTGAAATCTAAATAAGTGTTTTTATTTCTTGCAATAAGTGCATTTTTTCTTGAATTGAGGAGTTAATTAGGACACTTTGCCAGTGGATCAAGACAATATACATTTAAAATAAGAAAACACAATCGCATTCTCTTATTTCAAGTGCATATTATCTAATTATTTTATTTTAAGACTTAAAATACTCATTCCATTGGCAAATTTTCTTATTTACCTGCTCAGATTAATGGTAAATACACTTAATTTAAGACATTTTTTCTCATTTTTAGGTGATTTTTAGCAGCGTGCTCTAACAACACTTTAAATTATTTCATGCATTTTGACCCAAACTAAGAGGTTTAGTTTCTAATAACTTATTTATTCACCATCATGATCACAAACACAGACTCCAGTTTGGATCAAAACAACAGATTAGAAAATAAATCAACAATAATTAAACTAATAATTATTATTTGATAATAATTCATTAATATTGATCATTCTGAATTGGATAAGAACAAAAACAGAATTTATATTTTGCTTTAACTTAATAAAAAAGCGTTTTTTCCCAGGTGTCCCAGTCTTTGAAGCTGCTTTTTAAGTAAAGTTTTATTCTAATTAATGAGACGATTTTTTTTTCTATATCAAACTTCTTCATTATACTATAATAGGCTGAACAAAACAAAACTCTTTAATTCATTATAATTTATTAAAAAATACAACCGTTTTTGGCATTTAATTAATCATATTTAGTTACTTTAACACAATTGTTTCATGTTAGCAGGGTAGGATGTGAAGCAATTGTGTTAAAGTAACTTAATATGATTATTATTAATGTTATTATTTCTTTCAGTCTATAATTACTAATGTTCTGTATCTACACTGATTATGTAATTATATTTTAGACTTTTTACTTTCTACTCCTTGCATTTTAAAAATAGTCTCCTTAGTTTTGTTTCATTTAAGCTCATTTTTATTATGGTCTGTTGGTATTTAAAAAAAATTAAAAACCATCAAAATAATCAGTTTCATCTTCTTTGTGGTTGGACTCGGTGCTGCCCCAACTTGTTGCTCACCACATATAAACATATAAATCGTTTTTAAAGATGATGCAAGGTCAAATGTGATGCTGTTATTATTAGTTATAAAACTAAGAAAATGAAGTCTAAGGAAGTTATCATCCAGTTGTAGAAAAATGTTCCTTTAATAGAGTAGAGCAGTAAAGCTTCTGGTCTTAACATTTTTTTATGATTTACTTTTAATTTAATATTTTAAGTAGTTTTAAAAATTTTACTTTAACACTTTTACTGGAGTAAAAAGCTGAAGTTGATCCTCTAACTTCTAAAAGTGTTTTTAAACAGCAGGATTTATACTTCTACTGGAGTAATCAAAATTAATACTTTTGTCTCCTCTGTATAAATGACATATTCATAACATAACGCTGAAAAGGGCTGCAGACCCCCCTGCTCCACCATTATTTACACCCATGAAGATGTGCAGCGCCCTCTGTTGGTGATGGAGCTGCTATTGCAGCAACCAGACTTGTGATTCAGAACCTCAAGAAACCGACTAGAGAAGCAGAACCAGCAGCAGGTAGCATCAAACGGAGCAAAACCAGAAAAGTTATTTGGGTTTTTTTTTTTTTTTTTTTGAGCCGCAGGTTTGAGACTATATTTAAAAAGCATTAAAATCAATCCCAATCATGCTGTAATGCTTTTCTGAACTGATGTAGTGATTTAAGTAAACGAAGCAGGAAGCTGTCTTTATTTATCAGATGAGGATTTAAAGGTTAAACATTAGTCAGACCAGACAAGTTAAATCATCTTCATCCACTGATAGAGATCAGATTGTGGATCTGATCCATGTCTCTGCATGTCTGGAAGTAGAGAGATGATCTCAGACCTCCAAGAAAAGCAGCTCAGTGTTTCCTGCTGCTTTATTTTACAAAGTTTCCCTGAACACCAAGCATTTTCTGACTGAATCCATCACACCTGCTCTGATTCATGTTTGAAGCTGAGCTCAGATAAAGCGTTTCCTCCGTCTCCTGCTGCAGGTCTTCCTGATCTGGTTCCTGATCCTTTTTACATCCAGATGGCCTCGTATGTCCAGAGGATGCCCATGTATAACCTGCGCTGTGCGGCGGAGGAGAACTGCCTCGGCTCGTAAGATCCAACCCTCCTCACCCAACGCCTTCAGACATCACAGAGACACTCTGTGGTGTAAAACTAAAAGAACTCCTCCTACAGGAGATGCTTCATGTAACGGAAAACAAAATATCAACAAAAGGATCTTAGTTATAAATTAGTGTAGTAAAGATTTTAGGTTTAGAAAGTATGGAGGGAAATTGTTACAATATTATTGGGAGCAAAGAACATCTTTCAAAAATGAAAACATCTTGATCAACAGCATGTTTTTAGATTAAATCATAAAGAGCAAAATTCAACCAATATTTTTACAGTTTGATACTTTTTCAAATTTTATTATTTTATCTTTTTTCCATTATTTTTTTTTTTGTTTGTTTTGTTTTTTCAGTTTTTTGGGGGGGTGATCAAATTTTCCAAATTTTCATCTGTTTTACAAATTTAAACATTTTCTTTGCTCTCAATAATAATGGAACAAACTTCTCTCCATAGAGTTGATGTTTTCTTCTTCATCAGTCACTCTTTGTCTACAACTTGATCCTGTTGGGATGACTGACAGCTATAATAGTCAACATCTTAGTCACCAATCAGACTGTTCACTCATTCATCCTCTAATTCACTCATTCATTCATTCATGACACGCAGACATGAAGGTTTCTGGAGTTTTTTTCATGCCATTCTCCCTGCAGAAACATCTCTAATGCCTCCATCAGTGTGAGATGTTCATCTTATTTCTGGTTTCTAAATTCTCCAACATTCTTCTTCATGGTGTGGTACTGTATAGTGTGCTGGTGAAGATTCTCAGTCATCCAGGTCATAATCATTCCAAAAAAAAAATCCAAAAAACAATCCACTTTGGTGGTCTGGCTGAATAGGGGAGGTCCTCTGTTCCCCTGTAATGGGGTTGGGGAACATTACAGGGGAGCAGATCACCTCGCCTCTGGATTGGAAAAGCTTCCTGGATGGGAAGAAAAGCGTCTTAAAATTTGGAAACAAAGTCCAGTGGATTGATTCTTTTGAAATACTGCATGGTACAGGGGGTGGTTTTGATCCAGCACCCAGAACCGTGTTCTTCCTCAGCCATACATTGAGAACAGGATGCTGTTTGCTAGTATCTCATTGCTGGGAAAACCTTGAAGGGAGAAGATGTTGTAAAATACCTGATGGGATCATAATTGGAAAATAGGAGGAAATTAATTTCACAGAGTCCAGAGCCTGAGCTCTGAGTTTAGGGGAATCATCAATCTGATCCACGTTTCCATTCAGGTTCCTGCCTGGTTCCTCAGACGTGGACGTTAACTCTGAACTAAGCTGACCCAACATTTCTGTCCTGCAGAGTAAAGTAAAGAAGATGTTGAAGGATTGATGAAAGTTACAGTTTAAATAAGTCAGGGGAGGATTGTTGCATCTTAATTTGTAAATTTATATTTTTCAGTAATCATTTTGTGGATTTATTCAAACTGGATTCCTTTCCTCTTTTCTTCTGCTTCAGCTCGGCTCGCTACGCTCAGGATTATGACACCAGGGTTCTGCTGAGGTTCACTCAGAGGGTGAAGAATCAGGGAACCGCCGACTTCCTGCCAAGCAGACCCCGATATGCCTGGGAGTGGCACAGCTGTCACAAGTAAGCAGCTCCTTCTGGAGGTTTGGGGCAGCAGCAAACCGAACGGCCCACAGGGTAGAAAATATCCCGCTGAACATCTTCTAGGAATCTAAATATCATTTAAAGTTCCACCATAAACCAAGGAATGAATCAAAAATTACATTTAGAGCCAAACTAAAACCACAAACATGTTTCTGAATGAGAATTAAAAGTACAAAAATAACGCTTATCAGGGTGCAAGTTCAAACACATCAACCAGATTCAATGACATATTTATAATTTATTCATATTTTAAACATAAAACTGTAATAAGCTTTTGATTTCTTAGAATATGTTTATAACTATTTTATGTTGCCTGAATAGCCCAGATTAGACAGAATATTTAAAACAAAACGAGGTGAGATAAAAAGATGTCCGAACTCGGCACCCTGAGGTGCTCCAGAAACGATTGCAGCACGTTTAAAAAGGCTTTTGTTCATACTGACATGATGTCAGTGACGCTCCTCTCACACTTTGATGATTTAGCAAAACACATGCCTGACTGACGCACGCAAAATCTGGCCAAAACACTGCCGTATGTTGGATAAGTTAAGGCTAAGTTTTGTATAAGTTACGAGCATGCTGAAGTACGCTGAAACACATCGAAATACGGCGAGTACGTCGTATGCCAGCGTACGCCGTACGTGGGGCGTACAGGTAGGTTCCAAGTCAGTTATCTGATGGTTGACATCCGTTCAGTGTCAGATCCTCATCAGTCGTGGCGTCTAGCTGATCCTAAACCTCTAAGTAACTTGTGCATAAGTTCTGCGTAACTTATCCAGAACTTCTCTCGAACGCATATCAGCGTATCTGACGTGTTCCAGACGAGCGCTGAACGTGTTTCTAACTTCCAGCTACTGTATAATGGCGTATTGGCAGCGTTTTGGTATAAAAGGGGGTTCACAGGTAACCTGACTCCGCCAGATGGATTTGCTCCACATATCCATCTGGAAACCTTCCGTTGAAGTAATTTTGGGAAGGGGCGAAAATACTGG
>NW_015150558.1:360910-363483 GCF_000732505.1 Cyprinodon variegatus
CATTATGCAGAGGTTAGGCCGCCATTGCACATAAGTTCTGGACTCGTTGTGAATACTCTATGTATACGCCCAAAATTGAAAAAAATACATAGAAAGTTCAGCGTACGCCAGAATTTTAGGAGATTCTGGGACGTCAGGCAGATGCTGGATAAATCGGCACGGTAAGAAAAGGTCCTGAAGTAACACTTCTTCTTCTGTTGGATTTTGTGCATCTATGTGGGAGGATTTAGCCTGTTTCCTTCAGGAGGTTGACCTCTAACCCCTCTTTGCTTGTTCAGCCACTTTCACAGCATGGATGAGTTCAGCCTGTACGAGCTGCTGGACGCCCGCACCCAAAGCGCCGTGGCAGAGGGCCACAAGGCCAGCTTCTGTTTGGAGGACACTTCCTGCGACCCGGGATACTACCGCCGCTACGCCTGCACCTCACACACTCAGGTTCAAACACACACACACTGCTACACTCAAATCTGGTGAAGATTCTCAGTCAATCCAAAAAAAGTTTAAAAAGTTTAAAAATAAACTCACTGGACTTTGTTTTCCAAGTTTGAAGATGTTTTGCTTCCCATCCAGGAAGCTTTGTCAATTCAAAATGTCTGGAGAAGTGTTTGAGTTCCAGGCTTAAGGGCTGTGTTTCCTCCCGCAGCAGTGTGTCGCAGTTAGCTTGTCACAGGAATGATGCAGATATTTTTGATTTATACCTTATGTGTGCACTATATCATTCCACGCCACAACGCAAGAGGGACAATTATGAACTAGCTAGGATTGTAGGTGTCCGTGTGTCGGTTTGACGATCTTGTTCGCCGTCTACAACCCCTCATCCAATGCCGGACGACACGCGGTTCACCCGTGGGTGTTCCCCAAAGACTGGCCCTGGCGCTGCGTGCAAACCAACAGACCGTCGCACAGAGCTACAAAGTAGCGTCCTGCACGGCGTCTGTGATAGTGTCAGAGGTGTGCCAGGCGTTGTGGACGGAACTACAGACAGAGTTTCTGCCATTAGGAACCAAACGGGAAATATGCATCGTGTAGAGCGGATGTAGAATTGACCAATCAGACGCTATCTGCGGCACTGTCTGTGGTCACCTACAATGGGAGTGCACCAGAGTGTCAATGGAAGGGGGGATATCTGCGTTAACTGCAACACACACGCAAAGGACCTGTTTTCTGAGCATAAATCAGGCTTTATAGAGTCGCCTTAAAGAGAGGAGTTGGTCTCAGATTTCAGCTCTCAAAAACCCACAACGCAGCAATAGAGCTATTATCTTAATCCTCTTCGCCATGCAGGGGACCAGGACATCTCGCCTGGTCAGCCACGCCACAGCGACCCTAACGACTCCCCTTTTCAGAGGCTTAGGCCATTACTGGGTATTGCAGGCCAACTAAGACCTCAACGACTCCTAATTCCTAAGGGCTGGACCTGGTCCTCCAGTTAAATTAGCATGTTTTAGAAAGCCGGGTATACATTGTACTATTTTTTGCAATTGTTGCATGCAGCTACAGCTCACACTGTACGACGAAACTGCAGAGTTTCTTCTTAAAGTGTGAGTTCACAGCTCACTATGTTTGTTTTCACACTGCGGCCTGATGCTCTGATGCGATCTACCTGCTCACACTGTTCGTCTAAAAACCAGGTGGGAGTCAGCTCCGCAGTGAGATGGCGCTACTGGGACTCGTCTATCTGGAAGCCAAACGAGTAGAAGAGGAATGTGAAGCTCACTAGAGTGAAACGCGCTGCCTTGGATATTTGTGCAACAATTTTGTGCTGAAAGCTCGAAAAAGAAAAGGAGACGACGTATTTTGGACAAAGACATGGCTGAGCTAACATGGCTACTACGGTTTGACAATTTACAGAAAGAACTACATTTCCCTCATTGCACCCCCGCCATGCTTCTCAGTTTTCATCTGAGAGGAAGAAGAAGAAGAATCCTTGTCTGCGCACTGAGCGATTTTTCCTCGGCCGCCTTATGATGGCTGACTGAATTTGAAACATGTGTGATTTTCTCCCGACCTTATGATTCCTGATGGGGAGGTGGTCGTTAGAGGCTAATTGCACCTTGTTACCCCCTGTACTAGCGGACGCATGATCAGGCTGTAAGTCGCAAACCTGGAGAATCAATCCGAAAAGGGCAAAAAATCGTAGTTTACGCCCGACTTAAGTTATAACAAGGCTTTGTTGGTCCACTCTATAAAGCTTGGAACTCAACGCTAATTCAGACATTTTGAATTAAAAAAGCTTCCTGGATGGATGAAGCAAAACAAAGTCCAACTAATTGTTTTTTAACTTTTTTAACCTTTTTTGGGTTGCTGCAAAGTTAGACGTCGATTCATCCAACCAACCTACTGCTTGTTAGATTCTCTGGTTGATTTTATCACACTAATCACCAGGATCAGAGTTCACCAAAGTGACAGTTTAGGTTCTTGGAGTTAAGAGTAACGAGCGGAGCATCAGAAAGCTAGAGGTTCACGGATGTAGGGATTTACAGAAGAGGGTTGGTGCCAAAGATCCACTGTAGCGCCCTCTAAAGGGAGCAGAAGGAAAGACGAGGGGTTGAATCAGAAATCATAAATTACCT
>NW_015150558.1:364247-368370 GCF_000732505.1 Cyprinodon variegatus
TGTTTATGCTCTAAAAACATTCTAAATGACTTCGTTTCGAGTTTTGTTTTGGGTGTACTATTCCTTTAAGTTTTTTTGCTTTTTTTTTTTCCTGTTGTTTGTCTTTAGGGTTTGAGTCCCGGGTGTTACGACACCTACAACGCTGACATCGACTGTCAGTGGATCGACATCACCGACGTCCAGCCTGGAAAATACATCCTCAAGGTCTGAATGTGTATTTATATCCGTTCTTTTAATGAGCAGCAGATGAAACGCTCATCAGAACAGGAGATAAAGCTGTTTCTTCTGCGTTTTGGTGAAAGTGGCCTCCAGCTTCTCCTCAGTGAGCTTCTCCTGCTGATCTCCTTCTTCTTCTCCTGTAGGTGACGGTTAATCCCAGACAGCAGGTTCCAGAGTCCAACTATAACAACAACGTGGCTCGGTGTGACGTTCAGTACACGGGCAACGCTGCTCACATCTCTGGATGCACGCTGGCAGGGTAAGAACGTTGATTCACACTCTATCAAACATTTCTAGATTTCTATTTTTAGAACAAAAATTACAAGAAAATTGTTTTTTTTTTATTGCACAAAGTAAAGTTTTTCTCCTGCTGATAGATTTTGTCGCTACTGAAAATACTTTTTATTAAGTTACATCAGCATCTGAGTTTTTATCCCTTTCAGGCTAATTTAGTGGCTCTCCTGCTAGAATTTGAACCCACAGCATTAAAGGCTCAAGCAAAGCCTCCCACAGCATGATGCTGCCACCACCATGTTGGATTTCAGGACAATTTATAGAGCATTTTTGTACCAGGGTCAAATTGATTTGATCTAATCAGAGAACCGTTTTCCCACACTATGGCAGGACGTTATGGCATAAAATCTGCTAAATCACCTTCACATTCCACATACCTGAAACTGATTTATGGAGAAACTTGTTATAGAAGACGTCCTTAACCTTATTTAACCAGGAAAAATATGCATTGGATGTAACTCTAGTTCCATCCTGGTGAATGAAGGCTGCACCTCTGATGTCTGCAATACATTTATAACTGCTGGTCATTTATATTTCAGATAACAATTTTAAACTTATAAAAGATATCTTGAAATAACTGATCATCCCAGATGTGTCGTATTTATTTCTAGGTCATCTGAAATGATAAAATGAATTTCAGTGGCAAGGAAATTGATCATGCCTCGAATGAGACAAGGAAAGAAAAGTTATATGTCAACAATTGGTGGTGAGGTTGCTTAAGGACCCAGATGCAGAGCCGGGTGAAGCAGAGACGAGTTCTGACTGATTTAATTAAAGAACACAGGAAACAGAGGTACAAATCCAGAAATCTAACTAAAATGTTTAATAAACCAAAAACCATGGAGACATCAGGGGGAAAATGGGCCTGAAGAGCCACAGGGAGACGAGCTGAGTGACTGCAGAGGTGGAGTATTTAAGGAGAACAGAACAAAGGATGGACTAACGAGCTGAATGAGGAGCAGGTGTGGGTGGAACTGGCAAGAGGGAATCCAAGGGGAAAGAAAACTATCACAAGGGGGCAACAGAGAGTAACTAAAGAATGCTAGAATATTACGGAAAATAAAAACAAAACAACTGATAACAGAAAACTGAAAACCCAGAGTCACAACAAATGGGAAGAACCATAACATTATAGTGGAACAAATGCAACGCAAATAATGAAAGAAAATAAAGTGAATCCAGTAGAACTTTTTATTGCCTACCTGGAATGGGTGACAATAGTTGAAGAAACTTTTGGCTCTCAAAATGGTATCGGTGCCCTATTGGTTGGTACTCGCCGATACCGATACCACCATTTTAGTGCTGGATCGGGTCCCTGTCCGATACTGGTATCGGTATCGGTGCAACACTGGCTAAAACTGGCACATGATCTGGATCATTACCAAATGTAAATAGTTTATTCCTTGGAATGAGGCAAACCTCTGGTAATAATTTCCTTCAAATCCTTATATAAGTTTATAAATAAGCCACAGTGTGTGACTGCAGCCTCTGGTGTTTGTTCTGCGCTCACCTTCTTCATTCACTCTGCTCTCTTATTTGAGTTATGGCTCCCCTTCCCTGTCTTTTCGTCTTTAGTATGATACTTCTGGACTTTATATAGTCCAATGCTAAAGCTGTCAATAGTCGGTGCTGCCACCTTCTGGTTTGGGGGGGAACTACTTGTTCTGCCAGCTAATCTTAAAGAATCTTAAAAAATAAAAACTGCATCCAGATTATGATCAGGACCATCACCAATAGTTAATGAATTGTTCCTTAGACTGAGGTGAACCTTTGGTAAAAATGTCATTAAATCTGCTCATAAATTTAATGTTATCCTGAACACAGACTGACCTCCTCAGCGAAGGTAATAAGAGACACAATTTGTAGAATTGTGTTTTTTAGAAGCTCAAAGATGATTTATTATTTAAGATGTATTTAAAAGCTTCTGTATGTCAGATATAAGTAATTATCCCTCTAAATTACATACAATGATGTTTAGAATCTCAGCGTTTTCTCATGTTTTTTAGCCCGATCTGCTAAAATGCTCCATTTATCGACCTTTAGGGACGAGTTCAAAGACGCTTTTAGCTCAACTCGTCTGTTTTTCTGCTGGTTTCTGATGGACTGTCCTGGATTTATTTACAGATTAAATGATGAATCTGTTTGGCTTCCATTTAAATGTGATCATTGGGGGGGGCAGGTCCTGTTCTTCAGGGGCCCCTGTCGGCCCCTGTCTAAAACCATCAATGTTTTTACCAATCAGAAATGAAAATCCTTTTTCATATAGTCAAAATGGAGATCTAATTGATAAAAATGCGTCTTTGGATCTCCAAAATTGAACTAAAGGTGGTCAGACATCCAATTTAATGCTAAAATGGCCTGCCATACTTGTGAAAATTCTCTACTACTCTATTTTTCCAAACAAACAGCTTAGAAAAAAGGGAAACCTGAGAAAAAAAGTTTAAAAACTTCCTCTAACCTGAAGGTATCGTTGGTCCGACTCCTTTTCCTCGGACTCAGAATCTAAAAGGTTTCCTGTCAGCCATGAAGGCGGGTCTCTCAGATGCAGACATTTGCTGCCAGCATCTGTTCTCCTGCTCATCAAATTCTTTTCTCTCTTACAGGTACTGAGGAGAATCTAGAATCCAGCCTGAAGACGAAGTCAGAGATCGAATTGATCGAGTTAAAGTTGGACTTTGTTTATATTTGACCCAAATCATCCCTTATAAGCAAAAACACCTGAAGCCGAGCAGGAAGGATCCCACAGCAGAAAATCAGCTTCTACTGGTTCTGGTTCTTCATGTGTACTGTATTACCTCACAGCTGGAGTTACTGCTTTCCTGCTACTTCTTCTTCATTTACAGCCTTTATTTTTATTCATGGCATCTTCCTGATTCAAGCTTTCTGTTTCATTCAAGATTCATACAGATTATTAACAGTTTTATATTCGAAGCAGAAATTAAGATTAATAAAAAAAACTCAGAGCTCTATTTTGTTTTAACTTCTGTCTGTTAGACTCCCAGGGAACGAAGAGCGTTTCATCTTCTAAATATTTCTGCAAAAAATGCTTTAAAACAGAGAAGAACTCCTTCCTGCATGATTTCTGTTGCTTTTTGTATAAAACGTGAAAAAACATCCAGAGGTTTGAGCTTTAATGTTTCATTATTTCCCAGGACCTCGGTCCTCCTTAATCGTTGCTAAAGAACAGATCTTTGGGTTCTGGTGCTAAAATCAAGGTTTTCCTGCAGCTTTTTATTTCTATTAAAACCGTAGTGAGATATCAGTGGATGTGTGTGTTTGTGTTTTTCTCTGGATGAGCTCAGTGTCGTCCTCCAGCTGTGCTTCAATAAACGAACTCCTGTGTGACTGGATGTGCTGCTTTATTTCAAACGGTCGATGTTTGCTGTTTATTGTGAAAAATACTAATAAAGTTCCTGACAGGAGGATTTATTCAACAAACTTTTCATATTCCGTCACTTTACTGAAACAAACCTGAATGTTTAGAGACAGAGCGACACAAAGAAGCACATCATCCATAAGAGAAAGAGAACAGAGACGAGTTCATCCTAAAGACCTAATCTGCTCCGCATATCCATCTGGAAACCTTCCGTTGAAGTTATTTTGGGAAGGG
>NW_015150558.1:368767-370284 GCF_000732505.1 Cyprinodon variegatus
TTCGTTAACGGAGAGTCTCCAGACTGATCTGCGAGTGAAACCTTGAAAGCTCGCGAGATCAGGATGGTCTCACCAGGCTAGTCTGCAGTTCAGTGCAGCGAGGAATGCTCTGATCTTTATATTGGAGAAACCAAACAACCTCTCCACAGTGCCCTCCTCTGGACAAGACTCTGCGGTTCATGTACACCTGATGGACAAAGGACCAGAATGTTCACATTTTGGACAAAGAAGACAGATGGTTTGAGAGGAGTGTGAAGGAAGCATCTATGTTAAGAAAGAAAAACCAACCTTACAGGGGAACAGAAGACCTCTTCTATTCAGCCAGGGCAAGAATTCACTTTAACTACCCCCCCTTTCAGAGACATAGACAGGTATGGGGCATTGCAGGCTAACAAAGAAGCCAATTGAACCCCATTCCAAAATGGTGGACCCATTTTTCCGTTTTAATTTGCCTGTTTTCTAAAGAAAAACAAGGATTTGTTTTTGGTCCACCCTATAAACCCTGGAACTAAACGCTATTTTTGACTTTTTGAATTGAAAAAGCTTCCTGGATGGAAGAGAAACGTCTTCAAACTTGGAAACAAAGTCCAGTGGATTGATTGTGAATTTATTTGGAACTCTAAAAGACTGATTAACTTTACCAGCAATAAAAGGAAGATCGATGTAAAAACAGGCGAGGCGTCTTTCTTCTAGAAAACAGTGAAAACAATCTGAAAAGTGCGGTGTGTGAGTTTATGTTTCACCTCTTTAACTGATACCTCCAAGGACATAGGTCATATTTATGTTCATCTATTACATAACAGTCAAATTACCTACGTCCCAGTCTGATGGACTGACTTTCATGTAAATATTCATGCAAGTCTTTAAAAACAGGAAGAACCATTATAGAATTTAAAAAAACCTGGTTCTTTCTGATTAAGCCGTCAGTCTGGTCTTTAAAGGTCTTTAAAGTCTAACCTCTGTTTAGGTGAAACTCCACCTGTGGTCATTTCTACCTTCATACATGATGAGTTTGTTGCTTTTTATTCTTTTCATTCCTGATGCAGCAAAAGGTGGACTCGATTAAGTCAAATATGTTGAAATATGTGAAGCGATGAAGTTCTGGAGTTTCCCTCCAATGTCTCTGACCATCCTCATGCTCTTTGGGAGATTGTAAAGTTTCATCTGAAACTTTGAGACACATGATTGTAAGAGAAACAGGGCTCCACCTGAACTGCCTGCTTTACTAAAGAGTGTTTGTCTCCACCTAGCGTCCAGAAAGGGGAAGTGCAGCGTTGAGTTAATCCAGCTGTTTCTGATCTCATCCCAACCTGACACCAAGAGACCTGCAGACCCACAAAAGGACTTGAGGACCTGCAGCTACATCTGGAATATGATCTTTTGTTGTTTAATAATAAATATTAAATAAATATTAAAAATCCTGATTAACAATTTTATTGTCTTTCTTTCTTTCTTTCTTTCTTTCTTTCTTTCTTTCTTTCTTTCTTTCTTTCTTTCTTTCTTTCTTTCTTTCTTTC
>NW_015150558.1:374569-376399 GCF_000732505.1 Cyprinodon variegatus
TCCAGCTAAAGTTCTTCCAGCAGAGCTGGAGTTCTGCTGGTTCTGGTTCTGGGTTTATTTTGGTTTCTCATCAGCTGTTCACATAAACACAGCAGCCAGATGTTTGCCTCCTGATTTCCTCTCGGCTTCCTGAGCCGAGCTGTTGTTCTCCGGGCCGGGCCGGGCCGGGCCGGGCCGGGCCGCCGCTCTGAGCTGCATTTAGGGTTTGTTTTTATTCTGGAGGGCGGAGTTTGGCGGTTTCTCCCAGGCAGGAAGCAGCTGCAGGCTTTTCATGGACGCCGTCTGAGCCTGCCTGGTTCTGCTGGTCCAGGCTGGAGTTCTGCCTCCTCTGATGCTCAGAGTTTCCTCCTCGCTGATCCGTCAGACAGCAGAGGAAGAACCGGAGTCAGAGAGGCGCTGGAACATCTGGATCTGATTGTGGATCCACCACCTGATGACGGCAGAGATGTGAGCGCCCGGCTGCAGCCTCCTCTGATCCATGCAGACCTGCAATTAAGCATGACGTTGATCCTGCTTCAGTCTGCAGACTGCTACCTCACTATCAAACCCATCCACTCCAGCTTCAGAGCTGAAGGTCCTGATTCTAGAAGCATTTAGTTTGTTCCTCCTCCTTCAGCTCCTGCTTTTATCTGTGAATCTCCTGAATCCTTAAGTTAATAGAACAAAAATAGGATTTTTTATTTTTTTTGTCATTAAAGGATCATTTGGGTATTTTAAAAGTCGGGTTCTGTGAGGAACTGCTGAGTAGTCAGTATCTGTCCTGCTTCAGTTGGAAGGAATCCTGAATAATCAACCAGCAGAACAGAATGAGAAGGCAGCAGCTGCAGTTCTGTGTTTTGGCCACAGGTGGCAGTATCATTAAAAATAGTTAAAGGAGTCTCTAATAGGGTGTGTAACATTGGTTGGGCTGAATATTAGCTGTTCTATGAGCCCTAATGCAGCCTGGTTAAAAGCCCTAGAATGAAACCACAGGTTTTCTTCCTTTTATGGTTTGATCAGGAATATTTAGATGAGCTGTGCTCTGATTGCTGAGCAAAGACGCATCATAGCAACAAGCACTCACTCACTGAAACATTAGATTGTTGATATGGTAGGGGGACCAGACGTCCTCTTTTTCCTGGACATGTCCTACTTCATGTCTTGGAGGGGAATTTTGAAATCGTCTGGGATTTTCTCGACTACAGTGCAGCAGAACTGAGCCTTTAGCTCTGGTCGGGTGAAGGGAACCAGCGGGGGACGGAGGAACCGAAACCGACCTAGTGATGGTAGCCTGGACACCGGGGGCCCCATGCTTCCCCCCGCCTGCCTTACCGGCCCCCAGCCCCCCTCCTTTGGCTGAGGATGGGCGGCCCAGCAGCCGACGCTTCATAACGCCCCTCCATTGGGCTAGTGAACCAGTGGGCTGGTCTCTGTCAATTTCAGGGCGTGACGAGAGTACAGGCTAGAACAAAATAAGGCAACATCCCAGAGTTTACGTCAACTTGGTGCTTTGCTTGGATTCTACCGTTTTATGGTGGAAGTTTAGAATTATGAGATTTGCAGATTGTGGGGTTTGAACTTCTCTGTACGTCCATTTCACCCACTGAACTATTGTTATTCATCTATGACAATGGAAACGAGGTTTTATATTCTATGATCCCTTTAAGGAAAAGTCCGGTCAGTAAGGATTAATCAATGGATTATTATTTATACCTAAAACTAAAACGTTTGCACTAGGGATGCACGATATTGGGATTTTGGCCGATATCCGATATGCCGATATTTTAAAACTCATGTAGCATTCTTCCAGAAGCGCATTTGTGAGGTCGCACACTGATGTTGGACGAGAAT
>NW_015150558.1:377819-381284 GCF_000732505.1 Cyprinodon variegatus
ATTTAAAGAACTTTCAGAAGTTTGAATTCTGAATATGAGCGACTTTTCCTTTAAATGGTTTATTTTCAGTACTTTCTTCCTTTGTCCATTTGATTCCTTTTTCCTATTGGCCTGTATCAAACGGGGGGGGATTATTTAAAAGCTGAAACTCCAGCGAGGAGCCTGTTGGTCGGAGAGAAGAAGAAACAGGAAAGGGAAGGAATGGAAAACCGGGACCTGCTGGTTCTGACCCAGTAATTGGATCCTGAAGGCTGATCCTGGCCAGCAGAGTTCCCTGCATTCCTGAAGGGAAATTAGGTTTTCTGAGGCTGTTTTAGGGCCTCAGAGATCAAATGTAATAAAGGTGGAAAACAAGCAGCAGGTTTAACATAGAAACATAAACTTTCTTTGTCCTGTTAGGAAAAACAAGCGGCGGTCCATCATTACGTCTTTGTATGGACGCATCAGCGTCCCTAACTTCTGCTACATTTAAGATTTTATTTGAAAACCGGTTTTTTCCCTCATTAATCAGCCTGAACTTGTTCCTCTGAATCCACTAATTAAACCATCTGCAGCAGCTTCTCTGTTCCAGATCAAAGATTTTCTCACTGCTGACCCCGAGTGCTGAGAATGGAGAACTGCACTCCACCCTCTATTATCCTGAACACAGGAGTACCTCAGGGCTGTGTGCTCGCTCCACTGCTCTTCATCCCTTTCATTCAGGATGCTGGAAACAGAAATCCACAACCGTCAGTTTTGAACCCTGACCCCGTCTCTCCTCATTGTTGCCTTTTAGGAAAATGATACAGAACCATCAGAAAACGGACCTACAGACCAGGGCTGGGCGATACGACCTCGAATCTAAACTGCTCAGTTTTACCTCGATAATGATAAATGCACGATAAATGCTCTGGCTCCTCTATCAGAGATAAAAGCATGTGCATGAAATGTAGCTGATCTATTTATACATTGTTTATTAAATAAATAACCTTACATATTACTTTCAATTTAGTATTAAAGTCTTAAACATTCAACAATGTCTCATTGAACAGGAGAAAAATGTGTCCTCTCTTGCAAACATTTTTGTGCAAAGGTAATGGGGTGGTGGAGGTTGGGTGTGATACGTTGCGTAGTCCTAAAACTTTGCATTTCCTGTTCTTTGATCAACATCGGTGTAATATTGGTGCCACCGAAATGAGAACAATTTGCATTGTTTAAACCAGAGGTCACGGATTAGCGGACCGCGGCCGTATCCGGACCCACCTGCTGGCTAATCTGGATCCAACCTGATTTAAAACATTTATAAATTATTGCATGTTTTCCAGCGACAGTGTCTAATTTCACTTGCTCCTCTTCTCCTGTTAATACGGTAAAGCCCTGGGGAGCGTCCGGCTCCAGGCTGCACGTGATCCAAATGAGCCAATGAGCTGTCAGTCTGGGTTGCTGCTGCTGCTACTTTTAGACACAGCAGGCAAACCTGTGGCAAGCCGGGCGATGGGAAAGAAGGAGAAGACCATGAGAAAAAGAGAGCAGAGAAAGTGTGGACTGCTGGAAGAACTGCGGTGAACTGGTGAAAGAAAAGTGAAATGGCGTGCTCAAAGATGACCCTGCACATTTAGAGGATGTTTGGCTCAACCTGCTGCTGTGAAGCAGGATTCTCCACCATGAACAGAATCAACAATAAATCTGGATCCAGGCTCAAAATGAGCTCCTTGATATGTGCTTGAGAATGGCTTAGTCTCCGGTTAAACCCAGGTTTAAAGCCTTGCAGGGCAGCCTAAAGCCCACTGCCAACATTAAGACAGAAACAAGAAAGAAAATAACAAACGATCAGTTCAGGTGTTTGAGAAAATATGGGAATCAGGAAATTGTCTATAAACAACTCTACCTCAAAAACAACAATATTTGAAACAAACTTCCTTGACGCTGCCGTGACTTAAAGGAGAATGGAAATAACAGCCACAGAAAAAAAGTTTTTCAGCTTTTATTGTCATTACACTGTCACAAGTACAGAACAATGAAATGAACTCTCTTCATCCTCTTTGGGAGCAGTAGGCTGCCATATTGCGGTGCCTGGGGAGCAGTCTAAGGGTTAAGGATCTTGCTCAGGGACCTAGAGCGCCAGTCCATAGGAATATGTGGGACTTGAATCAAACTGCAATGCTCCAACCACTTGGCAATGACTAGATTAAGTTTATTTATTTTACCGACATGGGAAAATTGTCACCGGTTATCGCGGTGACGGTAAAAATCCGGTTAATTGCCCAGGCCTGCTAAAGAGCCAAATACAGCTTCTCCCCTAAAGCTATAAAAGCTTCCCTGCTCTCCTGAAATGCTCCAAATTTGCCCCATAAAAGTTGTTTTTGTTCCTGTTTTCTTTTTTTGTCATGAAAGCTGCTTTTCACCAAACCACGTCCAGGAAAGGCTTCTGCGCCTTCGGACTGAGGATAACGACAGCTGTAATTCAGCAGGATGGACCGTCCTTCAGACCTCAGGGGTTGAGTCTAACATGTCTGGGCGGACGGAGGGACCCCGGCTACCCCTAACCTTTACTCTCAGATTTAAAGCATGTCTTTGGTGGCTGAGATGAGATTTAAAGGAGACGATGTTGGACGATTAAAACAGAGACCAGTCTATAAATCTCAATAAAAATTCTCAGCATTCAGTTAGAATGAATGTTTTTCCTGAAATCCTGCTGATGTTTATGTGAATGACTCAGTTTGACCTAAACCCAGAACCGCTGTAGCTACCAGATCTACTCATGTAGCATCATACGCTACATGATTGGCTGGACGTTGCTACATGATGTAAAACATAGTGGTTGCCCAGACAACGATGAGAACATCATCCAGCGTCAGTGTGCCGAGTCCCGAACATCTGTAGCGTTAGCGTGTCTAATAATACTGTACTGCTGCCTCTTGGCCAGGTCTCCCTCGAAAAAGAGATTTTATCTTAAGGGACTTCCTGGTACAATAAAGTAAAAAAAATAAATAAATAATAACCGATAAAGTTTTACTTGATTAATAACAAAACTGAAAAAAATCTGTTTCTGGTAAACAAAGTAACTGTTAGACCCTGATATACATGGGAAGAGCTGGGTAGCGCTGTGGCTAGCTGAGCTCACTAGCTAACAGGTCAGCCTCAAACTCACTGTGGATCCAGACATTTGAATTGAGAAAGCTTCCTGGAGGGGAAGCGAAACGTCTTCAAACCTTGGAAACCAAGTCCAGTGGATTGATTTTAAACTTTTACGGAAAAACTCTTTTAGCTCGCTCAGTTAGCCATATTAAACTACACTACTTTTAACTTTGTGTCAACAACAACCGTTCGTTTAATTTGTCTAATATCTCTACGAAAGTCATTTTTTGAGACGTTCCATTTGTCCTTCCTGAGCTCAGGTCTTAATATTTTAAATTAGCAGTGTATCGCAGATATTTTTGATTTATGCCCAATATTGAAGCGTGGTCTGCACTATGTTATTCAACG
>NW_015150558.1:382242-384002 GCF_000732505.1 Cyprinodon variegatus
GAGGGACATGAGGGCCAAAAAGAGCGGGGATCCAGGTGGGAAAAGGGTCCCAGCGTTCTCGCGCACCTCGCTCTGCTAGCTGCTCCATCTTCACACGTCGTTTTTCACAATGGCGGTCAGACAAAGAAAACAAGCCGGTAAGGAACCAGACAGGAAATACGCATAGAGTAGAGCGGATGTAGATTTGACCAATCAGAGGCCTCCTTTCTACGGTTACAGTTATGGAGAGGGGCACCAGGGTGTCTGTGGAGGTGGGGCATATCTGCGTTAACTGCGACATATATCAGCCTTTAGAAAGCAGCACTTTCCTTCCAGACTGACAATGATTGTTTTCTACTTTTGGCTACTTCCGATCACAGATGAAATGTAAAATAAGAGCAAATATAGGTTATAATATGATGAGACTCCAAAAGAGATTTGATCCTTAAGAAATGTGTGGAATACAGTTTGTCTGAGTGGAGTTGCCACATGTTGACGTAATAAAAAGGGGCGGGGCCCTGAGCAGATCTGGTAGCTACAGCTGACCTTTCTGGGCTGATTCTAGATGGTAAAGATAAGACCTGTTGTCTGGGTGACCTCAGTGCTTCTGGGTCCGGTTCTCTGAGGTAGACTCTGCGTTTTCTGCTCTGTCGGTTCTGATCGTCCTGCTGCCTGTCGGACCTTTACTTGGTTATTTGTTCTTTGAAATGGGTCAAACAAATGTGTCCGTTTTAAGCAGAGAGGTTTACAGAACTTCCTTTCCATTCTCTGTAAATCCTGGCACAGTCCGGGTCAGAAAGCCCGGTTTCAAACGTTGGTTTCCTGCAGCTACTTCCTGTGTTTTATTCCTGCTGATTCTATCGGTGTTTGGGTCCGGCTCAGTCGGCGGCTCTAAAACCAAAGCTGTTTCTGTCTGCAGCTGCTGCTCAGGCCGATGATGCGGCAGAGAGATGGAGGCGCCTGAGTACCTGGACCTGGATGAGATCGACTTCTCCGACGATTCGGTGGTCAGTATGGAAGTCCAAACACTGAACCGGGCTTGGAGCTGCTTTACTGGATCAGCTGATGAGGTCTCTTTTGTCCACGGACCACATGGTGGTTAAATACAGCCTGGTCTCTGTGTTCCAGTATTCTGTCACATCTCTGAAGAACATTCCAGAACTGTCCAGAAGGAGCGATGGCCCAGCAGAGGAGAGACCCGGTGAGAATCTCTGTTTTTCCTTTCAAGGAGCCAGAATCTCCTTTAAAATTGGTTTTGATCAGTTTAAGATCTTTAGCTTCTTCTTTGCTCCTTCACTGTCCCAGTTTCCGATTATTTCTGAGGAAATGTTTCCATCCAGGTTGTTTAATTAACTCTGACCTATGAATCATTCTGGTGAGAAAAAAAAAAAGCTCCTAAGCCCAAAAAGTGACCAGCTTTAGCATTTTGAAGCTAATGTTTAGCAAAGAGCCCAATCTGAAGCAGAGCTTCCTGCCACAAAGATGCAAAACCTTCACATTTAAATCCCTCAGTTTAGACCAGAGGTCTGCAACCTTTCAAATCCAAAGAGGCATTTTGCTCCGAGTCTGGCTAATTAAGTCATTTAATATTACCTGACTTTTTAATAAAACACAGCGTGTTATATTAGTTAAATATCTGCTGTAGGAAATCTGCTGCTATCTAAAACAACCAACATCTTATTGGTATTTTTAGCTTTTAATAAAGGAAAAATTATTCATAAGGGTGAAACATGGATCTTTCTTCTATTTGATATTATTTGATGTAATATATATATATATAT
>NW_015150558.1:385501-386732 GCF_000732505.1 Cyprinodon variegatus
TAGAAGCTTCTAAAGCTGCTATTATAGAACATTAGTTAGTTGTTTCTATCATTTTTAGCAACTATTAAGGGTCATTTTAGAGGCTCAAAAGAGCCGCAGACCTCTGACTTAGACAGGATCTAAAAAACAGAAAATATGAGTCGGGGTGTCACTGTCATGATTTTATTAAGAGCTCGGACCCACATGCAGAGAAACCAATAAGGAGAGACCAGGGAAAAGGTTTAACAGGTTTATTGAGAAGCTTGTGGAGATTCCAGTATTGCTCTGGACACTGCTCAACCGGAACTGAAAGGTGAGGGGAAGACACTGCGGCTAGCTCAGGTTCACTGGGAAAATTGATTCTCCAAATGAAGAGGGAAAAAAGGTTTGCAGACTTACGTTTTCAGAAAAGTGGTTTACTCTTTGACTCCAGTCAGTGAGGGGTGTTCCAATGTTTGTCTCATTCGGTGGAGGGCGGACAGGGGTTACCCAGAATGCGGTTGTTTGTAAGAGAATGGAGAAACCTGAATGCCACTCAGATTTCCTGCGGTACTTGAATGGACTGTGGTGCAGATGAATCCCTTGCTCAGTGTGAAACTCAAACGATCCCTTGGAGGATCCCAGCTCAATTTGAGGCTCAGTTGATCCTTCCAGGGAGAGAAGGTCCGAAACGTCGAGTTTGCAGGATGACTTTCTGCCGAGAGGCAAAGTAAAAAACAGCAAGATTAAAACTCAAAGGTTGACAAAAACTCGGTTTGACTCAGCAAAACTCAGCTTGGCTAGAGTACCCAAAACTAGCAAACACTCTGGCATCGAGGTAGTGGCAATCAGCAGCTTAAGAGTTCTGTTAACGAGGTAAACCTTTGCAGGTGTGTGAGAAGGTGAATCAGGACCAGGCGCCGCCTGGTGGAGGAAGGAAGACAAACAGTCCTGACAGTCACAGGACAATCAACACACAGTCACCCTCATTTTCCATTCAACCCTTTCTCTGCCCTAAGACTGAATATAACCCTAAACCAAACCATAACTAACCTTAACCTCAACCTAAACTCATTTTACAAAAAAAGTTTAAAATCAATCCACTGGACTTTGTTTTCAAGTTTGAAGACGTTTCTTTTCCATCCAGGAAGCTTTTTCAATTCAAATTGTCAGAAATAGCGTTTAGTTCCAGGTTTTATCCAGCAGCCCAACAAAGCCTGGTTTTAGTTTAGAAAACATGCAAATAGAAACGGGTCCACCTCTTTGGAATGGG
>NW_015150558.1:387499-388285 GCF_000732505.1 Cyprinodon variegatus
TTTTTTAAATGTTTTTTGTAATTCAGTAAGTTTCCAGGTTCCTGGTAATGAACTCAAGCCTACATTACCGTGTTAACATGCTTTTCAATCCTTCCTGCACATTCTTTTCAAACTAAACTTGGCTTTAAACTGTTGTGTGCTTGGAAAAATATAAATTGTAATGTTAAAAATGTAAAAAAAAAACTTTGAACTGACTCAGGATTAGTTTTCCCTGACAAAATAAATGCAGCAACAAGACAATTATAATAACATAACAGGTCACCAATCTAACATGTTTAGCTCTATAACATTTAAATGCACCTCTCCAATGTCTAAGAGAAAATATTTTAATGTATGACCTGCATCACTGTACAGAAGACTGCCATATGATAGTGCTTTCTAGCTTGTTTGTTGTTTTGGTAACTACATCAAAATTACCGCTAGGTGGACAAAAATCACGCCATATGGCGGAAAATCACGTGGCTTTTTCAAATCACACGAGAATGTGTAGAAAACAACAAAAATGGCGCCGGCAACACTTATGGGTCGTTTTCAGCGAATGTCGGTGATTTAAAGTAATTTTGAGTGATAAATAATTTTTTTTTGCCCGGCGGGCAAATGCAATTAAATTTGTACTCTCCCAACAGTAAAAACTGCTTGCCCCGGGAGATCGGGCGATGGTTAACATCGAGCCCTGATGTATATAATTTCCAAGCTAAAGAAAAGAGAAATAGCTCTAAGAATATTTGAAATATTCTTTATAAACCCTTAGAAGCTTCTAAAGCTGCTATTATAGAACATTAGTTA
>NW_015150558.1:388735-396279 GCF_000732505.1 Cyprinodon variegatus
AACGGGTCCACCTCTTTGGAATGGGGGTCGTTTGGCTTCTTTTCTTAGCCTGCAAAGCCCCATATCCGTCATACCTGTCTTTTCTTTTGCAGTAACCCAAAGCTGGTAGATGTTTCACCTCCAGGCTTTCAGTTTTACAGGACTTTACTGTAACTATTGTTTGGAAAAGTCTTCACCTCTACTTTCCTGCATGAATCAGCTGCTAGCTGCTACTCTCTCCAATAATTGCAATAAAACCCACTTCAAGTGCTTTAGCACCACCTAAAGGGCTGGAGGGGGAAATTTGGTGTCCTGCTCTTTGAAAATTGCGTTTCGTTAAATTGCGATTATGTTGCAGATGCAATTAATTGCCCAGCCTTATTCGGTAGGCAGGTTTTGGAAGAATAGATGACAGTGTCGTCGGCATAAAGATGAATCGGCTCATTAAGGAAAGTCAGGTTCATGGTTCATATCTCTGAATTCAAGCTGTAACCATCTTTGAAGTAGATCTGAAAAATAAGATGTTCCCTATCAGACTAATAAAGATGTTATTCTCAGCTGGGTTTTTTATCCCTAAAACTTTTGAAGACACTTTAACCTTTGATGATTCATGGATTTTGGTTGTAGAACTAGAACGTCAGGATGAGTGGAAAAGCAGGGGAAGTTCTTAAATGGTTTTAAATCTTAAGATCTGATCAAAGATCAGCTGGTAGTCCAGCAGCAGCTCAGGTTCAGTCTTTATCCTCCTGCAGCTCCGGCCATCAACTGGAGTCGAGGAGTCCCCTCCCACGGCGGAGGAGGAATCAAACCGGCGGGACTCGCTGAGGTCCACAGTAAGTTCCGTCCGGTGAAGAGGGTGTCCCCCCTGAAGCACCAGCCAGAGGCCACAGACTCGGACTCGGACGGTAAGGTCCAGAACGCGGGGCTGGTTCTGGGGGAGCAGAATGAGGTCGGTAAGGATGACTCCAGGTCTGAGAAACCCACCAACGCCTCCACGCCGCCCGACGGGTCCGGAGGGAAGGCCAAGGGCCTGGTGGGGGGGAGCAACCCTCAGGCTCTGTTTGGAGAGCTGGAGCACTACGATCTGGACATGGACGAGATCCTGGACGTGCCTTACATCAAGTCCAGTCAGCAGATGTCCACGCTGCCTCGGGTCCCTCACGACCGGCGCTCAGCGGCGGGGAGTAACGCGGGAGGAGGAACCCTGGAGAGGAACCGAGGACTGAAGAGCTCGGCTCTGAGCCACGGCGAAGCTCTGAGCAGCAGCTCCCAGACTCCGGTGAGTCCAACCCGAACCGTTTACCTTCTGCTGCACCTTTCCGGCCAGAACCGGTCCGATCCAACCCCACACAGCGATGGCCGCCGCCTCCTTCCTGCTGCCTCACCACGGTTCCCTCCTGTCTCTGCAGTACTGCGTTCTGTCTCCGGTGAAGTGGTCGGACCTGCGGAAATCCAAGTCCATGGATCCGGACCTCCACCACCTCCACCGCTCCCCGGGTGGAGGAGGTTACCAGGCGGAGCTTCCCTCCTCTGGCCTCCTCAGCTGCTCCTCCTCCATCTCCTCCTTCTCTGATGCAGGTACGGTTTTATAAAAAAAAAGCGCTTCCCCTCCGCTTACGAAGATGACGACACCAGAACTCTGCTTCCAGACAAGCTCCTGTCGGCCCGAGTCTTCCCGGACTCCCAGAGCCAGCGGCTGGGGGGGGATCCCCCCGCGTTCCCACCACCGGGGGGCAAACAGGACGCCTCCAAAGCCTGGGCTCCTGGAGGAGGCGGGGTCAGCCTGAGGGGCTTTGGAGGCGCAGGAGGGGAGGTGGACGAGGAGACCAAGAAGAACCAGAACATCATCAACATCGTCAGAGAAGGACAGATCTCCCTGCTGGTGGGCGTCCCCGTCTCTTCATCACGTTTCTCCTCATCCTCTCATTCCTGACGTCTCCTCCTCTTCCTCTTCCTCCTGCAGCCTCACCTCGCTGCCGACAACCTGGAGCTGATCAGAGACGAGGACGCCAACAACCTGCTGCACGTGGCCGCCTCTCAGGGTCACGCCGACTGCCTGCAACACCTCACCTCCCTGATGGGGGAGGACGGCCTCAACGAGCGGAACAGCCAGCAGCTCACCCCCGCCGGGCTGGGGGTCAAGGTGGGTCCAGAAGGGATGCTGGGATTACTGTCAGGCCTGGATTAGGGCTGAAGCTATTAACCAGATTAATCCATTATTGAAATAATCGTCAACTAACTTAGATTCATCGTTAACTAGAGTATAGAGACTAAAATATGCCTTTAGCTGACAGTGCGACCCACTTGGACTTGGACTAGGCCACATGTGGATTCCTTCATGTCAGCCCTTCAGCTGAACGAGCCCAGATCATCATTCCTCCACCTCCATGTGGTTCTGAGCCTTCAGACAGAACGTTAAAGAACCGCCCTTGTTCTGTTCATAATAGAGGCTTTCTGCTCCTACCGGGTCATGACCTTTAACCTTTGACCTGCTGATAACGGCCAGTGGAGCTCCCGGGTGTCGGGTCGTCTCTCTGACCTCAAGTTCCTGAGATGTTCTCCTGTCCGGAATAATCTTAGTTTGGACTTTAGGACATTTCTCAGGTTGATCTGCTTCTTTAAGCTCTTTGCTGATTTATCTGGAGTTTCTGTAACACGGACCTGATTCAGTTCACAGGTGGGAATGATCCTCTCTGAGGTCAGACCAAAACAAGCAGAACAGAAGTTGATCCTAAATGAAAGAACTTAAAGATCCTCCATCATAGAGGCGGTTCTCTTCAGGGGCCAACGGGAACCAGCGGCCCTGGAGAACCGATCCTGGCCCCTGTAATGAAAGCACACACTGCAAAAAGTTTGCATATAAGTCCATTTTCTTGAAAAAGGGTGCATTCTACCTCGGTCTGAGCAGCTAGACAAGACGATTTACAGATGAAATAAGATTATTTAGATTTAGAATAAGCAAAAAAAAAAGTCCATCGTCTTATTTCAGGTAGTACAGGGTTTCCACTGGTCATTCAAAGTTATTAAAAGTCATTGAATTATTTTAATTTTTTTAATTAACACATTGACTCTCAGAGTTCTGATCCTACTAGAACTCCCACTGGCCTTCAGTTGGACGGCTGACATTTTTCCCAATGAAACGCATCAGTAGTGATGATGTCATCAACTGAGATGGTTGTAGTGTGCGATATATACGCATTGTGGATATGTAAACCTTCAAACAGGTCCGATATTTATTGTTCAAAGGCTGTATTGTATGCTATCATGCTTTCAAAAATAAATCCGTAGAGTGAGACTGTTTTACTACACAGGTTCAAAGTTTGAAATTACAATTATATTTACAAAAATTGATTGATTGATTAATTCCCCCCAAACATTTACCGCAGAACACCTTTTCACAGCTGAAGCTCCTGGCGCTGTTTTCTTTGCTAAAGCTGCTCTTTAGCGGCGGAGGGGCTGGAAACCTGCGGCTTGCCTGCAACCGTTTCACCACTTCAAGGATAAAATCACTGCGTGAGACGGTGACGTCCAAACAGCTCCTGAACAAAACCAACGCCTTTATAGCTGCTACTCCCAGATCGCAAAATACAGCGACAGTAAACCTTTGGAGGTCTTACATAACAGTTTCTAATCATCTGATCCGACACATCCACCCCAACCTGTGTGATCATAGTAGATCTGGTTTGGCTTTGGGCCGCTGAATGGACCGGCTGAGATGTGGGCAATGCTTGAACAAAAGTTTCACTATTTTCTGACGGGTCACTGATACCTCCGCGTTTTCCTGGGGGTGGGTGATCATCCTCAGACTCGCTGTCAGAATCTGAGCCGCTTCTTGTCCAGTTCTCCTCATCGGTCTCTCCCTCTCCGCCCGAATCGCCATCATCAATATTTTGAAGGATTTCTAAAGCCTGTTTGGCTGTTAGATTTCTTCTGAAAGCCATTTATTCCCTATAAGCAAAAGAGTTCTAGGTAGAAGGTTGGTTGCTAGTAGAGATGTCCCGATCCAGGTTTTTGGACTTCCGATCCGATACCGATACTGGCCGATACCAGCCTATCCGAGCATGTATTTAAGTTTAAGTTAAAGTATTTAGCCTTAGTTGTAAGACTCATGTTGAAAAGGGTTTTAGTACTCTTGATAACATCTAGCCAGCTAAATTAGGTGAGATAGAATAAAACACAATGCTTAGTAACAACAAACTTACCTGTTTATTAAGAGATAAACACAAACTGGACAAAATTATGAATAGCAATCTGAAATTGCACAGTGAACAGTAAAACCGTAAACAGTTAAAGGTGCAAGTATTACTGTAAGTTTTAATAAAAATGCAAAACAGGGAAACACTGGCGCAAAATAGTGGAATGGATCGTTTCAATCGGCGAAACTGGAAAATACGGACCGGATTTTTTTTTTTTAAACTGATCGGCAGTCTGGATCGGCATTTTACATGCTTTGCCGATACGCATTTTTTTGCCAATATCGGCGTCCCGATTCGATACGTGGATCGGATCGGGACAAGCCTAGTTGCTAGGCAACGGTACGAACGTCAATCAACTGCGGGAGGAATTTACAATGCAACTAATAGAGCCGTCAAAATGACGGCTGTGGGAGTTCTAGTGTTAAGGCCTTAATTGGCATTAAAATTCATTAAATGTAATTATTGTGGCATTTAAGATGCTCTATTTATTTTTTTATTCGTTTGTAAAAACAATTCCGTCAGATATATTATATCAGATACTGGTATCTGTGCAATACTAGTAATTATCTTATTTTAGGGGGGAAATACAATTTTCTTTGGCTGTTTTCATTTATTTACCTGCTCATTTTAAGGATATTCTCATTTTAAGAACTTTTCTACTTTTTAGATGAAGTTTTGCTGATCTCATACCGAAATAAGTCATATATCCTGTTGATAGAAGGGACTGCACTCTAACCTTAGATCTAGAAAAAGTCTCTGATCTTGTTTTCAGATTTCTATACTTCTTCTCATGAGAATATCTGTCTGACTAACTGACTTTTAAGAAGTCTAAAAAGTGCAAATGTCTCACTGCATTTTAAGTAGAATCTTTTCTAAATCAATCTTCTCTTGCTCAGTGTATCGATCCTCATTTGAGACGATGAGAATTGATTCGGAGCTAATTTAATCATTCAGCTTTGCAATTTAAAGAAATGCAGTCACGTTTAAACCTCAGCCATGTTAAGATACGACCAGGTTTTCATCATCTTTATTTTTGTTCTATGTCCCATGAAAAACACTGGCCCCCTCCTGGCCCCCCGGTCCAGTTTCTAATGGGCTGCTTTCCCTGCCTGGGGGGCGGAGCCTAACGGGACTCTGAGCTCACAGGAAGTAAGACGCCGGTTTGAGATCAAACTGTCTGAACTTTGAACAGCGGCTCTGTTGTTCCTACAATCAGGCAGAGGAAGGCCCGGTCGCTGGGCTCTGATTGGCTGCCGGACAGGAAGCCTGTTATCAGCTGTACGCTGCTTCCTGATTGGCTCTGATGGACAGGAAGCTCAGATGAACAGATGGGCTAAAAGCTGATTCCCTTCAAAATGTGTGAGAGGCTGTTGCCATGGAGATGAAACTGCTTCCAGAAGCCGGTTGTGAGTCATGAAGGTGTTTGTGTTTCAGAACGGCCACCTGGAGTGTGTGAGGTGGATGGTGAGCGAGACGGAGGCCATCGCCGAGCTGAGCTGCAGCAGAGAACATCCCAGCCTGATCCATTACGCCGCCCGCTACGGACAGGTGAGGTCACCACCGGGTCGTAGGGGGGCGGCGGCGATGATGTCAGCAGAGAAAAGGAGGCTGAGTTCAAGGTCAAACAGAAACAGAAGTTCTCCAGAACATCCAAGAGATGAGAGAAACCGGCCTATTGTATCTGTAGTGTTCATTATTATTATTATTTTTCTCCTGACAGCTTTTTGGAGGCTTTAACGTGTTCAAAATCTCCACAAACTTGGCAGTAACTGCGAAAATTTCCATATTTAAATGGAATTCTCCTAAATGCCTTCTGCTGCTGGTCTCTAAGGAGCGCCGCTGCCCCCCTCTGGTAGCGGCGTGTAGTGCATGTTGAGCTCTCCTTCCTTCGGTTCCCGGAGTCACCGGGTCCTCTGGTGTCTCTGCAGGAGAAGGTTCTGCTGTGGCTGCTTCAGTTCATGCAGGAGCAGGCCATCTCCCTGGATGAGGTGGACCAGAACGGGAACACGGCCGTCCACGTCGCTGCGCAGTACGGACACCTCACCTGCATCCAGGTAAGCCGGCACCGCGGTGCCACCCGCCGCCAGGAAGCAGAGCTTCTTCTCCTCCTGATCCGCTGACCTCTCCTGTCCAGACTCTGGTGGAGTACGGCTCCAACGTGACGACCCAGAATCAGCATGGCGAGCGGCCCTCCCAGAGCGCCGAGCGGCAGGGCCACACCACCTGCGCCCGCTACCTGGTGGTGGTGGAGACCTGCATGTCTCTGGCCTCGCAGGTCGTCAAGCTCACCAAGCAGCTAAACGAGTGAGTTTCTTTACCTGAAACCGCTTTATCTTCTGAGGCTTCCAGAACGTGTTGAAGGTTGAAGGTCCAGAACCTGATGTTCAGAAGCTGAATCCTTCAAACGTCGACCTTAGAACCGGGTCAGAGGAGGTTCTGAAGGTTCTAATGTCCGGATCTCTGAGCTGGTTTCAGGTTTTATCAGCATTTTGCTTCCAGAGAGCCGATCTGACCCGTTCTGTCCTGCAGGCAGGCGGCGGAGAGGATCAACCTGCAGAAACATCTGCAGAGGCTGATGGAGCCCAGCAAGGCCGACGGGACGCCTTCCAGGTCACCAAGGTAACGGACCCACTGGGTCACAGGCGGGGGGGGGGCTCCTACGGAGAGAAAATACTTCCAGTATTACAGGAAGCAAAGACTAGGTTTCAATAAATATACAAAATGTGTTTCAAAAGTGGAAGTTTGAATAATTTAACAAATAAAAGATGTTTGAGAGCAAAACGTGTGAAAAATTTCAACCAATATTTTAGGAAGTTCAAATGTTATTTTCCTTATTTAATATTTTTGAGATTTTAGGAAATGCAAGAAAAGCCATAAAGTTTTGGGGAAAAAATTCAAAAAAATTAGTTTTTAAAAATGGAAAAATAAAATGAAAGGATATCTAATGTGTTTCTTTTACATCCACATAAATTAAAACCTTTTTTTTTTTTTAAATGTGTCAACTCTTTTGAGGCCTCTGCAGATCTTGATGACGCGTCCTATGGAGGTGTTTTCCTCCCAAAAACCAGGAGCAATAATTTCCACGTTAAGAGCAGGATTTCCTCTTCCTGCAATCAAAATGTGTAACTCTAACATTCAAGACTTCTGCTTTCTCTGAAATGTCTTCTTCATCTGTCAGTGTTTCTGCTCTCTGATCTGCAGATATTCTCCCCTTTAGTTTACTTCCTGCTCGAGTCTGAAGTCGTTTCTCATTATGTGTACTTGTGCGTTCTCGTGGGCGCGTGAAACGTCATCAGCTTCAGCCCTAGTGCTGTTCCTATTCACAAAAGAACAGCCAACCGAGAACGGACAAAGTGCCCCGGTGCAGCC
>NW_015150558.1:397485-398929 GCF_000732505.1 Cyprinodon variegatus
TGATTGGACGTTCGTTTGGTGAACAAATTTTCTTTAACGGAGAGTCTCCAGACTGATCTGCGAGTGAAACCTTGAAAGCTCGCGAGATCAGGATGGTCTCATGAGGCTAAAGCCTAGCAACCTTTGCAGCCAATAGAAGGACGGCCTCAGAAAGGGTGCGCTTGCTTTCTACCACTGAGTTTGCATGAAGCTCAGACCTCCTAGAAACACTGTTGGTAACAAACCAATAATCGATCATACTGGAACGTTTCCACCTTTAATCTCAAGAATTTGACATAAAAACAAAGGTGCAGAGGAGAGAAACTGACCTGGTTGCATAAAGTGATGACCTTTGACCTCCTGTTTTAATGATGTCATCGCCCGGTCTTGTCGGAGTATCATCCTAAGCCGCTTCAGGTTCTATCTGGTTTAGTTCTAGACCCACGGGGCTGCTTAAACAATCAGAACCGCCTGACCAGAGCATGATGCTGCCACCACCGTGTTTGTTCACTTTCTGTGAGCGAAGCCCAAAGGTTCCAGTTTCACTGAACCACGACTCGTTCTGCAACAAGGTCTAGTTTTTAGTCTCGTCTGCTTCTCTTAACTGATCCCTTTAAGAGATAAGCTCCTCCTCCTGTAACGTCTCTGCAGACTGCGGATAGCTCTGGGGTCTGTTCAGCTTTTTAGAAAAATAAAAATGCTTTTCCCAAGTAGTAAACTGAGCAGTTTGATAAAATAAATCAGCTGCTCCACCTTAAATCGACCTAAACCCATCAAATAGAAGCACAGCGAATCAGCTCCAGCTGCATAAAGAGAACAAAGTCAAACAAAATCATTAAGACACTGTGAATCAGTTTTAGTTTTTATAGTCCGGCCAATTGGATCACCCGACTGCGATGATGTCACTGCTTAAAGGAGCCCAGTAATGTTATATCTTAGAAATCAAACTAAATTTCATGAATCTCTTTATTTTTTCATGAAGATAAAGACATAGATTGTTGTTGTTAAAAAACTAGCTTTATTTAATTCCTCCCGTCTTGCAGGTGACTTAAATTAAAATAAAATGAAACTCAAGCATAGAAATCCTGTAAAACACAATGTTTCCTGCTAGCAAGACTAATATCGCTAACTGAAGCTAAAGAAATGACAAAAACTAGAAAGTAAAAACATTTTTAACTGAACTAAAAACAAAAACTAGATCCTTAAAAAAACTTGGTGATATTGTAATAAGAATTAAAAAAGGATTCAAACTAAATAAAGGTGCTTAGTTTTCATTTGTGTCTTTATCAAATCTGTTCATTCAATTCTATTCAGTTTATTTCTATAGTTCAGAACAAATAATCTCAGGTCACTTTCCAGTTTAACCAGATCATCCAGTCGGATTGATTCAAAGTTTTCTATCTAAGGAAAACCAGCTGATTGCATCGACTCATTGACTCTTCAGCAATCCCTCACACTAAGCATG
>NW_015150558.1:399264-403909 GCF_000732505.1 Cyprinodon variegatus
GAGAATAGAGATAGAATGAAGCAGAATGATGAAAAAGGGGTCCCTATGTCCTCCAGCAGTCTAAGCCTATAGCAGCAGAACTATAGAGATGCTCAATGTGAGGTCTAGTTTCTAGTTGCTGTTGTCTCTTTTTTTCTGCCGTATGTTACCACGCCAGCAGGGGGCAGTATGGCAGTCAGGTCTGTGTTGCTGCAGGCTCTGTCCTTACCTGGGATTTTCTTTCTTTTTTTTAACCTTTCGCCCAGTAGGCAAGTCGTTTTACATAAAAAGCTGAAGCTATAATTGGAACTGAGCTTTTAATAAAATAAATAAATAAAAAAAAGAGCCAAAAAATATTAGAAACGAATTAAAACTGAAAAATAGAATAAAAAAGCAGATTTCATATGTGATGTAATACTTCAGATGTACGGAAGGCCATTAATTACAAAAATCTGAAGGTCCCATGAATAATATATTGTATACATTTTTAAAGTGCACAACTGAATAATTAACTTTCCTGTTGAATATTTACAAATAGATTAGATATGATATTTTAGTTAAATAATAAAATTGTTGAAATGTATTCAGGCTGCATGTCAAAATGAATAAAGGGAGGATTTATATGTATGTTTTTGTTATATAAAGTCTTTGGCATTGCTTATTTTGGGGTTTAAATGTTTGTTTTAGACGAACAAACGCTGAAATCTAATCCATCTGTTTGCTTTAAGGGTTTCTCACTTCAGCAACAAGTTTCTACAAACATTATTTTTCTATTTCCTGTGATTTTTTTTTAGGATGTTTTTTCCAGTAAAGTTGGAAAAAACTTTGAAATGATTTTCTGATGTCGATCAGATCAGTTTGCAGCAGAAGTTTTAGATCCAGTCCATTAGAGGTAATCAGACATGTCTGACCTTCTGTCTCCCTCTCTGGACTCCAGTTCCCATCAGCCCCTGGTGGAGGCGTGTCCAGAGATGATGCTGACGGCGGAGGGGACCCCAGGAGACGGACACTGGCTGCTCCGGCAGGGAGGGGTGGTGCCGGACTCCACCCTGCGGCAGCTTCTGGGGAAAGAGGCTCCGGACGGCCTCTGTTCTAGAGAGAGACTTCCTCCTGGGGCCAGCCTGGGCAGAGAGGCCCCTGGGGGCCACAGAACAGGGCTGCTGGAGAGGAGGGAGCTGAAACTGGCCAGACTGAAGCAGATCATGCAGCGCTCTCTGAGCGAGTCCGATTCAGAGGGTTATCCAGCGGAGGACGGGAAAAATCAGGGAGCCCCGCCCCCCAGTTCTCTGCGCCCCGATAGGCCGTCCCACCTGCCAATCACAGAGCAGGAGCCCGCATCGAACCACCTCCATCAGGTAATGAGGAAGCACCTCCCCTCGTCCTCCTCGGCTGAGAGGAAGCTGGCCTTCTCTCTCAGCGGGTCCAAGTCTGTGGACAGCATCGGCTACAACCCCTCCCCCACGTCCAGCGATCCCGACGCCGCCGACGGGAAAACTCCAGAAACCCCCGCCGACGGCCAGAAGGCGGCAACCAGCCCCAAGAGCGCCCTGAAGTCCCCGTCGTCCCGCAGGAAGACCTCCCAGAACCTCAAACTGAGGGTCACCTTCGACGAGCAGGTCCACAGGAGCTCCAATCAGGAGCCGGAGCCCGGAAAGGGCCCTCAGGGGAAGGAGAGGACTCCGACCGCCAGCTCGGAGAGCCGCAGGCCGTTCGGGGCCTTCCGCTCCATCATGGAGACCCTGAGCGGAAACTCCAACCACAGCAACAACAACAGCAGCGGCGGCCAGGCAGGCCCCGCCCACCAGAACTCACCCGGCAGGAAGTCTGACAGTAAAACAGGCGCCGGGGGCGGAGCCAAGGCCAAGAGCAAAGTCAGCAACGTTTGACAGGAAGCGGCTGCTGATGAGCTCAGAGCGCCGCAGGAGGCAGAGAACATGAGAACCGTAGAGGATCAATATTCCTTCTTTCTATGATAGAAACCAAAACATCAACCTTCCTTCGTTTTAGCCCAGAATAAACGGATCCGCTGATTTTTCTGGATTATTTCAATCCAGCTTTAATTTTCTGACATGTTGAGGCCCCGGGGCCCCTGCTGCAGCGTCAGAGTCAGGAAGGGTTCAGTGGATCTGGTCCCTAAACCGCTCCGTGCCTTAAAGATCCATGAGAACATTTCTAGGACCAGGAACCTGCAGGTAGATGATGAAGTCTCCAGGTGTTTCTGATCAGCGCCGCTGGTCAGTCTTTATTGTTTATATAACTTAAATAATAACGAGTGCGGCAGCAGCTGTTCCAGGATCATTCAGATCGTTCTGGTGTTGATTTAGGATCAAACCCTTTCTGGATCTTTGAAGCTAACAGGTTTAACTCCTCCTAGCCAGTAGGCGGCGCAACCTCTCGCTCTCGTTCTGTACCGTTTGCCAACCGGTTGCTAATGTTAACCACAGCTAATGCTTGGTTGCTAATGCTTGGATCTACCCGGTACATCCCAGGAGCACCATCCGTACCATCAGCTCATTTGCGCGTCCAGATATGAATCCAGGTTAACAAGAATAATGTAATTATGGTACAAAAATGAGTTCTTTCTATTCTTAAATCATTAAAGAATGCTAAAGGGCTCAGTATACTCCTGCAGCAGTGTGTTGCAGTTAGCTTGTTGCAGGTATGACGCAGATATTCTTGATTTATGCCAGATTTTGAGGCGTGGTGACAGCGTGTCTACAAGCATCCCCAAAGACTGTCCGTGGCGTCGCGTGTTTTGACTTCAGGTTCAAACCAACAGACGGTCGCAAAAGACCGAGCTACAAACTAGCTAACTGCAGTGGATCAAGTTAAACTAGCTAACTGGGATAGTGTCCGAGTTTCTGCCATAATCCACACAAACCATGTAGGACAAGATCGCGGCTGACTACTGGAGATTGTGGAACTTTCCAAATTGTTTTTGGAAGTATCGATTGCAAACACGTTGTTTTCCACAATGGCGGTCATACGAACAAAACAAACCGGTAAGGTACCAAACAGGAATTACGCATAGTGTAGAGCGGATGTAGAATTGACCAATCAGAGGCCTCCTTTCTCTCCTTTTTGATGCTTTTTACATTTTTTCCATTAAACAGCTTCTCTGACATCATCAGAGCAGTCTGAGAAAATCTGATACAACCATGTTCATCTGCATTTTAGCTGTTTCTAACTTTAGATTACGCACTATATACCATAATGTTAACACGAAAGATAAGCGTAAAACTCAAAAAGACTAGATTTATGTTTAAATCCGGAAAAGTTAGCTCTCAGAAGTAGCGTAGGATCCCATTTCCAGCGCAGATCAGGAACAGAGAGATAAAACAAAAGATTTTAATGCATTAATTTTCTCAGGAAATACATTATTAACCTTTAAAACATTATAGCAGGGGTCACCAACGCGGTGCCCTCAAGGACCACATGGGGGGCCCTCAGAGTCTTCTAAATAAAGAACAACCCACCAGTGGGCTAAGTTTGAAATTTTATTTTATTCTGTTGCTCTTCTTTTTAATCATTTATAGAGATTTCAAAATGGCAATGTCTAAATAAACTTAGAAATGAACAGAAACAATAAAAATATGTTGATAATGAACAAAGTTTAGGCTAACGCTAACCCTTGCAGCTCATGGGTCAGTAATGGTCGCCCTTCCTAAGTCTCGGTACCCTTGAAGTGGCCCTCAGCCTTAAAAAGGTTGGTGACCCCTGCATTATAGTTTAGTACGCTTACTATTTTTAGTAGTGTTGCTCCAATAACGATACTAGTATTTGGCGGGGCCCCGATCCAGCACTAAAATGGTATCGGCGAGTACCAACCAATAGGGCACTGATACCATTTTTAGAGCCAAAAGTTTCTTCAACTATTGTCACCCATTCCAGGTAGGCAATAAAAAGTTCTACTGGATTCACTTTTTTGTTGATTCGGCCGATAGTGCACAGCCAGGTATCGGGGCCAAAAAATGGCATTGGCACAACACAAATTTTTAGGGAGGGAAAAACACAATTTAGCTCTTTTTTTACTAAATAAAACGGAGGGCAACCTGGATGTATATCTGGTTGCGCAAATGAGCTGATGGTACGGATCAGGTAGCAACAATGGTAACCAAAGGCAAACGGAAGCTTGTAGACTATGAATAAAGCCGGGCATACACTGTGCGAATTTTTTCAATCATTGCACGCTCTGATGCAATCTACCTGCTCACACTGTACGTCTAAAGACCAGGTGAGAGTCAGCTCCGCAGTGAGATGGTGCTACTCGGACTCGTCTATCGAGAAGCCAAACGAGTAGAAGAGGAATAGCTCAGTGAAACGCGCTGCCTTGGATATTTGGGTAATTTTGTGCTGAAAGCCCTAAAAAGAAAAGGAGACAACGTATTTGGACAAAGACATGGCTGAGCTAACATGGCTACTACGGTCTGTCAGTTTGACAGAAAGAACTACATTTCACTCATTCCACCCCCGCCATGCTGCTGGGTTTTCCTCTGAGAGGAAAAAGAAGAATCCTTGTTTGCCCACTGAGCGATTTCCCCGCGGCGGTCGACTGATGGGGAGGTGATCGTGAGAGGCTGACCGCCCCTCGTTACCGCCTGCACACTACACGATCATAGCCTCGTGAGACCATCCTGATCTCGCGAGCTTTCAAGGTTTCACTCGC
>NW_015150558.1:406155-406940 GCF_000732505.1 Cyprinodon variegatus
CCGGACTTCTCCTTTAATACCAGCTGCTGAGCAGAAATAAAACCTGCTTCACAGTAAATGATTCAAAGCAAATAACTCAGGAACTTGAACCAAACGTGGCTCCTGACTTCAGCACCGCTTCCTTTACATCTGCTAATAACATTTCTCCTGATTTGGTATCAAGTTCTGACTTTTCTAAAGCATCAGATGGTTTTCTGTCTCCATGTCAGAGATGTTGGTTTGAATACCGAGTCTCTAGGTGGCACTGTGTCTTTAAACCCCGCCCACTATTATTATTTAAGTTCTGCTGATGAACCGCGGTCAGGAGAACATCTGAACTCTGAGCTGTTATTGGACCAACTGACGGTTCAGGAACTGATCCCAGTTCCAGTTCTTTATCCACCAACCAGCGCAGACACAGACCCACACCTTCTGATTGCAGGACGATTTCAGACAAACTGAAATAAACTTTCGTTTGGAGTCTTTGAGTCTGAGTTTTATTTCCTTTCTTTCCTAATCAGAGGAATCGAAACGGTTCTGACAGCAAAATAGAAAAGAATAGAAAATCCCTTTATTGTCCCACAATGGGGAAATTCTGGTGTTTAAAGCAGCAAAAAAGATTATAGAAAAAAGTGGAGAGTAGAAAAATTTATAATTAAATTCAGTTTATTTCTATAGCGCCAATTCACAACACATGTCCTCTGAAGGCACTTTACAGTTCAACCAGATCATCCAGTTTTCTAAGAAAAACCAGCTGATTGCATCGACTCCTTGACTCTTCAGCAATCCCTCACACTAAGCATGCT
>NW_015150558.1:408835-415372 GCF_000732505.1 Cyprinodon variegatus
TCCGTTTCTATTTGCAGGTTTTCTAAACTAAAACCAGGCTTTGTTGGGCTGCTGGATAAAACCTGGAACTAAACGCTAAAAAAAAGCTTCCTGGATGGAAGAGAAACGACTTCAAACTTGGAAACAAAGTTTTTTGGAAAGAATCTTTATTTAAACATTTCTTATGGTAATAAAAAAACAAAACAAAAGTCTAATGCTAAACAAACGTAACAATAACTGAAAATTTAATTTAAACATTTCAAAAGCTGATTTTATTTTTGGAGCATATATTTTTTAGCCATCTCTGCTAGTTTTCAAAGTTTTAAATGTTAATGCTGTTGCATGAAAAAGGATAGATAAGTCCAAACCATAATTTGATCAACTACACAATTGTTTTTTTTCTTTTTGCTTTACAATCAATAATCTATCATTATATATATTTTTTTAATTAATGTTTACCGAGCGCTGTGATGAGCCTTTAGACACAACCCATTACTAATAATTAATTCAAGGACATAAATATGGGGGGGGGGGCTCTATCATCTCCCCCCTTTAGTGCCGCCCCTGCTGACCCCCGTTAGCGGCCCTCTTCAGGGCCCCACTTTGACCGCTGCTGATGGAGACGGATGCGGCGCTTTAATGGACGACGCACAGCGGAGCGTTCAGGTTCCTTTCTGCCTGCTTCAGCAGCCTCACAAACAGTCACTTAGAGGGGGGGGGGAGGATTTATGGCGTTTGGGAAGCAAATTGGTCTTTGATGGTTCCCACACAGGGCCGCAGCCTCCCAGCGGGGGGGCCTAATGGGGCCCACGCTAATGGCGGCCCTCAATCATGGAAGCAAATATGAAACACGAGCTCAAAGGCTGACAATTAGTAAAACAAGAAGTGTGTGTGAGGGGGGGGGGTCCAAAAACACCAAGCTGTTTGTTTTCCTCCACCCCACCTCCCTCCCTCCCTCCTGGGCGGGGGGAGTTAAAACTGATAAATTAGACCTCATTTATTGGACAACAGTTGGAGTCGATACCCAGGGGCCTCTGCTGAGCGGCTCCACAGCTGCTAATTGGTGCTCTCTGTTTGTTTGTGTGTGTGGGGGGGGGGGCTGCAGCACACACCCCGAGTCCGACTCAGACGAGCCGCTGATTTGACAGCTGTGGTGGGGGGGGGCAGTCACATATAGATTTTTGTGTCTGTTGTTTTGGTTTATTTGTGCTTCTTTTACTCAGTCAATCAAATTTAATTGACACCGCTGGGCTGTGGCGGGGGGCCCCACTGCATGCTGGGATGGCAGGCCTTTAATGCCAGCCAGAAGGAGAGGAGCTTCTTCTGTTTCTGAAGGATGGGGGGGGGCGGGTCTAGCACCCGTCAGCAGCATTAATTGATGTAACGACAACGGATGCTAATCAGAAAAAAGCTAATTGGACGGCGTCCCTTCAAGGAGCCGCCATGCGTCTTCCTCCACCGATCAAACTCTGCGTTTAGAGCGGCGAGGAGCAACCGGCTCGGTTCCGAGGAGACAGAACTGGGCCTCCACGAGGCGAAGATTAACGACAGTTCGGACTCTGGATCGGTCCTCAGACTGAGTTAGAGACTCTGGTTCTGCTCCATGATGACATCACCACCGCCATGATGACATCACCACTGCCAGGTCCTGAGAAAAGACCCTTTGACCCGATTCCCTACCAATCAAACTCAGAACTAAAGCTGGAAACCCATTTAAATGTTTTTATTTGAAGAGAAAAACCTTTAAAACAGCTGAAAAGTTGAGACTCTTAACCATAAGGTACCGTTTCCTTGGCAACACAAAGGCCTGCATCAAAGGGTTCTGGAAAACTTCTCTCTGGACGGACGGAGAGAAAACTAAAACTCCTGCAGACGTTCAGAGACAGAGCATCGTACTGACAGCCAAACACGGTGGTGGCAGTGTGATGCTCTGAGGTCGCATTAACAGAAACAAGGAGGGATTTTTAAGGGTTGATCAAACTGCAGGAGGAAGAAGTTCACATTTAAAACATTCATCCAGGAGAGGAGCTGCAGAGTTCCTGGGCTTCCTGGACGCCTCTCTGATTGGAGACATTTATATCTGTAATCACGTTTAGGGATTTAATCTGTTTATTGGTCTGATGTAACACTGAGGCCCCTGTCTTACCTTTCTGATTCAGCCAGCGTATTCCTGATGTCCCAGAATCTTCTAAGATGTTGGCGTACGCTGAACTTTCTATGTATTTTTTCAGTTTTGGGCGTTTATATAGAGTATTCATAACGAGTCCAGCACCTCTGTCCAACCACAGCCCTATTTCTGCTTAACGCACTGCAGCGTAATGCCCATGAAAAGATGCGCAAGCCAGTGACCTGAGGGTGCAGCGATGTGCCTGCAGAAAATGATGCCAGTGTTTTTTTTTCTAGATTTTTCGTACGTCAGGCAAACGCTGGTCTAAATCATCAAGGTGTGACAAGGGCTTAATATCCTGAGGCGTCTACATTTTACAAGCTTTGAGCTAAAATCTAGTAAGTTACCCAGAAATTATCATTTGTTTCACTCTATGTGATCTATTTATATTTATTTTGTTTTCTATTTGAAGCATTGAAATAAATCAACTTTTGGAAAATGTTTAACCTGTGATAAAAATCCTGTTTTTTCCTTTTCTTCCTTGGTTTTTAAAGAGTTCAGTGGGACCCGGTGGCCTCTTTAACCATCCCCTGGATCAGCCCCTGCTGTGAACCGATAACGTCTCACTAACTGATGTTTTCCCATCTCAGCAGCTCAGTCTCAATCTAAACAAGCTACTTTTAGCATTTTAGCTCCTTTAGCTGGCTCTGACCTTTGAACCCCAACATCATCAACATCCTCTGATCAGAAAAAAAATGAAATCACTGGGGGGGTGGGGATAGTGTCTGGAAGGTTCAGTTCCTACGGAAGCCCTGAAAGGCAAATGAAGAAAGAGAAAGCAACTTTGATTCAGGTAAAAAAAATATTTTTTTTCCCAGTCTTCCTTTTGTTTGTAATTTGTTGGTTATTAAATATATATATATATATATATATATATTTTATTTTATTTTTTTTTTTTTGAATGGTAACAGATAACATCTTTACCGAGGAAATGAGCCAATATTTAAATTCTACTTTTTTTTCATACATTATAAAAAAAATCACTAAGCAAAATTATTTAAATTTAATAATAATTAAATTAATTAACCAGATGCTTCATATCTTCTATCAGTCTAGAACCTCTGGAGATGATTCCACAAAGAATAATTCTTCATAAAGTGAAGAAGATTATAGACAACATAATGAGAATCCTCTTTAGAAGATTTTGTCTTCAGTCAGAGACTTCTCAAGATCTGGTGCAATACAGACCTCTACAGGAAATTCTTCCTTCAACACCTGTTTAAAAAATACGTTACTGCAACTTTAAATTTCCCTCTGGGACTAATTAAGTATTTTTGAATTGAATTGAATTAATAAAGATCTAATTGATTCTAATTGATCTAAACCTGAGTGAAGTTGCCCCCCCCCCCCACCTTCTTCAAATCAGACAAAATTTTCAAACATTTGTGCTAGTTTGTGCAGCAATAATTTCCGTTTGTGCTGCTTTGGATTTGAAGATTTGAAGAAAGGGGTGGGTTGACCTTTGATGACCTCTAGAAACATCTATTTATATCTTTAAAATGAAAGCAGCACAAAAGTAGCACAAACGTTTGACACTAATTTTGTCTAATTTGAAGAAGGTGGGGGGGCTGGTTGACCTTTTGACCTTTACATTTTCATTAATATCTTCAAAGCCAAAGCAGCACAAACGACAATTTTTGCCACACAAACGGAGCCGAGTTAATCGACACCCATTTTGTCTAATTTGAAGAAGGTGGGGGGGGCTGGTTGACCTTTGATGAGAAATATTTCTTTATATCTTTAAAACGATAGCGGCACAAACGACAATTATTGCTGTACAAACCAGCACAAATGTTTGAAAATTTTGTCTGATTTGAAGAAGGTGGGGGGGCCAACTTCACTCAGGCCTGATCTAAACATATTAAGGGACAACAAATAGACATTTATGTGGTTCTAATATTTTATTTGCATAATGTTATTTAAATGGAAAAGGGACCAACCCTTTGACTGTTTGAACAAGTCTTGGTGAATTCTCTTGCTTTTACTCCCTATGTTTTACTTCAGTGCCTCTAGTGGTAGAGCCAAGCATTACAACAACCATTTAAATAGCCCTTAAAAAAAACAGAAAAAGAGGATAATTTAGTCTGTAAATATTGTCCTACTTTCTTTTCAGGGCTGAACAGAATTAAATAATTATTTATTAAATACTTTGTCTTTAATTATTTTTCCACTTGCCTTTTGGGGCTTCCATAGAAATGGACCATGAACAATGATGAGTTTCCTTGTCTAAGGTTTGCTGGTGAAGATTGTCAGTCATCCAGGTCAGAGTCAATTCCAAAAAAGTTAGAAAACAATCCACTGGACTGGACACGTTTCTCTTCCCATCCACGATGGGAAGAGAAACGTGTTTTCTAAACTAAAACAAGGTTTTGTTCAGCTCCTGTATAAAACCTGGAACTAAACGCTATTTCTGACATTTTGAATTGAAAAAACTTCCTGGATGGAAGAGAAACGTCTTCAAGTTTGGAAACAAAGTCCAGTGGATATTTCTTTTGGAACTTCTCTAAGGTTTGGTTTGTCCTCTGAGATCAGTGGAAGGGACTGAGTAGAGCTCCTGCTCCTCCATGTCGATAGGAGAAGAAAGCACCTGGAGGCACCTTAAGCTTCTGCAGACTGAGGTGGAAAATCTTTTATCTGTGAGCCTTCCAGGCCACGGTTTGAATGCATAACAGGGTTAACATTTATTACCCTAACCCTATGTAAAGTAAAAAAGGAAATATACCAATAGTAGTTTGCATAATTTTTTATCTTTATAGAATTACATTCTGTACCCTTAAAGAGAATTTGTAGTTTATGTTTCAGACTTCTGTGTTGTTTTCTATAAACTAGCATCAGTCAGTCAATATGGTATAATGCTACGTTCAGAGCGCACACAGCTGAAGCGTAAAAAACGCGCGTGCTGCTTCATTTTTGATGTTTGTCCCAGTTTAGTTCTGACGCGCGGCTGAAGCATCTTTGCTGCTCTAGCTGCGTGGTGGTAAAGCGTTCTGATGCGCTTTGGGCGGAGCTACCCTATCCTTTCTTTCCCTGGAACAATGGCAGCTACATTAGCTGTGATCAGTGGGTAACAAGTAGTTTGAATCTATGTTGAAGTGAGAAAGTCCTCCTGAAAACTGCTCTGACAGTCGCTCAGACCCCCACATACCGGCGCTGCGCTGTCACTGGGAATCCCCAGCAGCAGCTGCCTCAGGCCCGCAACTATTTGCGGCGGCTGGAAGGCGTTTTTCATGTACGTAATCCAAACTGCAGAAACCAGACTAATAAAAGCAAGCATGTTTTGTTGGCAGGTTTCTACATTTTAAGTTAATTTAGGCGTTAATAAACAGTTTCAGAGAAGTGATCATAGCGCTCTGCATCAGCAGTGCTGTGTCTGACTCCCTGCCAGCTCCCAGATTGATGTGGCGCGTCCAGCAGCAAAAGTTATATTTTTCCAACTCCAGCATCTGTTGCTTGTGAAGCGCCTCACACACCTCAGCAGCAGAAGAGGCGCTGCTCCAGCTGCACTGCAGGATCTTTTTCTGCACCTCGATGTGCGTTAACCATTGATTTTACAGTGAAACTAGCTGAAGCTGCTAGTTTCCATGTAAAGTCAATGGTTAACGCACATCAAGGTACTAAATATACAAGCGTAATACTAAATATACTAGTTTTTTTCCCCAATTTTTCCTTTATTCATTTATTTGTTATTTTTCTGCAGCCCTCATTGTTTTTATAGTTGGAGGTTTAATGCTGTTTCCATCAGACGGCTGCGGTTTCCCAGCAGCGCCAGCAGGAGGCGGCATTGCGTTTCTGTGACTCCAGCAGCCACTGGTGACGGTGCTGATGGTGAGCATCAGAGGCTCCTCGTTAGAGCGTCTGTTTGGCCCTGAGGAGGCGTCACGAGGAGGCCGCCGTAAAGCATCGTTTTATTTTAAATGTTGCTGCCTGTGTAATTGACAGCGAGCAGAAACAGTTTGTGACTGCGGAGGCGATCGTTGCTGATGTTCTGCTGAATGTCACGCCGCGCCGCTCTCAAACATCATTGATTTCCCAACCCCTAAAAGTTCCTCTTCTTCCGGGAGGTCTTAGATTTTTAACAAGCTGCATCTTCTTCTAATAGTCAAATAAAACTCGCCCATTTCACAGAGGGCCCCTGAGGGCCCCGGACCTCATTCTGGGAGCAGTCAGTCAGGCCCTGCGTTTACAGGCTGCGGTAATGATGCTTGTCTGCCTCAGCCGTCTGTAAATCACCCTGACATTAGAGCGGCTACAGAGCCAATAACCAGCCTGAGGAGGAGGCAGTTTTCAGCCACGGCGGCCATCTTTAACAGGGCAGAGTAGAGGAAGCAGTTTTCAGCCACGGCGGCCATCTTTAACAGGGCAAAGTGGAGGAGGCCGTTTTCAGCCACGGC
>NW_015150558.1:415561-415839 GCF_000732505.1 Cyprinodon variegatus
ACGGCGGCCATCTTTAACAGGGCAAAGTGGAGGAGGCCGTTTTCAGCCACGGCGGCCATCTTTAACAGGGCAAAGTGGAGGAGGCCGTTTTCAGCCACGGCGGCCATCTTTAACAGGGCAGAGTAGAGGAAGCAGTTTTCAGCCACGGCGGCCATCTTTTACAGGGCAAAGTGGAGGAAGCCGTTTTCAGCCACGGCGGCCATCTTTAACAGGGCAAAGCGGAGGAAGCCGTTTTCAGCCAAGGCGGCCATCTTTAACAGGGCAAAGCGGAGGAAGCC
>NW_015150558.1:416994-418864 GCF_000732505.1 Cyprinodon variegatus
CCACGGCGGCCAACTTTAACAGGGCAAAGCGGAGGAAGCCGTTTTCAGCCAAGGCGGCCATCTTTAACAGGGCAAAGCGGAGGAAGCAGTTTTCAGCCACGGCGGCCAACTTTAACAGGGCAAAGCGGAGGAAGCCGTTTTCAGCCACGGTGGCCATCTTTAACAGGGCAAAGCGTAGGAAACCGTTTTCAGCCAAGGCGGCCATCTTTAACAGGGCAAAGTGGAGGAGGCAGTTTTCAGCCACGGCGGCCATCTTTTACAGGGCAAAGTGGAGGAGGCCGTTTTCAGCCAAGGCGGCCATCTTTAACAGGACAAAGTGGAGGAAGCCATTTTCAGCCACAGCGGCCATCTTTAACAGGACAAAGTGGAGGAAACCGTTTTCAGCCAAGGCGGCCATCTTTAACAGGGCCAAGCGGAGGAGGCCGTTTTCAGCCAAGGCGGCCATCTTTAACAGGGCCAAGCGGAGGAGGCCGTTTTCAGCCAAGGCGGCCATCTTTAACAGGGCAGAGTGGAGGAGGCCGTTTTCAGCAAAGGCGGCCATCTTTAACAGGGCAGAGTGGAGGAAGCCGTTTTCAGTCATCTCCGTGTCATGTATTTAATCTACCCAGCCAATTAACCAGGTGAGTCCAATCTGCACAGGTTAATTCACGGTGAAGATTGGACTCACCTGCTTCAGTGGCTGGGTAGAACAAATACATGACATGGAGATGACTTGTTGACTCCACATTGCCCATGTCTGCTGATTATTAAGTTACTGGTGAAGCTGTTAGCATCCAGCAGATCTAAAGAAGGCATCTGACTAACTGGTCCTTCTGAGCTCGGACAGCAGGGGGCAGCATCAGCTGCAACAAACCGCATCTGTTCCTCTTTGAGGCTGTTAGTGGAGCAATGGAAGACTGGTAGAAACCAGGGAGTCTCATTACTGACCCAGAATCACTTTTATTAAAAAAACTGATCAATTACAGGCAGAAATGAAACGAAAAGCTTAAAATAATGAAGAAAGGTTTGGATCCGACTGGAAGGAGTTCTGAAGCATCTGGAGACGCGCGGTGGTGAATCGGACCTTCAGAGACGAGCTGAACCGGGCTTCTCTTGGTACAGTTCCTAGCTTCCAGCAGCTGTTCGGACCGGTTCTGTTCTGATCCGTGTTTCCATTCAGACGAGCCGGTCCTTTGGTTCTGGCCGTGAATCGGGTCGGTCTATGAAGACAGTTGGCGTTCAGACGGTAAACAGGAAGCAGCCTGCAAACAGACTGACTGATTCTGACGCTGACTGGGCCTCCTTTAACACTGGGAGGAAGAGGAGTTGATCAGAGTGATGAAGAGTTCGGTTTATTTAAAAAAAAAAAAAAGAAAAACAACGATCGGTTCTGAGCGATTTGAGCCCAAACCCAGGAACATGATCAGAACCGGTCTGAGCCGGTGCGGGCGTCACTGCCCCGGGCAGAAGGGGCAGGAGTTGTTCTGGCTGGACTGCAGCCACATCTGGATGCAGTCTGAGTGGATGGTGTGGGAGCAGCTCAGCGGGTGCCGGTTCTCAGGGTCCACGTACTTCTGGCACATCAGGCAGAGTTTCCGGGTCTCCGGTGGAGCGGCTCTCTGCTGGGGGGGCGCGGGACGCTGGATGGGTCCCGGAGGGGGCCGGCCGGCGGGCCCCGGTGCCAAGCGCTCGTTCTGGCTCAGCTTGAAGGCGATCTGCTCGTACAGGTCCTCGATGGACATGCCGGCCAGCTTCCCACAAGAGCTCTTCACCTGCTGCAGCAGAACCATCAGCTGCTGCTTGCTGCACTGGGGGAACCGCGCCCCCAGCTTCTCCAGGATCTTCTCCAGCTTCTCTGGAGCCGAGGGGGCGGGAGGAGGGGGGGAGGGAA
>NW_015150558.1:419527-420340 GCF_000732505.1 Cyprinodon variegatus
GGCCGGCTGTGGTACTGATGCTGCGGCGGCGGCTGGAAATGGCCCGGATGCTGCAGATGTGGAGCTGGGTAGAACATGTGGGGAGGAGGGGGGTGGAAGGGCCCGCGGTACCCAGGGTGGCGGGGGAGGGGGTGTCTGTGGCGCGGGGCATAGAAGTGGGGGAGGGGCGGCGTCACCATCCGGGCCTGGGCCGCCGACTGCATGACCTGATTGAAGCGGAGGTCCGCCTGCAGAGACAGAGAGCCTTCCGTTAAGCAGGAGTAAACAGAAACGGCGCCGTCTGCGGGTCGGACCCGTCCTCACCATGGGCACCGCCGGCAGGGATGGTACGTTGATCCGGGGGAGGGACTCCATCTCCCGACCCTGCTGCAGCTGCTGCAGAACCTCCTGGAAGCGGCTCTGCAGCTCCGCTTGGTTCTTCCGGACCAAACCTTCCTTCTTCTCCCACTTCCCCTTATCCTGGTGGTACTGCTGAGGGAACTCGACCCGCAGAACGTTCAGGTACTGAGCCACCTGGAGGGGGAGGAGCCAGAAACATTCATTCCCACCTGGCGCTCTGACTGACAGATTACTGCTAAAAGCTAACCCCTACAGCTAACTGTGAAAAGCTAACCCCAATAGAAAACTGTTAGCCACCACAGCAACATGCTAAAAGCTAACCCCAACAGAAAACCATTAGCGTTGTGGCTAACTCCAACAGCTACCTGCTAAAAGCTAACCCCTAACAGAAAACATTAGCCACCACAGCTAATCCCCTACAGCTACCTGCTAAATGCTAACCCATAACAGAAAACATTAGCCACCACAGCTAAT
>NW_015150558.1:421356-422818 GCF_000732505.1 Cyprinodon variegatus
TGCTAAATGCTAACCCATAACAGAAAACATTAGCCACCACAGCTAATCCCCTACAGCTACCTGCTAAATGCTAACCCATAACAGAAAACATTAGCCACCACAGCTAACTACTATAGCTACCTGCTAAAACCTAATCCCTAGGAGAAAACCATTAGCCACCACAGCTAACCCCTACAGCAACATGCTAAAAGCAAACCCCAAACAGAAAACTGTTTGTGTTGTGGCTAATTCCTACAGGTAACTGCTAAAAGTTAACCCCTAACAGGAAATCATTAGCCACCACCGCTAACCCCCTACAGCTACCTGCTAAAAGCTAACCCATAACAGAAACCATTAGCCACTACAGCTAACCCCCTACAGCTACCTGCTAAAAGCTAACCCCTAACAGAAAACCATTAGCCACCATTGCTAATTCCTACAGCTACCTACTAAAAGCTAACCCATATCAGAGAAAACATTAGCCACCACAGCTAACTACTGTAGCTAAAAGCTAATCCCTAGGAGAAAACCATTAGCCACCACAGCTAACCCCCTACAGCTACCTGCTAAAAGCTAATCCCTAACAATTAACCACTGCCCTGTAACAGTTAAGTAGTAAAACATAAACACTAACATCTTCCACTAAAAGCAAACCCCTACCAGCTAACAGCTAATTTTCAAAAGCTAACTGCTAACTCTTAACAGCTAACCACTAACTATGTGAATCCACTGCAGTCGTCGTTGTCACCCCCTTCAGTGTGAGCGCACCATAACAGCAACAACTTGTTCCTTAAAACAACTAAAACCTAAAAGCCAACAGCTAACCCCTAAAAGCAAACCACTAGAAGCTAACCCTTACTAGCTAACAGCTAACCCCTTCCACCTACCACACAAAACCAACCAGCTTCTGAGAGAAGCTTCTGACTACAGTATCCATTTTTTTCCCGCGTTCACAAACACACCATGAGCTGTAAGTCCCAACCTCTGTTAGCCAGGCCTCGATCCGAGCCATGGCCACGTCTCTCTGCTTCTCCAGGGCTGTGATCTCGTCCCGTAGGGCCTGAAGCTGGGCCTTTTGCGCCTCCTTCTTCAGCCGCTCCTTCTCTTTGCTCAGCTGCTGCAGCTCCTCCTTCCAGCGCCGCTGCTCCTCACCCTGCTCCTCGCTGAGCGCCGCCAGCTTCCTGTTGTTCTCCTCCAGCTCCCGGGCCAGTCTGAGGACGGAGTAGATGGATCAGGCGGGTTTGTCCAGTTCTGGTTCTGATACTATAAAGTCGTAGGTAAGCGGCCGTTCTAAACGTTGGAGTTCCGAATTCTCCCGAGTGGTGCCCGACTTTACACCAGTGAATAAAGTGAATGTGATTGGTCGATTATCAAAAGGGCGGGATTGTTGCGGCGGAAGGTTCGCAAACTGTTTGGTTTGTCGGAAGCATCTTGCTAACCAGTTAGCAACATAGTGCTAGTAGGTTCCCAATGGGAAATTCCA
>NW_015150558.1:423140-425397 GCF_000732505.1 Cyprinodon variegatus
CGGAGGTCGTGGATGAGTCTCCTCTGTCTCCTTTCAATGCTCACAGACCTCAGTGTTCTGTTGTTCAATAAAAGTACCTTTTTTGGTCATTTGAAGCGAGAACATTATACTTAATGCGTCACTATATAGCCCATATTCCGATTTTGAGCGTAATTTCCAAAAAAAATTCCCAAGTTGAGAGGACCGCGGCAACCAGCAGAACTCCAAGGTAATGACAGCCAGGACTAACATTAGCCCGTCTGCAGCAGCCGGGGCTAACGTTAGCCCGTCTGCAGCAGCCGGGGCTAAAGTTAGCCCGTCTGCAGCAGCCGGGGCTAAAGTTAGCTCGTCTGCAGCAGCCGGGGCTAAAGTTAGCTCGTCTGCAGCAGCCGGGGCTAACGTTAGCTCGTCTGCAGAACCCGGGGCTAACGTTAGCTCGTCTGCAGCATCCCTCTCTCTGCTTAGTCGTGTGTGAAGGACCGCTGGCTATGATGGCGATATTTTTGTTTTGTTTGGCAAAATGTTCATTTTATTTGTGTTTATCTGACTGTGTTCCTTATTATTCCCCCAATAAATGAAAAAAGTCATAATCTATTATTATCTAGAGACTATTAATAACAGGTGCTGAAATGCAGCTCCAGATTAGCTTTGAATGTGGTGATGTCATCAATACGCTTCTGTTTCATGTGACCCAGATTTATTCTGCGTGCTCCTGTTCTCTGAGTCCAGACTTTCCTGTGTTCTTCTCAATATCAGATTTGGTGAGGACACGAGTCCGTAGTCGCGTTCTAGTGAACTGAGAAATGGCCAACAATTTGCTCTCCAACTATACGCCTGCATCGGTCACCACTACTCTGCGAAGATTCTTATTTCAACCGTTGCGTATATTAGCTGCGACACATTAATCAAGATGCTATGACTGAAAAAATTTGATTGATAGATGACTGTTGATATATGATTGGCCGAATTTAGGTGTTCAGGCTGACGTATAACTAACTGGCCTGCAGAAGATAACGGAGAAAAAAAAGAGATTTTTTTTTTTTCAAATAGAAATTTTATAATTTGGGGACAATATGGTCTGATAAAGACTGCATTTATATACATGTTTAAGCCAGAATGACATTTAAAATTTGCTTCCCTACGACTTTAACTGTCAATGGTAACGATTGATGCTTCTCTTGTTGAAGAGAAACGTGGAGTGAAAGGAGCCAGAGGGATCCTGTCACTCTTCGGTCGTTTTCTCTGGGTTCTCTATAACCTCAGACATCCATCGGACCGTTTCCTGTTTTCAATCAGAACTTGGAGCTTCTTCTCTGGGAAGGCAGAACCAGCTGGAAGGTTCGTTTCATGGATGAAAACACGAGCAGGAAGCTCCTCACCGGTTCCTCTCCTCCTCCGCTCGGCTCCTCTCTGACATCAGCTCCCGTTTCTTGCTCTCAAAGTTCTTCCTGGTTGCCTTGGAGTTGTTGAGCTGCAGCTTCACTCTCAGAGATTCCAGTTTCTCCATCAGAGCCTGAAACAGAATCAGAGTGAACCTCCCAGAAAAACCTCCAAGCGGCTGGCTGAAGCCCGCGGCTCGTCTGGATCACCTGGTGCTGCCGCCTGCCTTCCTCCACCCTCTTCCTCAGCTGTGCTCTGTGCCTCTCCTGCGCCTCCTTCTCCTCCTGCTGCTCCTTCTGCAGCTGCTCATAGCGCTCCTTCAGCTGGGAGCTGTACTGGAACACGGCGGCCGTCTGACTCTCCCAGTCCGCCTCCGTGTTCACGCCGGACTCGGTCGTGGTTCTGTCCGTCTGCACCGCCTGAACTTTATGGATGGAGTCTGAAAGGAGGCGGCAAAAATTAAACAGAGGAAGCAGACGTGGTATTTAGGAGATGAGAGCAAATCAAATTATTTCTAACATCTCTAGGGTTTGAATTTCTTAATGAATGTCAGAATCGGCTTTTATTTCTCTAACAGCTAAAGTTCATTTTCATTCCTTAAGCTGTTTTTAGCGCCACACTTTTTCCTTCCACTTCATTTTCTTTTAATCAACTCAAGCACTTTAATGAACATCTCTGTTGGATAATGTCTCCCACCTAGTGACGTTATGAGCTGAGCCAAGGCTTCGAGGCGTGATTCATTTAGGGGAGGAGCCAAAATTGATGACGTCTGAAGCCTCGCTACCGTGACACCGGGTGAACGCTTCAGGAAGTGGTTCAAAAAGAATTTGGACAGCCATTTAAACAGCCTCAGTATTCAGTCAAGATGTGGGACTTTGTAGGAGAGTTTGGATCAATT
>NW_015150558.1:427099-428227 GCF_000732505.1 Cyprinodon variegatus
ACATGTTTTTATTGGCACTATAGGAATAAATTTAATTTAATTTAAATATTTATTATTGATATAAATAATTTTCAAATAAAAACAAAATAATCAAAAATTATTGGAATTTTCTTAATCTTAAAACGAAGGAATTTTGGGATTTAAAAAATTAAAATATGAAAAATAAAAAGTGAAATTTAAAATTTGTAAGGGATTGATTTAATAATTACTGATGAACAAACTGTAAAAGTTTTGATTTTATTTAGTTTGATGAGAGTAAAACGTTTCTCACCGCAGGAGCCTGAAAGTTTCGGTTTACTGAAAGTTTCTCTTTCTGTCGCAATGAAACCAAACCGAGCTTCAAACCAATGAATCTGTTTGAAAGAGCGAGATTTTTACCGTAAATCGTCATTTTATCCATTTCCAGCTCCACATCTGGGTCTGAATCCTCCTCGCTGTTAGTGAGCGTTTCCCAGCTAGCATCCATGCTGCTAGCTGAACTGCAAACACACACTGAGACTTCCGGGTGACGACAACAAGCCGCTAGTGACGCGTCAGCTTAGTGGAGGTGACAGAGCTTCTCTGCTGATTTGGTACAAAGAGCATTTGAAGGAAAAAAAAGTATTATATGAAAGTATTTTATTCTGAGGTAAACAACATCCTCCGCTGCTGATGACACGGACGTTTGTGTTTCCCTGAAAACGATCCGGCGGAAACATCGACCCTTGGAACCTTAGGAAACTGAGATCGTCTATAGATTTGACGAGTTCACACTAGTTCCAAGCAGGATAACTCGGACAAAAGGTGAACGTGTTTGACATTAAACGTGGTTTAGATACTCTTGGCTGGTAACCATCTTATTTGCTGAAAATACACTCACCGGCCACTTTGTTAGGTACCCCATGCTAGTAACGGGTTGGACCCCCTTTTGCCTTCAGAACTGCCTCAATTCTTGGTGGCATAGATTCAACAAGGTGCTGGAAGCATTCCTCAGGGAGTTTGGTCCATATTGACATGATGGCATCACACAGTTGCCGTAGATTTGTCGGCTGCACACCCATGATTCGAATCTCCCGTTCCACCTCATCCCAAAGATGCTCTATTGGATTGAGATCTGGTGACGCTGGAGGCCATTTGAGTACAGTGAAC
>NW_015150558.1:429330-430587 GCF_000732505.1 Cyprinodon variegatus
TTGCTCTTAAAGAATTGTGCGTCTTGGAAAGAAACCAACGACTAAAAACTTTGTTAAACTATGTTAAAAGAAGCCAGTTTTTATGGAAAACCCCTATTTAACCATTAGTCTCATCCTTATTTAGTGGATTTTAGTTTTTTTTATCCTTTATGTTCTATATTATTACCCTCTTTATACATATATTTTATCATCTTTCTTGAATGTTTATCATTTTTGATATGCATAATCACTTGACTGTAATCATATAGGTCATGACTTTAATAAATAAATAAAAAATGTAAAGAGCGGTTTGAAAATAGTTTATTCAAAACGCTAAACTCTTAATAGAAATATTTATTAAATAAAATAGGTAAAGAAGGAAAATACATATTTAAAAAAAAAATCTGAATTGCAAGAGATGATTTTGATTTTATTTTAAAAAGCTAACATTTGAATAGGAAAAAAATTTAAATAAATCACCAATAAATAAATACAAAATCAGTAAAGAATTATTTTTTTAAATATGATTTTCCCTGTTATATTACTAGAACTATAACTTCTTTCCACAGAATTTCTGAGCTAAGCATGAATCAGAGATCAGAGTGAGACATCCTGTTCTTCCCGCCCCTCTCTGGTTCCCAGCGGGACGGTCACATGACGCAGCAGGAGAACCTCCTGACTCCCGCTCCTCCTCCCTTCCTGTCAGCTCCCCAGCCCTTGGATCTCCGTTAGCAGCAGGACCATGGCGGACACATCCCGGGACCCCCCTCCGGACCGAACCGACTTCCATGAGGTGGAGGACGGAGAGGACCTGTTCCCGGAGCCGAGCGCCCCCCAGGAGGTGAGGCAGGAGGGGGGATGCAGGGGGTGATGGAGGGGGGAGGCCGACAGCAGGGGCAGGGCGGGATGTATCCGGATGTCAGCGGAGGGAATCTCTCCCCTTCAATCTAATCTCTGAAGCCGGGAGTTCGGTTCGGTTCGAGTCATTTTAAGATAAAAATGGCGCTTCCCTCCTGGGATGGAGAATAAACGGTGGCCTTCATTGGCACAGGTACAGGAGCCGATGAGGGTCTTTATTCTGTAGGTGTTCGCAGGCGGTCAGGTGACGGTCACAGGTAAACAGGGTGGTGCCTTCAGGGGGGGCAGGGAAAATCCAAACTCTGTGTGCTCCTCACATCTGGGATTTTAGACCAAAACTAAAGAAAAACAACTTTGTAGAATAAATAAAATGAGGCTAACGGTTATTATGGGATGTTTGACAGCAGGGAGAGGCAGAAA
>NW_015150558.1:435773-437471 GCF_000732505.1 Cyprinodon variegatus
ACAGTCAGAGAAACAGGACTACACTGGAAAACAGGCCGATCTCCAACATCTAGAAACAAAGGTGTTGATGGCAGCAGCACAGTTGAAGCTACTATGAGAAAAAGCAGAGAGAGCAGAACGTTAGAGATTGCTGATGAAGGTTCTCAGTCATCCAGGTCATAGTCATTCAGTAAAAGTTCAAAAAATATCCACTGGACTTGGTAGTTGAAGACGTTTCTCCACCTCTTCAGGAAGCTTTCTTAATTCAAATGTCTGGATCCGCAGTGAGTTTGAGTCTTTATAGAAAAGGACTTCTATCGCTTGGAAACATGCAACGACAATCCCCCCCCTTTAACGACCAACCTTCCATTTGCAATAATAAATAATTTAATTATAATTTAATTCATATTATTTACAATGAAATGAACCATGTTGTGAATGGGGGTTAAAAATTTCGAACCTGCTTATTCATTCATTCATTTTATTGTTTTTTATGACGTTAAAATGATCAGTTTTTTGATGCCAGATTTTATCCGATGCTGCTGTATCTATATCGTTATTTCACATGTTCCAGTCTTAGTTAGATCTAAGGAGATGTTCTTTAATTGGTGCTAAAATAAAATCCTGAATAAAGCTGAATTTAGAATGAATAAACCAACGTTTTTGTTTGTTTGTTTGTTTTTTTGTAGAAGCTACAGAGGAGGTTTCGTTGGACAGTCCAGAAAGAGACGTCCTGCTGTCCGACGGCCCGTCTCCCGCCATCACCCCCATCACTCCCCCCACCTCCGTCATCACCCCTCGCATCGGCCACACACACGACGACATGTTCACACACTCCTCGTTCGATGAGGTAATCTCCCGCTCCCTCCGCGCCGCTCGGCTAACGCCAAACGCTCAGCGGGATTTATGGAGTTTCTGTTTCCTGTAGATCGAAGAGGAAGAAGGTGGAGATTCTTTCGACATTCACATATCCGTGTCCGATCCTGAGAAAATCGGTAGGTAGATATAAAACATCCCTGAAATAACCGGACATGTCCTGGTAAACCTGACCAGTTGGAAGGATCCAAGATGGAGGATTTATTTACTAACAAAGTCCAGCCTTTTCTGTCAGGAAAGTCTAGAATCTGGGAGAACGGGAGAAGCAGCATAAATCTGGGTCATTGGAGCAGAAGCGTACTGATGACATCACCACATTCTGGAGCTGCATTTCACCTCCTGTTCTCTAACATCAGAACTTTTTTAAATTACGCACTTAATCAGTAAATGGGCCATATAGTGCAGCTTACTTACTTTTATTGAACAACAGCAGCAGAAAAAAGAACTTTTAACTTAATCCTCTGAGCTCTGTGAGCGCTAACCTGGAAGCTGCTGCCGCAGTGCATGCTGGGACAGCTGTTAGTCTCAAGAACGGACAAGTCTGCTCTGATGCATGCTGGGTAAAGAGAGAAAAACATCCGGGGACTTTGTCCGTTCTTGGTCTGTGGTTCTTGTTGTCCTCAACCGATCCGTCCAAGAAGCGCGATCTGTCCTGCGAATGCGTGAACAGATATTCATCCGGTTATCCATAAATAATATTATTATTGTACTAAAATTACTTATTTCTATCTTTAACTCACTAAAGAATGCTAATAACATCTTTAAAAAAATGTTTTATGACTTCTGTGAGCCAATTTTATGCTTTTTACATTTTTTTCCTTTAAACTGTTTCTCTGACGTCAT
>NW_015150558.1:438290-446386 GCF_000732505.1 Cyprinodon variegatus
ACAAAAAGTACAAGCGATGGCGCGTCTGCGTCTTCCAAGGACGACGCAAAGCGGCGCGCACTCATAGACAGCGTAGCTCATTTAATTGCTAAAGAAATGCTTCCATTTAATATTGTATAAAATCCGGCATTTAGAAAAATGTTGCAGACATTTGATAGACAGTATGAATTCCCAGGAAAACATGCACATCACAAACGTTTTATTTTGTACATAGGTTTTTATTTCCACTGTGGTTTTATCTTGTGTTTAGTTTTTATTCAAGTGTATTTTTAGTGAACAGAGACTGAGAGTCCGTTTGATTTTTATTTCTCGTTTTATTTTGTGAACCAGTTCCAGTGTTAAGTGTTCTGTTTATCTGTGGCAGGAAAATGCTTGCATTATTATATCATTTCCATTAAATCAGTGTAAAAAGGTCTTCAAACATTATTATCGTTTATCGCAATAATTTTTGAGACAATTAATCTTTCAGCAAAATTTGTTATCGTGACAGGCCTAACTGGAAGCAGGATCCCATTTCCGATGCAGATCGGGAAACGAGTGATAAAACAGAAAGGTTTTTAATGCATTTATTTTCTCAGGAAATACATTATTAACCTTTAAAACATTATATTTTAATATGCTTACTATTTTTGGGGAGGGAAAACATCATTTAGGTCTTTTTAACTAAATAAAATCGACCCTGACGTATATCTGGTTGAGCTGACGGCGCAGGACGAGTCGTGCTTCCGGGACGGATCGGGTACTAGTGACACTTGTGAATCGGAGCAGTATCAGGGCTGATTCTGATGACGTTTCACGAGCACATGAGAACGCACAAGCTCACACGTTGAGACGGCCTGATGCTGATGCTTCTGTCAGTTCTGACTGTTGAACACTGGAGCCCCCTGGAGGTTTGAACTGTCACTACAGCTTCAGCTCATCTCGTGCAGATCTCTGATCCATTCAGTTTTTGTTTGCCCAGATGAACCATCTGTTCACCAACCAACCGCCACTTCCCATGTTTAAAGATAAGATCACAGACAGTTTATAGCTGCTTTTTAACCAGTTTACCAGAACTGAATAATTCTGCCAATCTGTGTCAGATTCTTAGTTTTCTGTTTTAAAGCAGCGTAAAGGAAGCAGCTAAAGCTGGTCTCTGTGTTCCAGGTGACGGGATGAACGCATACATGGCCTATAAGGTGACCACCAAGGTAAGACCTTCATCAGGTAAAGGTTTTAGCTCCGATTCAGATCATATATGAATCTACATGGGAGAAAAAACCTACCTGATGACAATTTTTATCTGTTTTTAGATCTGGAGGGTGTCAGTGGTCAGAAAACGGTTAATTTTATGTGTTTCTGCTAAAGTTCTGGTGTCTTCCTCTCCCTGTGTCCCCCTCAGACCTCCATGTCTCTGTTTAAGCAGAGAGACGTCTCAGTGAAAAGGCGTTTCAGTGATTTTCTGGGTCTGCACAGCAAACTAGCCTCCAAATACCTGCACATAGGCTACATCGTTCCTCCTGCACCAGAGAAAAGCATTGTGGGTAAGCTGAGCGCGGGCCGATCCGAGTTCTACTTCACATTATAATGACATGCTTTTTTATTTTATGGTTCTCTTAAATATGGGCGTCGTTTTTTTTTGCAGGAATGACCAAAGTGAAGGTTGGGAAGGAGGATCAGTCGTCCAACGAGTTTGTGGAGAAGAGGAGGTCTGCGTTAGAGAGGTATAAGGATGAGGAAAACGCTTTAGGATAAAGTTAAATATAAACCCTGTTTCCTTGTTTAAAATAAGAGTTTAATGTTTTTAAAGTGGTTTAACTAGTGACTAATGATGCACGGCCAGGTCATCAAACTTTTATCAATCTAGAAAGGGGGCTAAACCTCAGAACACATACATTCAATAGCACCCAGACATTAAGAGGTAATCCCAGCAGCTCACTGAACATGGTTAAAGAAAATCTACATTAAATAAATAAGCCCTGCTTAATATTCCTAAAATGACTGTAGTTTAATTATTCATTTATCCTCCCTGGTTAAATAAAGGTTGAGGAAAAAGAAAAATATGTCCAGGTCATTTGGAGATTAAAGAATGAAGCAGCTTCAATAATTAAACACATTTTCACATGTTGATAAACCAGAGCTTAGAATCAGGATATTTATTTAGATTAAACTTCTTAACCCTTTAAAGGGAACTCAGTGAAAATTAAAATTTTAATCCAATTGTGTTATTGGATTCCAGGACAAAACCTTATTACCTTTGTAACATAAAAAAGAAAAGTATGGATATTTTGATGGCAAAAATTAATGCCGATGTAATGAAAAACAGTCTAATTGGAATCTGCCTTTTTTTTTAACACCGAATTTTAAACACGGAATGTTTTTAGAAGTTGAATTCCTTACACTCAATTTTTATTTGGTAAAAATTCACCAGAAAAAAATTCAGCTGCAAAAAAATTCAGCTGCTAAAAAATTCACCACAAAAAAAAATCAGCTGCAAAAAAATTCAGATGCTAAACAATTCACCTGCAAAAAAAATTAAGCTGCAAAAAATTCACCAGAAAAAAATTCAGCTGCTAAAAAATTCAGCTGCTAAAAAATTCAGCTGCAAAAAAAATTAAGCAGCAAAAAATTCACCAGAAAAAAATTCAGCTGCAAAAAAATTCACCAGAAAAAAATTCAGCTGAAAAAAAATTCAGCTGCTAAAAAATTCACCACAAAAAAAATCAGCTGCAAAAAAATTCAGCTGCTAAAAAATTCACCTGCAAAAAAAAATTAAGCTGCAAAAAATTCACCAGAAAAAAATTCAGCTGCAAAAAAATTCACCAGAAAAAAATTCAGCTGCTAAAAAATTCAGCTGCTAAAAAATTCAGCTGCAAAAAAATTAAGCTGCAAAAAATTCACCAGAAAAAAATTCAGCTGCAAAAAAAATTAAGCTGCAAAAAATTCACCAGAAAAAAATTCAGCTGCAAAAAAATTCACCAGAGAAAAATTCAGCTGCTAAAAAATTCAGCTGCAAAAAAAAATTAAGCTGCAAAAAAATTAAGCTGCAAAACAAAATTCAGCTGCAAAAAAATTAAGCTGCAAAAAAATTAAGCTGCAAAAAAAATTCAGCTGCAAAAAAATTCAGCTGCAAAAAAAATTAAGCTGCTAAAAAAATTAAGCTGTAAAAAAATTCAGCTGCAAAAAAATTAAGCTGCAAAAAAAATTAAGCTGCAAAAAAAATAAGCTGCAAAAAATTAAGCTGCAAAAAAAATTCAGCTGCAAAAAAATTCAGCTGCAAAAAAATTCAGCTGCAAAAAAATTAAGCTGCAAAAAAATTAAGCTGCAAAAAAAATTCAGCTGCAAAAAAATTCAACTGCAAAAAAATTCAGCTGCAAAAAAAATTCAGCTGCAAAAAAATTGTTGACCTTTTGGTGAACTCAAGCCAAAGCAATCTACACTCGATAGAGTCGAGCAGCTTCTAGCCAATGAAATCAGCTCGTTTGGTCACGTGACACAACGGCTGCTCTCTGCGCTGTTCCCGGCTGACTGAGGAATTTTTTATTTATTTTTTTTAAACAGAATTTCAAATCGCCAGTTAGCTACTAACAGTCAGCTATTAGAGTTTTTCCTCTTATCAGACAGGGTGAAACAACTGAGCCGATCACAGCTAGTACGGCACCCCTTTCTGCCAAGGCTCTTGGTTTGATCCGGAAGAAGCGGCCAGCGGCAAACTTTTTTTCTTCTTCATTTCGGCAGAGGCAACATGGCGGCAGCAAACAGACGGGTGCTGTACTAGCCAGTCTGATAAGAGGAAAAACTCTAATAGCTGTCTGTTAGTTGCTAACTGACGTTTTGTAATTCTGTTTAACAAAAAAAAAAAAAATCATAATTTAGCCGGGAACAGCGCTGAGCGCAGCCGTTGTGTCACGTGACCAAATGAGCTAATTTCATTGGCTAGAAGCTGCTCGACTCTATCGAGTGTAGATTGCTTTGGCTTGAGTTCACCAAAAGGTCAACACTTTTGCAGCTGAATTTCTATCTGGTGAATTTTTACCAGATAAAAATTGAGTGTAAGGAATTCAATATCTAAAAAAATTGAGTGTTTAAAATTTGGTGTTTAAAAAAAAGGCAGATTCCAATGAGACTGTTTTTCTTCCATAATGTAATAACAAGAAACGCCAACTTACCAGTGTATATAAAGAAAAATAACAAAAGTGCTTCTATAAGAAATTCATGAAAAATACTCTGAGTGAAATAAACACATTTTTTTTGGTACAACATAACTTTAGATCAGGGGTCTTCAATGTTTTCCAGGCCAAGGAGATGGAGCGGGGACCCCCTGATTATATTTATTGTGTTCTATTAAACTGGTCCTATAGTCACTCTATTACAGATGGAGTAATGTAACTAAAGTAATCCCTCCCTGGGATTATTAAAGTATTTCTGATTCCTGGTTGATGGGACAGGTGTTGTGAATGAAACGGTGCCCAGCTTGAAAGAGCTCCTGTGTGTCTCTGAATGTGAGCATTGATGACTGAAAGACATCTTCTGCCTCCATTTATCTGTTTACTACAGTCTGTTGAATTCATGTTAATGTGGATTTAAAGATATTTCAATTAGTGGAAAAAGTTGCAGGGAGGGAATATAAAAAAAAAAAAAGTCTAATTAAGCGAAATATTCGCAGCCCCCATGCAGTACTGCCATGGACCCCCTAGGGGTTGCTAACCGCCTGTTGAAGACCTCCGCCTTCAGAGTCATTATTAACTTTTTAACTTTCTTTTTTTTTTTTTAGGATTACTTTTTTTTGACGGTTTTTCCCAATTTTTAACCTTTTTTATTTTTTTTTTTTTTTTTTTTTACCTTAATTGGGACGTTCAGCTAAATAAACTCCTAACCCCTAAAATGTGAGAGCTGCTGGTTTCTGCTAAAGGCTAATAGCATTGCTTATAGTATATTTATTAGCTTTAATCAGGAACTAACTCTCTAATTATGGAGATAACTGTTATATTTTAACCATCAGTATCTCTGGGAAACTCAGATTAACTACACATTAGTACTTTTTTAGCAGCACTAGATGATACTGACCAAAACTAGTAGCCTAGCATATCGCAGTAGCCTGCGATATGCTACACAGTTAGCATATCGCACAATTTGAGGCATGGTTGGCAAACTGAAATAGAAAATATCTTTCTTTTTTTAAACGACGTATTAAAACCAGAGTTAAAATAACTTAATTACTTAAACATGATCTGAGCTGCTAAAAGGTTAAACTACAAATATTAGATCCATCATTATCACAGCACACATCCTGGTGTTGGTATGTAGAATACAGAGGAGGGGGCCGGGGGGGCGGGCTGACCTTCTGTTGGCCTTTATTGATGTTGTTTGATTGGCAGGAAGGTCAGTCTGACAGCTGATGGAGCTCAGAGTGACAGAACTACATGCTGATGGACAAACGCGCTCAGAAACGCCTAATGAGGACAAAAATCTTCACTCCTGGACATTTAGAAAACATTTTTCTTTTCTTTTTACCATGAACTGTGGATACAGATTTAGGATTTACCTCTATTGTTTCTCTGGGTTGAACTCCCAGGTCTCCACGTAGATTTTTACACTTGTGAAATAGCTAAAAAGTAAAGTTAGACTTTAGGCACCAGTGAGGCATGTCAAACAGGAAGCTGCCCTACATTAACGGCCTAGACGCTGCCCTGAAGGTGAACCTGATCAGCGTTGCTTCTCTGCTCCAGGTATCTGATGAGAACAGTCAAGCATCCCATCCTGCTGAAGGATCCCGACGTCCTGCAGTTCCTGGAGAGCTCCGAGGTAAACGAGACCAGGAGCTTTTCCTCCTACCTGCTCATTATCCTGGTTTCTGTCCGGTCCTGCTTCAATGCATGCACCTTTAACAGCTCATCTGAAACCTTTTTGTCATATAAAAGAAAATAACTGCATTGATATTTAGAAATTGCTGCAGGATGCGCTCCACTGCAGAAAATCAACACCTGCAAACAGCCTTAACTTTTCACAAACTGGAATTTTGCTGCCTTAACTGCAAATCGAATGCTTTTATCCAGTAATGGTAGAATAACCTAGAAACGCTCGTCTAGATGGTAAAAATTTGTTTTAAGGCAAAATTTGGCTTTAAAAACTTTAAGGATTCAAAGACGGTTGGTTGGTTTTTAACCCAACATCTAAAAAAACCCTAGAAAATCATAAAAGTAATTTTTTTTTAGTTCCTGAGCTTACTAATGAGAACTAGAGGAAGTCATGGTTTAATTTCGCAAATATTTTCAATTTGATTCACAATTCAGTTTGCTTGCTTTTTGATTGAGTTAAGGACCGATTTTTACCTGGATACCAGCAACGTTACCATGACAACTAGTGGTAACTTGGTCCTTTGAAAAGAACATTGATATTTATAAATTTAAGAATTAAACTCAAGGAAATTAGATTTTTTTTTAATGTAATATGAACTCAGTAAAACAAAAATGGAATAATTTAAATAAATTCAAACTTTGGGGCAGGTTATGTAAATTAAGTGGCTATAAACACACTGTAAACTAAGATTTCATGTAAAAACCGAAAGAAATGATTGACATTAGAGTTTGATAAATGATGAAAGGAAAATCCAATTAAATCAGTGAATTTATTTTTTTGTTTTTATTAAACCCAGTAAAAAAAGTATTAATTTTTTATGAACTGTTAGGATTTGTATCTTTAAACTCTAAAGCAGTAGGAAAAACTTCCCTGGACAGATTTATTTAGACATATCTTCTTTCAAATTTTATGTTTTATTCACTTCTTTTCTGTGTGAGTCTGTGATTTGTATCTTAATATCTCCAATTTCTACATCAAAGAGAGGATTTTATTATGTGCTTCTATTTGGTCTCTCTGCTGGAGGACCTGCAGCCCTCACTAGAGGGCGATAATGTTCATCAATTACAGTTCTTTGCCTTCTTCTCTGTTGCTGTTTTTTTCATAATCACTTAGAGAAGGTTTCAATGTTCATAAAAGAATTCCCTAAAATATAAACATTAGTCTTTAATTAGTTATGTCAAACATGGCAGACTCTTCTAGGAAAAAGCTCCAGGAAACACGATCTTGCTCCGCCCCTCATAGCTGGTATCCTTGGAAACCAGAGGTTCATACATTTCAAACAACTGAACAGGCATCTTTTACAGATGTTCTCTGGTGTCGCTATAAAAGCTTTTGTCACTTTGCTAAAGAAGGACTTTGTTCTAAACTGTTAAAGGAGTTTAACTATTGTGGAGAAAATCTGCTTTAACTGATTCAGTCTAATAGTCTTCCAGTAAAAATATTAATAAATACAGTCTAAGGTGTCTCCTAGGTTCACCTAAAAGACTTTTTTTTTGTTAATGTTTTATTTAGGAACAAAACTTTAGGCAAGCTTAAAAAAGGTAAAATTTTCTCTTTGTTTAATCACAAATAAATCAGACCGATTAGCAGCTGTTTTATTGGTTCCTCTGGGAAAATAGTTTTTTTTATCTCTGACTTTTATAACTGACGCCAAAATGCAACATTTAGAGCAGCTAACTGTGGAGCTGATTCATCAACGTCTGTGGACAAATGAAAGAGGTTATGGTTCAGTAAGGGATGCTTGTCGCTCATCTGATGTAAATCGTGGTCCCTGTGTCTCTGATTGGTCCGTTCTCACATCCCCCCACCCCTTCCTCTGCCGACTCATCACAGTTGGTTTCTTCCTGCATCCGGTTACTCTGTGGTTTTGGATAAATCTTTATTTAATTGTGTGTTTTCTGAATCTCTTTCTGACCTATTTTCTCCTCAACCACCAAAACAAATGACAGAGTAGAGTGATCTTAAATCAGGTGGATTTTATTTATTAGACTCATAAAGTCTTGATGTTGCTGCAGTGGAAGAGGAAAGAAAACAGAAATAACTTTAAATCAGCATTTCAAACAAAAACATCCATCAGCTGACGGTTCAGAATGAAAAGAACCTAAACAATGCCTAACCATTAGGAAAGGCGGCAATCACCACGGCAACCTGTAACTCGGAGTCTTAGAGTCGTGGGGAAGCGGCTGTTCCAACCGTTGCATTTCCGAATTCTCCCGAGTGGTGCCCGACTTTAACATATAAAGTGAATGTGATTGGTC
>NW_015150558.1:447239-459581 GCF_000732505.1 Cyprinodon variegatus
TATATGATTGGCTGAATTTAGGTGTTCAGGCTGACGTAGAACTAACTGACCTAAAGAAGATAACGAAAAAAAACACAGATTTTAAGAGAGGATATTTTTCCTACATTTTGGGACAATATCATCTAATAAAGAGTATATTTATATGCATGTTTAAGCCAGAATGATTTGACATTTAAATATGACTTCCCTACGATTTTTTTATCATCTAAAAAGGGAAAATTCTTTCATGTATAACATCATTATTTTATAATTCTACCTTTAAACCAGACATATGTTCAATGTCTGTTGTCATAATTTATTTTTCAAACAATCGGCATCATTAACACTTATTTGCCTGAAATTATTTAATTTGATCAAAGGGTTTTAATGTTTTTTTTCTTCAGCAAATAGACATATTTTCTCTTAAATTAGAAAATCTGACACCAATGTTAGTATAGTGGATTTTTTTTTCCTCCAGTCAAAGATAAATAACACTTCTGTCTGAGAAAAGTCTGAAAACTCAGACGTCTTTGTTTCTTTTTCCCAACAAGGTCAAACCAGAGATCCTCTGAAAACCAGCGGGGGGTTTAAGGGCTGCTGACGTTTTCCGTTCCTTCCATTTATTTCCACTCAGACTTAATCCTCTAAAACATTTCGTCCTGTCGTGTCCGCCCGATCCCCCCCCCCCCAAACCCATTCCTGGCAGCCCGTCGCCCTAACTGTGGCTGGGATTGTTCTGGACCCAATAAATGCCTCCGTGTCAACAGCTCCAGCAGATGAATCGCCAGGAAGCCGAGCGCGTCGCTCCGTCCTGTTCGTTTAATGAAACAACAAGCCGGGGAGGGGGGCGCAATTTAAAGCTACTTTACCCCCCGTCCAGTCATTTACCCTCGTCCCTCCTTCACCGAGGGCCCCGGGGACTCAGCTGCCCCCTCGCCGCCGCCGCTCCCGCTAAATGAGATCTGAGCAGGGCGGGGGGAGGCAGAGAGAAAAGGTAAAACTTTCCCAAAATGAAGAAAAATGAGCCTGTTTCCAGACTCATCCGCTGCTAAAGTTGCTTCAGAAACAAAGTGGAGCAAATAAAATAAAATGGGTGACCATAAAGGACAGAAGAAACAATAACTACATGAAAGACAAGAAAAATCAGCTAATTAAAGGAAGCAGATTAACTCCTGTCTGTGTTTGCTGTGCAGCTGCCGCGGGCCGTTAACACCCAGGCGCTGAGCAGCGCCGGGATCCTGAGGATGGTCAACAAAGCCGCCGACGCCGTCAACAAGATGACCATCAAGATGAACGAGTCAGACGCCGTGAGTGAAAGAAAACAGAGGGATGAACCCACAGAGAAAAGAAAGGGAGATAAAAGAGGAGTCAGGGGAATGGGAGGAAGGAAAGGAAGAGTAGAAGGTTAGATAGAAGGAAAAAAGCAGGAAAAATGAGAAATGAAGCTGTGACACAATAAAGAATGAGGGAAGGTAGAGAGGAGGAGCATAAAGGAGAGAAAATTAGTGAAGATCATGATTCTACTGAACAGATTGAAGAAGATTAGAGGAAATAAAAGATGAGGGAAAGACATGGAGAGGAAATGAAAATGAATGAAAGTTAATTAAAGTCTTCATCAGACTCTGTTTCTCCATCAGTGGTTCGAGGAGAAACAGCAGCACTTTGAGAACCTGGACATCCAGCTGAAGAAACTCCATGCCAGTGTGGAGTCTTTGGTCTGCCACAGGAAAGGTACACTTCCTGTTACCACAATAAAAGCATCGGGATCATTCTGCCCACTTCTTAATCTGTGTACTTGTGCGTTCTCGTGTGCTCGTGAAACGGCATCAGCCCTGGTGCTGTTCCAATTCACAAGAACAGAGCGAGAACGGACAAAGTCCCCGGAAGTTGTTCTGGCCCCTCCCTCTTTACCCAGCATGCATTAGAGCAGACTTGATGTTCTTGAGATTAACAGCTGTCCCAGAATGCACTGCGGCAGCAGCAGCTTCCAGGTTAGCGTTCACAGAGCGCAGTATTAAGTTAAAAGTTCTCTTTTCTGTAAATGTTCTATAAAAGTATGTTTTAAGATCATTTGAGGCGAGAACATTATACTTTAAGCTTCAATATGGACCATTTACTGATTTAATGCGTAATCTAAAAATAATTCCCTAAGTTAAGAGGACCGTGGAAACCAGCGCACCTCCGAGGGTAAAGGCAGCCAGGGCTAACGTTAGACCATCTGCGGCAGCATCTGCGTCTGCGGCAGCCGGAACTAACGTTAGCTCATCTGCGGCAGCCAGGGCTAACGTTAGCCCGTCTGCGGCAGCCAGTACTAATGTTAGACCATCTGCGGCAGCATCTGCGTCTGCGGCAGCCGGAACTAACGTTAGCTCATCTGCGGCAGCCAGGGCTAACGTTAGCCCATCTGCGGCAGCCAGTACTAATGTTAGACAATCTGCGGCAGCCGGGGCTAACGTTAGCCTGCCTGCGGCAGCCAGTACTAACGTTAGACCGTCTGCGGCAGCCGGGGCTAACGTTAGCTCGTCTGCCGCAGACGGTTTTTAAATATCTGAGGTTTTTAGAACATGAGAAAGATGAAGATCTTTGCCGCTTCCTGTCACCTGCTGACTCTCTTCTACAGCGAGAATGAAATATACACACCTTTTTCCAACAGCTTCATATATCGCTCTAATCCTCCGCTTACATTTATGAAAAATATTCCTATTTAAAATCTCTTCATTTAGATTAAAGTGGAACCAAAGGGAAAATGAAGCTTGTGAAACTGAAGATCACTGTCATTGTTTTCTTCCTTCAGTAATAACTTCCACACTGAAGATGTAATATTTGAAGCTAAAAAAATGTTAGATTTCCAGGAAATGTATCTGCAGTGTTTTTTGTTTTAAAGCAAACTTTGTTTAAACTTCAACCAAATTAAGGAGAGGCGCCGTACAGCAGGGGCACGATGCCACCGTTTTTACATTATGTACAAGAAGCAGGTCGAACCCAACAAATCTTTAAATATTCTTCATGAAATTATTTATTTCAAACCTTAAGGAAATAAAAGTTCTCATTGATATTGTACATTTATTTTATTCTTTTAGATAAATAAAATATAATTGACTCCTGACTACTGTTGGTAGAGATTTTTAAACACTTTTCTTTCTTTAGTTTTTCAGTCAAAAAAGTCATACCTGAATTTAATACTCTCCCAATTAAGCGCTAATTAACTGAAACATGACACTTTTAGACGCCACTATCACTGAAAAACTGTTGGAGTTTGGATCCATTTCCTTCTTTCCCTCCAAACATGCAGACTTTCCTCTCATCTTTCCAGTAGGTCTCGATCGCTGGTTCTCCAGGCTTTCTAGGAGGTTCAGCCTGTTATGTAGTGAACTTTGCACAGACCGATTTAGGTTCTTTGCCTTTCTGGTCTCCAGAGCTGTCCGTAAACACGGCGCAGTTCGCCAAGTCAGCGGCCATGTTGGGGAACAGCGAGGACCACACGGCGCTGTCCCGAGCTTTGTCCCAGCTGGCTGAGGTGGAGGAGAAGATCGACCAGCTGCACCAGGACCAGGCCAACGCCGACCTCTACCTCTTCTCTGAGCTGCTGGGAGACTACGTCCGACTGATCAGCGCCGTCAAGGTACGACTGCAGAGACGGACGGGGAACCAACAGAAAAAAACAGCCACCATGTTGGATTAAGGCCCAGTCCCATTTCTTTCACTTGTACTCGTTTTGGGCCGTCACACTCGGTTTTTCGCGTTCATTTGTAAGGGTAGTGTGACCCAATAGTTATAAGAGCAAGGGGGAAGTGCCCTTCAACCCTTAAAATGACCCCTTCAGACTGAGGGCGGTCAAGAGCTGACATGGAACGCAGTGGTGTCCCTGAATACTCTGTAAATCATTCAGCGAAGGGAGAAATGGCGTCCATCTGTGGAAAAGAGCTACACAACTGGGAGCATATTTTTACAATTAACCACACATTTAGAAAAAAATATTTTGGAATATATTAGACATAAATACAACTGAGTTCTCTGCCATCGTGTTAAAACATTAATATTGCAAAATCGCTATTTTTTTCGCAATACACAAATCTAGCGAGTTTTTTTTATTTAATTTATTTTTTTTTTACCTAAAGTAGGATGATTATGACTGCAGTGAAGTTGGTTAGAAGTTGGATATTGGATGTTCAAGCTCAGCAGAGTCAGTGGGATCTAGCTCACAGTTGATCCGATTGAGGGACTCCGATTTTGGCCGGCGCCTCCCGGGGCAGCTGATGGACAGAACCCGGACGGTTGTGACTCACGCTGAGTTTACGCATGACGTAAGTGAACACGTCATGTCTAGGGCATTACCACCATCTAGCAGTGTCTTTCCGTAAAAGTTCAAAAAATATCCACTGGACTTGGTTTCCAAGATTTGAAGACGTTTCGCTTCCCCTCCAGGAACTTTTCTCAATTCAAATGTCTGGATCTGCAGTGAGTTTGAGTCTTATATAGACAAAGCCTTGTATCGCTTGCAAACATGCAAATGGTAACCGAACCGAACTAGCAGTGTCCCATCTCTTAGCAAGAATCTTCACTTGCACTTCCCTCACTTTGAGAGGACTTCATTGTAGAGAGAACTCACTGTAGTGTTCTCAAGAGTGAGAGAAATGGGACTAAAACTTCTACAGAACTCAGAGCCCACTCAGTCTTATTATCATACTCTTTCTCCTCAAACCGTCACAGACATCCAGCCTGGAAAAGTTAGGAATGATGACGCAGAAATCCTCCCAGAAAAAAAACTGTTTCCGTTTTTATTGCTGTGATCCTGACTTTGGACCCGGCTGTGTTTGTGTCCAGGGAGTGTTTGACCAGCGGATGAAGACGTGGCAGAAGTGGCAGGACAGCCAGATGCTGCTGCAGAAGAAACGAGAAGCTGAAGCCAAGCTGCAGTTCACCAACAAACCGGACAAGCTGCAGCAGGCCAAAGATGAGATCAAGGAGGTGAGAGCGCAGCTCGGTACATTCCCAGAACCAAACGGGTTCCGACGGAAGCAGAGATTATTTCTAACTCTGCAACAATAAGAGCAAAGAATGGAAACCAGTCCAGGCTGGTCGTCTACATCCTGACTTTGTTTTATGTCCTAAAGGTTAGTTAAAAAGATGACACAGATAATTGGACTTTACCGGGTCTAAATATCATTTTGATTCCAGCTCCGTTTGTAATATCAGGGAATTGATTCTAAGAAATTTCTTTAGATATTTTTTGAGAGATTATTCATCTTTGAGTTCAGCTGTATTCAAAGTTTCTGTCATATCTTTACGTTTTCCATGCAAACCTTGAACAGAACCAGGCTCATCACTAAAAACAAACTTCAAACTCGGCATTGGGTTCTTAGTTTAACATCCGATGAGGAGAGATGTGAATAAGGCAGCAGCTGAAGGAACCTCAGGGATGTCCAATAAAAAAAAATCAATAAAAATCATTAAATTCAATAAAATCAAACTCCTCCTAAACCCACTGAGCAGCTGCTTGTTTCTTTTCTCTGCTAGTTAGTGACGAGCTTTAAGTCTTAGTGTTTGGTAGGTCTCCTGACCATCACCCTAATCTTTAGCTCCCTCCATGGACTCTTTCAGATTAATGTCAGGACTCGGATTGGACCGCTCCAAAATAAAGGAGCTCCATTAGAAGAATCATTAACAGCCTGAATCTGTCAGGGGTGGGAATATTTCTTAGACAACTTAGACACTGAAATAAAGAATTCAAACCACAAGGAATTACAAAATGTGGACTTTTTTAATCCAGTTCTAGGTCATGCCTAGATGTAAATCCGGATCATATGTGATTCCAGATCTGGATCCAGTTCTGGATTATAACTGATATTGGACCCTGGTCTGGTCCTGCAGGTTGTTCATGTGGGTCATCTTCTGTCAGACTCCTTTCCTCCTCCTCTAACAGGTCATTAAAGGGCGTATAGCTCCCCCTGGCTGTGGAAACCAGCATTGCAGCCAATGATCCTCAGGTTTCTCTCAGGCTGCTGTCATCCTTCAGCTTATTTAGACTGGACTGAATATTTTCCACAAACCGGCCACCATTTCCTCAACAATTAGCTGAGAAGCTTTTCTTTATTCTCGTTCTGATCAGTTTAAACCCTGAACGATGTGCTGCAGAATATTAAGGTGATCTAAACATAACGAAGCTGTGGTGAAGGCTGAATCTGAGCTCATATTAGGGTTCAGGTATTTAACCCATTAAAGGGACCCTGAGTGGCTTCGCTCTGACATCTGATCACAGAGGAAGCTGCTCTCCCAGTGAAATAAACTGGGCGCTGAGAGAATCCCTCATGTTTCACAGTCTGCGGTTCAGCTGCTGAAATAAACTCGGCTCATCCATCCGAAAACTTCTTTTCCCGCAGACTTCAGCCCAACTCGCCACGACAAACAGGAGAGTCGAAAAGTACTTTATTAGAGCTTCTGTTGAAGCCGTCACAGCAGAAATTCATCTGTCAGGATCCACGCGCGCACGCGGAGGGCCTGCGCGGTCGGGGGCCTGAGCGGCTGTCAGGAGCCGGGTTTTGGGAGGGGGGAGTGGGGGAGGGAGGCTGTCAGAAGCTGCAGGCGAGGAGCCATCGCAGTAGAGTTACAACCAACATTTATTTGGAGCTTCCTGTCAGGAGTCGGGTTTTGGTTCAGGCTCTGACAGGAAACACACGGCGGCTTTTTCTGAGAACATTTTAACTTGTTGCTGCTGCTGAGCAGAACCTGAAGAACAGGAAGAAACCAGTTCTGAATTCATCTGATTATCTCTTCTTAGGGGTTAAAGGTCATTAATATATTTCCATTACTATTATGAAGTTTATTTTATTTGTTATTCATAAAAACACAGAAATGTAACAATAATTATTTTTCTTTTTAAGATTGAATAAAAAAAATAATAGATTCAGGTTTGGTTTCCGTCGGGTTTTTAATCATCATCATCATCAGTATCAAACCTCTCTGTGATGAAGGTTCCTTCAGTCTAAATTAGAGCTTTAGCCCACGCTGCCCCCTGTAGGCACCAAACACAAACTACAGTCTGCTCTGAATCTGCTGCTCACAAATAAATCGGTTTAAAGTCGCTGATGTTTTAGATTCAAACAGACATTTTAACAATAAAATTATCAATTTATTCTGTCTGGATGATTTTTTTAAATGTGTAAAGATACAGTGCCTGTAATCATGCATTAATTTGCCGCTTTCGTTTTATTTTGGTCGTCAGAAAGCTTCAAAGGTGTCAGACTGAGGGAGAGAGTTGGAAAGGAGTAAAATCAGATCAGTGAAAACTTAAATCAACGATGATCCAGATAAAAGGCGTCCTTCTAGATCTAGATTAAAGATGAAGAACTCCAAACGACAAACGGCTGATTGGCTTCATAAAAACGAAGCGTTGAATAAAAAAAACTAACTCTTTTAATACTTTAAACAACTTCTCAGTCAGTTTGGAGCAGATTATTTTAGACTGAGTCGATCTGGAGGGTCCAAAGAATCACAGACATCTGCGAACACTGGAAAAACGATCTAGAAATAAGTAAACATTACTGAGATTAAGTGTAATTACACTTAATTTGAGCAGGTAAATGAGATATTTTGCCAATAGAATGAGTATTTTTACTCCTAAAATAAAATAATTGGATAAAATGCACTTGAAATAAGACCATGCAATTGTGTTTTCTTATTTTAAAGTGTTTAATTGTCTTGTCCCATTAGCAAAATGTCAAATGAACAAATGCACTTATTTAAAGAAAAATGACTTATCTAGATTTCGATTTTTTTCCTGTGAAAGGAAGCAAACAGCCTTTATTTTGATTTTATGATTAATAAATGACACAGGCCCCAATGCATCGGGTCTGTAACGTTACTGCTGCTGCTAAAGAAGCTGAGACGTTTATAAAGTCAAACGATGAAGAGCGTTTGTTCGCTCTCATCAGTCCAGCTGTTTGCTCTGATAATCCTGGAAAAGTGTCGACAAACTGAACCAGACTGTGAAAGGATCCGTCGATGAATAAGTTCCTCTCATATGAGAGAATCCTCTTTATCTTTAAACATCATTACCAACCTGTCCTGATGGTTCAGCAGGTCGTCATTCCTCTTTCATTTTGACCAAAAAATGAGGAATATTTGCTGAATATTTTCATTTTTCTGACCTCCTCCTAAAGACTTTATTTAATATCATGAATTCCTTTAAAGGAGTGAAACTTGTTTGCTTTAAAAAAAACGTTTCAGAAACTCCTCCCTGGTCAGATTTAGTTTTGCTCGCTGTTTGCTCATCTCTTTGCTTTTGGAAGCTCTGAGTTTGTTTTAAATTTTGTTGCATTTCCCTCGCCATGCCTTCCCACCGCCAGGAGATTGAGGAGGTAGGAGCTGCCCCGCCCGCCCGCCTGTCTGTCTGTGTGTGTGTGTCTGTCCGTCTGTCTGTCTGCTGCTTCACGCCTCGTTGCCTCCTTTAGTTCACGTTTAGCGGATTTTAATTCAGCGTATTTAGTTTTTGTTCTTATATTTTGTTGTTTTTTCATAAACCATCTTCCATCACATTCATCAGCTGAATTATGGGAGAAGATTAGCGTCGCTGAAAAAACAATACATGTTTTTTTTTCTCGACAAATTGTTTTGTGTAAGGTTTCCTTTTTCTCAGATTTCTGAGATAAAAATCCCAGAATATAATTTTTTGTCTCAGAATTTAGTTTTTTTTTTTTTTTTTTATTTAGATTTCAGTCTCAGAACTCTAAATCTTTTCTCTGAATTTCAAACATTTTTCTTTCTATAAATTCTGATTTTGATCATGGAAATCGCTCCAATAACGACCGAAAGCTAAAAACCTGCATGTTTAATCTCTGATAAAAGCCAGCTGATAGAAACGCCACCCTGCTGTTTAAAGTTTGTGTGACGCATTGCTTAATAATTTATGGGTCAGTTATTCTGATATTGTTGTTTGTTTGAATAACAGAATCAGTAATAAAATAATTTATGATTCAAGCCGTATCAGGTCACAGTCTAAGCTGTGAAATCTGTATAATATTGGAAATAAAACGTGAAATCACAAATTTGAAACTTTTTCTGACTTTTTCTTCAAAATTCTCACTTTTAAAGAAACTATTACAGTTTTTTTTTTATTCTTTTTTTCTCAGAACTTTGATTTTAGTCTCAAAACTCTAAATCTTTTCTTTAGTGTCGAACTTTTTGTTTAAATTTTATTTTAGACTCAGAGTTCTTATTGTTTTAATTTCTACTTCAGGTTCTGATCCATTTTTATCAAATTTAATAAAATTCTTACTTCTTTTGTTTATATTTTCAATTTTTTCATCTCAGATTTTTTTTCCTTTTACACTAAAATTGTGAATTTTAATGGCGTATGACCATTTTTATCGGAATTACGACTTTCACTAAAATTTGAAGCCTTTTCTTCCCAGTGTTGGACTAAATTTTTATTTAGCTTTTAAACATAAACATTAAAACCTTAAACTCCATCTCAAATCGTTGAATTATTTAGGAAACTATTTTTATTTTCCCTTTAGATCAAGGGTAACCAATTAAAAATCAGCGGGTCCGAATAAAGAAAATCATCAACCAGTAAAGGTCCGGTGACATTTTGAATTATAATCTTTATTTTAAGCAGATTTTAACACTGAAATAAAATGCAGGTTTTTATGCATCCATGTTATACATTGACTTTTTAGATAAAAGAATATAGAAAAAATAATTGAAATTTTTTTTATTTTAAAATCTAAAGTGTTTTTTGAAGTAGAGAACAACAATCGTTCAGTTTGGTTTATAGACAATTTCCATTTATTAACAGGAGACGCTGATGGCGCCTCCTTAAATCCCACTCTGCTCTGATTGGTTGCCTTCAGTGGTCCAATCACATCCCGCCCTCTGCTTTTATCTCGAATTGGATTGGTCCAATGACTGTTCAACTTGAAAATTTACTTCAGGAAATCAGACTTAAGCTTTTAAGTTTATCTATAAATGAAGGACGTCTTTCATCAAAGTTTACAGGATATTAAGGAGTAAATAAGTTTCCTGCCATGAGTTTAATTCATGGTTTCTAAAGTCTTTTAAACATTTCTGTCTGATAGTTATCTACATAGAAGTCTAAACTAATTCACAGATTAAGGTCGGTTGTGGATCATCAGACATGTTTTCCTTCTAAGGCTGTAAAATCTCAACATTTCTAGTTTACAGGTTAGCGAACGCTGAATGTTTCCTCCTTTGTTTTCTAGCTGGAGGGAAAAGTCCAGCAGGGGGAGCGAGACTTTGAGCAAATCTCCAAAACCATCCGCAAAGAAGTCGGCAGGTTTGAGGTCAGATAGAAAAAAAACTGAGAATTTTAAACCTGGAAAAGTTTCTGCTTTTTATTCTGAATAGGTTTTTGTTTTTCTATAGAAAGAGAGAGTGAAGGATTTTAAAATGATCATCGTTAAATACCTGGAGTCGCTGGTTCAAACACAACAGCAGGTAAAAGATTCGCTTTATATTATTCAAGTAAATCAAAGCTATAAAATGATTCAATACTTAGAATAAAAAAATATTTTTTTTTAGGTTAATTTTTGCAGCTAAATCCTTAAACTATCTGAAACTGATCGGTTTTCTCTTTCTTGACCTGCAGCTCATTAAATACTGGGAGGCCTTCCTGCCTGAAGCCAAGGCCATCTCATAGACACCACGGAGAAACTACACTACCCATGATGCACCTCTCCATGAAGCAAAGATGAGGAGTGAGACAGATAATCAAAGTATCTTCTTGCAATTAAAGAAACAAAGTTTGTGGTTTTCTTTCAGCTGATCTGAACTTACATTCTACACTGAAAACTATTGCAAAACTGGAAATAAAATCTATTAAACTTAACTTAACTTTTCAAACCCAGATTTAATCTCAAACATCCAGTTTTTCATTGATTAATTCCATCAGCGGACACCAGGGGGCGTTTGATCTCTACATCTGTTTTAAAAGATCCTTTTTAATGGTGTGGAAAAGAGAAGAGTGTCTGGATGTATGGAAGCACATTATACCCAAAAAAAGCAGAAAAAGAAGGAAGCAGGAAATAAAATTAAAAAAAATCAACAAATAGAAAAATTTTGATTTTTTTTTTAATATGATTCTAAGAAAAAAAAGCTTAAAAATATAAAAAAAAAAAATTCTCCAAAAAATAGGACATGAGGCCAAATATTCAGACCTTCAAAAATGAAAAAAAAAAAAACATCTTGAAAAACAAATTTGGTCCATTTAATGTTCACGTCATACATTATGGCTTCCTGATTTTAATATAAAAAAAACACTAAGAATCCAATCAAATAGCTGTGCAAATACTGTGAAAATAAAGATGTTCTAGGATCAAGATGTAGTCAAAAAAAAAAAACTGTTGAAGATGCTGTTCATTATTTTTCAGTTTCACCTTTGAAGAAAAAAAAAATTCTGCAATTATTAGAAAAAAAATTAAAATTTTTCTCTTCAGAAATGTCAACAAATAAATAAAAACCTGAATAATTAAAAAGAAACAAAATCTGTTTTTTTTTTGGCTACAATGAGCTTCCATACATAATCTTAAAAACTACATTAACCATAAGCCTTGTCAGCAGAAGAATCCAGAAGTTTGAATCAGGATTTTCTGGAACTGTCCAGAGAGCTGCACAATCCTTGAACTTCACTGCAACATTTCCTACCCGGCAACAGAGTTGCTCTGATTTCTGATTGGTTGTTTATCAACTTTGACTTTTTCGTTGAGTTTAGTTTCCCAGAAAAACCACAAAACATTTCGAACTCCCGAAAGAAACCGAACGAGGAAGAATCACCATTTTTTTAACCATTTTTCTCATCAGACATTTCTTACATCCTGCGTACCGCCCATTACTTCCTGTCACTCCTTTCACAATAAGAGCTCCTGTTTTGTTTTTCGTTGCTGTATGATCGAAAGTGAAGGCAACAGTTTCATTTGAGTCCAACGTCTGGTTCTGTTCTGCAGATTTCATTAAAACACATGATTCAGACATGAAGTTACTGAAGTTTTGCATAAAAAGTGGCTTTATAAGTGCAAACTACGCACTCAGTGTTACGTACATCTTGGAAATCTGTGAATGCATTTTCTAAACGGTTTTTTTCTGCACTTCAGAAACCAAAAGAATTTTAGGCAGGAATAAAAGAAAACAGAAGTGAGATTTAGATAAAAGGCAGTGATTTCTAATAAGTCATGCTGTTTTTATTTTGCATGATCTTTTAAATGAATAAACTGAACCAGTTTAATCTGTGAATCAGGGGATGATGCTGCGGGCTGCTCTTATTCTCATGGGTTTTTCCGTTTTGATGAGATGAAATTATGAATTTGTCAGCTGAATGTTTGTCCGTCCTCAAATGCTGCCCCCCCCCCC
>NW_015150558.1:460861-465776 GCF_000732505.1 Cyprinodon variegatus
AAGTCAGAATTCTGACTTTTTTCCCATGTTAAACTGAAATAAAAAAAAAAAATCAGTTAACTACTATTTTTTTGTTTCAGTGGCCCTAATCCTCTTCCGTACGCTCATCTTTAATCTCCACCCTGTTCTATTGATCTGATTAGTTTTTTTTAATGTTCCCTCCAGCCGTCGATGTGCGACGGTCGGCGAGGTTTCAGCTTATTTTATATTTTCAAAGATGATGAAGTTGTTGATTTGTCTGGAAATCTTTTGATGTGACATTCCTGCAGTGCAGCCGAGCTGATGATTGAATATTTTAATTACAATAAAGAATGTATCTCATCCTTAAGCTCTCTGGGTTATTTTTTTTTTACTAACTTTACCTTTTAATAAACCTTCTTTGACCCATTTATTGATGCAGGTAGTCAGATTTAACTGGAGAAACATTTATAGATATAAAGTCATTGAATTTCATCTCTTGTTTCATCAGTTTATTTAATCAAAATAAGTGTGAATAAAAGTTTTTCATTCATAAAACATTGAATATTTAGATTAAATAACTTTATTGGTTTTGTTTAACCTGGACCCGTTTGTTTTAAATCGGCCTTCATGGTCGACTCATTCTGCTGGAAGACCAGACATCTTCTTCCGTCTAACAGACATATTTCCAGTTGGTTCTTCTTTCAGATGCGGCTTTGCAAACGAAAGCCGCCATCTTTGATTTCAGCCCTGCAGAACTTCTCTAGTGTTTTTCGAATGTGACCTTTAACCTTCTGTAGAGCCTGAGGTGAAGCTTCAGGCTCTGACGCTGTGCTGACTGGCAGCTGATGGCGCTGCGCTAACGGACCAACATCCACCAGCAGCTCAACTCTTGGTTCTTTTAGAGACGATCACACTGATGATCACGCTTTAGCTTAGATGATTTTAATAAAAGGCGTTCTTTAAAAGTCCTCTGTGTGGTTTTTATGTAATCCAGTCAACTGTAGGAGTTTATATTACCAAATATAAACTATAGATTATAGGGGAGTGTTGGTCTAGTGGGTCAGAGCGGTGCATTTGATCCTCCGCTCAGGGTCCCTGAGTAAGACCCTTAACCCCACACTGCTTCCCAAAGGGATGGGTTAAAGTTGTAAGGAAGTCATATTTAAATGTCAAATCATTCTGGCTTAAACATGTATATAAATTTACTCTTTATCAGACCATATTGTCCCGAAAATCCTCTTAAAATCTGTGGTTTTTTTTGTTATCTTCTGCAGGCCAGTTAGTTCTACGTCAGCCTGAACACCTAAATTCGGCCAATCATATATCAACGGTCATCTGTCAATCAAATGTTTTCGGTCATAGCATCTTGATTCATATGTCGCAGCTAATATACGCAACGGTTGAAACCAGAATCCTTTCCTTTCCCATTGAGTTGCGTCCCAGTGTTCACGGGGATGGACGTCTGTGTCTTCGGCAGGCGTAGAGCTAACAGAACTGGCAGCGTTGCGAGGCAAGGGCTCAAACATGTACGGCTGGAAGCCTTCTACACCAAACCAAGCTTCTGCCGCCCTGGCGTCCTCTTCCACAACATCTTCCTCCCCGCTTTCCTCCTCTAAATAAAAAATGGATGACGGAGGAGACTCATCCACGACCTCCGACACTAAACTCTCCTCCTCTTGCATGTTTCCTCTGTCCATAGCGTTCCTTGACAGTGTCGTTTCTAAGTCACCAATTTAGTGCAACTTGGTCCCAATGGAATTTTACCATTGGGAACCTGCTAGCACTAAGTTGCTAACTGGTTTGGTGAGAGACTTAAACATGTGAGGCTGAGAACTTTTTACATCCTTGGTAATCTACCTTTAATCTCAGAATGTTGGATCATAATGTAGATGGGCGCCATGAAGGAAGAGCACTCAGCTTCACTGACAAAGATGTGAATTTTAGGAAGGCCAGCAACACATTGGTGGAAAATGATGGAATTAGGCGACTTTTTCTGCCCCTGAGGGGCCCCTGCTGATGCTATGTGATTAACGGAAGAGCAGAAGGTGATTAAAACCAGAGAGCTGGTCTCTAAAGGCAAGGCAAGGCAAATTTATTTGTATGCAAAGTGCTTTACATAAATAAAATACAGGAAGATAAAACAGAATCAAAGCAAGTAGGAAATAAAAAAATAAAATAAAATAATGCAGAAACAAAAAAGAATATTAAAAACAGTTGGATTAAAGAAAATATGTTTTAGTTGAACTGTTTAACTAGAACAGTGGAAGGCAATCCAAGGCTACGGCTGGATGCTAACATGTTTGTTAGCTGTCAGAATTGTGAAATTAAAATCAGAATTCTGACTTTTTTCTCATACGGAAATAAAATTTAAAAATCTGTTTATTTTTTTTATTTATAGTGGCTCTAATCCCCTTCCATAGTGAGCTGTAGCTGTAAGCAACGATAGAAAAAATCGTACAAATCGAATGCCCGGCTTAAATAAGAACTGAATCCAATGATTCTGTTCTAAAAAGCGAATATAATTCTTATAAAATAATAAGCTATTTATAATATTCCTCTCTCACTGGAAAAAATCAAAATCTAGTCATTTTTTTCTTAAAATAAGTGCATTTTTTCTTGAATTTAGTGGGTAAGTGAGACACTCTGCCAATGAAATAAGACAATTCACATTTAAAATAATATATCAAGTGCATTTTATCTAATTATCCTATTTTAATTGTAAATATCCTCATTCTATTGGCAATTAATCTTATTTACCTTCTGAAATTAAGGGTAAATACATTTAATTTAAGACATTTTGACTTATTTCTAGATGTTTTCTGCAGTATAACTGTTATTCAGCAGCTGTGGCCTTCCTGTCTCTTCCAGGCTGAGAATAATGCAGGTAAAGCTGCATCTTTAACCTCCCACTATCACTTTAACCAAAGAGTAATGCTTCATGAGGTTTTTCCAGCTTCACCTCCACCTCCAGAACTTCATTTTGACTAAAGAATAATGCGTCTGCATCTGTTTTTCTGTGCTCAGCCTAACCTCCAGCGCTCCCAGCACTCCAGAATAATGTAGATGTATTTATTTACCCCCCCTCAGCCTCGACCTCCGTCCCTATCAATCTGGCTTTATAATAACGCAGCCTCATCTTTTCTGCTCCCTCTCCTCACCTCTCAATTTCCCCGCCACTTCAGGATAATGTAGCTGCATCTATTATCTGTGCTCTCTGCTGCTGCGACCCTGTTGTTAGAATAATGTGGCTGCATTTACACAACCTCCCGGGTTATCTGACAGGGTCGGGGCTAAATAAATGGCCTTGCATGTATGCTGAAACACACTTTTTTTCAGCTTGAAGCTTGGAAATCATGCACAGAGATCATCTGTTGTTTCAGCTCATGAGTTAATCACCAGATGTTTGCAGGTTTTTGTTAACTTTCTCCTCTTTTCTCCAGAGACGCCTCCACAGATGGGAAACAGGGAGCCGGGAATGAAACAAAAAGCTCCCAGAGGCTGATAAGAAGTGTTGTTGCAGCTTTTATTTATCATATCTCCAAATAACCATGTAGCTCCTGTGCTGTGGTCAGGATACAGTGACCTCCGTTGATCAACTGCTCCCCTCAGCAGCCTGATAAGGGGGCTAATATAACAGCAGGCGGGCCTGTAACTGTAATTATTTCTGTGCTGTCAGAGGAGGAACCGAGCGAGGATCCTCCTGCCGATTTAAATCTGCAGGGAAAATAAAAAAAGAGGAGGGAAGAAAAGGGGACAAAATATCTTGAACACCAGCGAGACAAATATCAGCCGGGCGTCCAGACGGGCCTGAAATTGGAGCAGTTTGTCATGAACAACACGACTGCACACACTGAAGGGCCCACAGAACCAGATTAGAACCGGACCGCTTAGAACAACGTCCAGGTAAAGATAACAGCCGGGAAGCTTAAATAAACTCATCTTAGCAGTAAATAAAATAAATATACGCCTGAAAATAAAACATCAGAGAAACTATTTAGGATATTTATATTATGAACTCGGAGAAAAAGTCAATTAAAAACATTTTTTTTATGTATTTTTAAATAAAAATAATAGTTCTGTGCTAATAGACTCTGATTGGTTTGAATTTAACCACAATGGAGGATTTTCCAGCAGCAATCTTCTTCCTTGAGACTTCAGAGGAGGACTTCCTGCTGCAGAGGAACCCTGATCTGAAACATTTAAGGTTCTCAAAACATCCAAAAACAGAAGAAGTGTGGAAGGTGGATTATTGTTGTCAGCAGTGGAAGGGAAATATGTACCAGTTAATGTGAGTAGAAAACTATTAATAATATAAAAAATGACAGAATATAGAATATTTTGGTTGCAGCTCGATTAATCATTCAAGAATAATTTTATCCCAGCGGCGATGGCCTGAAAATACCAACCTAGAACAGAAAATAAATAACATTCTCTGTGTTTTTATCACAGCATAGAAACTCAGGCATGTCATCAGCATACTGTAGATGGAAGCATATATATATATATATATATATATATATATATATGCACTGCAGAAAATTTCAATCTTAATAAGTACATTTTTCTTAAAATCAGTGCATTTTTTCTTGAATTGATGAGGTAAGTGAGACACTTTGCCAATGGAACAGGAAAAGTTACATTTGAAATAAGAAAAAACAATTACATTGTCTTATTTCAAGTGAATTTTATCTAATTATCTTATTTTAAGAGTAAAAATACTCATTCCATTGGCAAATCCTCTTACTTACCTACTCAAATGAAGGGTAAATACACTTAATTTAAGAAATATTTACTTATTTATAGATTGTTTTTGCAGTGTGCTGGTAAGGTGGGAGATTTGTACAGGGAAAAAGGGATTCTGAATAAGGAAGGCTATCACTCCATTTTTCAACGCCATGCCATACCTAGTTGACAGCGCTGGATTGGAGCCAGTTTCAACCTACAGCAGGACAAT
>NW_015150558.1:466737-470211 GCF_000732505.1 Cyprinodon variegatus
TATATAGCTTCATGTGTCACTAAAGAAGCAGCTATCGAGGTCTGAATCAAAACCAGGAATAAAAAATAGAATAGTACAATAAAAAAAAGCGCATCACAAGATAATAATACCTGAAGGATACCAAAACGGCTACTAAGATTAAATTAGAGAAACGTCTAAAACGTGTTTGTCTCACTGGTTGAGCAAAAGAATGACTGACAATTCACAGCAAAACTGTGCAAATATTAGCAAGGATGTAGAAACACTAAGTTTGTTAGGAGCAGTGATGGTTATGGAGTCAAACAGCTGCTGGGAGGAAGGATCTGTGATGGTGCTCCTTTGAGCACCTAGTAGGGTGGCCATATGTCCGGCTTTAGGCCTGGATTTTTATTGCACTGTTTAACCGGACGCCTATTTGTCCTCCGTTAGCACAAGGCTTCAAGAGCAGATTTTCTTTTCCCATTTTTGCTGGGCTACAGGCTGCAGCACAATATAATCGGCTTAGAGTGGTATTGTATCAGATAAATATTTGCTTGTCATTGGCTAAAAAAGGAAACAAGGATCAGAGTGCTGCTAACTTAGACATTGACAGAAAGTTAGCATCACACCAAAACGCAAAACCTCGTTTAACTCTAAACAGACTAAAGAGCGTGAATTTATAACCAAAAATAGTGGAGACTCATTCCATGGCTTCTCCACACTTTTTTGCTGCAATGTGGAGGTAAGCAGTCGAGAAAGCTGCAATTGAAAAGCATGCAAGGACGGATTAACATAAAAGTAATAAACATGAGGCAGGTACCTCATCAATGAAGGCTTTTTTGCATGAATTTTCGTCGCCCATGGATGCTAAAAGAACTTCTGCAGAGCTGTGCAGGGTGGACTACACTGTAAAACATCATGTGACTGTGGAGTGAAAGTGGACCAGGAGATCTTCAGTGACTCGCCCACAGCTAAAGGGACGACCATAAAAACAGGTCTGCTGCACAAACAGACACTGAAGACGAGTTCCCAACAGACTGAAGCTCTTTTATAAAAGCTTTACTTTTTGAGCAGTTTAATTATTATTATTTTTTTTTTCTTTACAATTTCTTTTCTTGTTTAAATAAAATATTAGGCTTTTTTCATTATGTATGTAACCTGTTAAATAATTTTTTAACATTAAAATCCACACGTTATGCTTTGTGGTATTCTGCACTGTAAAAGATTCATCTCAGTGGTCACTTTTTGAACACCTCAATGTGTTGAATAAATACAAATATTGGACTAGAGCTGCAACTAACAATTATTTTGCAAATCAATTAATCTCTTGATTATTTTTTCAATTAACTGATTAATAATCATATAACCAAAGGTTCCTTAAAGAAGATTTTGAAGATTTTTCACAAAATTAAACCAGATAAAACAAAATTTTCCCCCCCTAAGGAGTTCTGGATAGAGCAGAGTGACAGAAGAAAAAGTTATTTTTATGTTAAATGCAAAATGTTTATATATGTTTTTACTATCTTAGTATAATAACTGCTCTAAGTGGGACGCTCTGTCAGCTAAAGACACTTTATAAAGCTTCTATAGTTCAGCTAATGATTAATCCATTACTAAATTAGTTGATGATTATTTCAACAATCAATTAATCATAATTAATCTGATTAATTGTTTCAGCCCAACTGGGAACCAATACTTTTTTTACTTTTCATTAATATTTCCTATTCAGCTACACAAGCATCTTTAAGCCCCTCAAAATTGCTTAATAAATGACAGTATACCAGATTCTTATTTACACCTTAGTTATTTATTGATATGCCGCATAATGTCCTCCTTTTTGGCGCTATAGAAATAGCCACCCTAGAACCTAGGGAGCAACAGTCCGTCACAGAAGGAGCTCTGCAGTCCTTCAGTACATGGGGTGGGAGACCTTAGTGAACCCTTCAGTCTGCTGAGTTAGAAGGAAAGGAAAGGAAACCATCTATATTCCACAAATTAAGCATTTATTTGTACCAGTAAGCACTGACTGATCATAATTCATCATAGAATCTAGATTATCGTGACTTTTTAGAGCCTACAGTTCAGATTTCAGCAGAGTATGTCTTCCTATTCCTCCTTTTCCCTGAAATGTTCTAGAAACCCCTGCTTGTCTTTTTCAGGTCGTTTTAGAGCCAATCTTTGCTTTTTCCTCTTTTCTGGGCGGCTGTAGTTAAAGGTGACGGTAAAACACCAACCGAAGGTCGACAGAACAGAGAGATCCTGCTCAAGACTTCATTTCATGAAGTCGGTTTATGGTTTGATTGTTTGGGATTTGCAGGAAAATTAGAAAACCCCCTTTTTTCCCGTCTTTATAGGATTCAGTAAAGAAAGCGTAGAGATTCTCGGCCGACTCTCTATCTGCTTATCAGTAACTTTCTTCCTTCTGGACCTTAAGTTTAGTTCGACCTTGAAAGTTGCTGCTGAAGGATAATTGTTGGGAAACGTATTCTTTTAAAAAAATGTCAATTGTGGCTTTTATTGTGAAGCTGGGAGGATGTATGGGCCGGCGCAGCTCGGTGATAGATGACACGATACACGGCTTTCCTGATTTCGCAAATTTCTATGAAATGTGTCCTGACTTGATGAAGGCGAGGAGATAAGAGGCGGGATGAGGCTCTCTGGCCAGTAGGATTCATCTGTTTCTGCTCCTTATCTGCTGATAGAGGAGGACCCTCTCCTTACCTCCTCTCCTTCCCTTTGCTTCCTCATCACTTTTTCTCATTATTTCTTCTTCTTTTTCCTACTTTCTTCCTCCTCTTCCTCTATACCAGAGCTGTTATTTTTCATGAAGTCAATTTAGTTCTAATAATCTCCTGTTACTTTTTACGGCTCTTTCTCCTTTTCTGCAAAACATTTTGTTAGAAGTGAAAAGTTTCTGGTCCAGTAAATGTTTCTAAACTCATAGCAAATATTGTTTCAAAACAATAGATTTAATAACCTCCATCTGAGACACATATGACCCAGAGAAACCGCTGGACCTCTGAAGACAAACACCAAAAGAGTCCATGTGGATCCGTCTACACATCTAAAATATTGAACATTTAAGCTAAAAGGTTTGTTTGATGTTTATTTTTACAGATGTTTTTTTTTTCCCATTAAGCAGTAAAATATTTGTTCCTGGCTCATAAATGTCCAATGGAATGAAGAAGACAAAAAACATCAAAATTAAATAAAAATCACAACTGCATCTATTCGCAAAACGTTTTAATTCTTCTCAGGTATTTCTGTCTCTGAGCCCGCCCACCCCGGGACGCCATATTCAAGGTCAACCCATCACTTGTCAACCATTTCATATCATAGGACTCTTTATAGGTAGGACATGAGAAGAAAAACTAAATGAAAAAAAATGAAAGTTGGACTAAAAAACTTTCCTAATGTTTAAAGGTATACTATGCAACCAGTGTTGATTTTCCAGCGAGGCTCCCCCCAGAGGGCGAAAGTAAAATTGCACTGTCGTAAATATGCTCAGCTGTTCTC
>NW_015150558.1:470701-474620 GCF_000732505.1 Cyprinodon variegatus
TGACTCATTTAATCATCCAAAACGTTATGGAACACATTAATTAACTGAAAAATGTTGCATAGTGTGCCTTTAAGTAGCACAAATAAAGACTACTCAGCATTTACGCAGCGATGGAACAGGATACATAAATGCAAAACAGCTGTTTTTTTTGTCGGCTGGGTAATGCCGTTTGGATGGTTCTCAGGGTCAGAACTCAGATGCTTCAAAGCCTTCAGCCTCCAGGGAAGAAGTCGTCATGGGAACCTGATCAACCAATCATACCACAGGAAACATCCTACCTTTCTAAGTGGTAATAATACCACGGTGAAAGAGCCAAAATAGAAACCATATCTTATTTTAGATAAAAACTCTAGACTGAAGCTGTTGGATATTTAAGGTTTCCTATGTGTTACCATCACAGTGTAGGAATGAACATTCCTGCAGGGATTAAGACAATAATCTTAATTAGCAAATCATAGATTATTATAAGTACAAACAGCTAATTTCTATTAGATAATCTGGAACAATTCAACTACTTATTTTATTCTAAAGGGTCATGAAGACATGTAGAGCAATTTGGAAAAGTTATCAAAAAATGGAAGTACAAACATAGAATGAAATCAGCTAGATGTTTATGAAGGGTTAGAAATTAGATTAAGATCATGGAATAAAACACATTTGATTCACCAGTCGATAGAGTAGATCCTAATCAAACATCCATTTTTTTTCCAGATGTAGGTTTTAAAACATCTGTCAGGGGGAGCTGGCATCTGTTAGAAAGGAAATAACTTCTGATATAGAAAGATCTTTGCTCTTTAAAGATTCCACATAAATATATTAGCTGAGATGTGTGTTTAGAGAGGGCTCAGTGGTACAGTGGGTAGCACTGCTGCCTTGCAGCAAGAAGGTTCTGGGTTCGATTCCCAGCCCCTTTCTCTGCATGGAGTTGCATGTTCTCCCTGAGCATGTGTGGGTTGTCTCTGGGTACTCCAGCTTCCTCCCACAGTCCAAAAACATGACTGTTAGGTTAAGTGGCTCCTCTAAATCCGCCTCTTGCCCAGAGACAGCACCCCTCGTGACCCCACTTGGGATAAGCGTGTTTGAAAATGGATGGATGTGGTTTAGAGTGAAAACTTCCTCAGAAGATTAACTTCCACAGTTAAATGTGTCAGGTTCATAAAATGTAGGTTTTTTGCAAAAGAAGAACTGAAATACAGATTTATGGATGCAATTCCTGCAGAAAGGAGAGACAGTTGAACCCCAGACTCAAACACACTGTCTCCCACTGGACCTCCTCCGCAGAGCGTTTTATTAACAGAACATGACGCATGGTTACAAACAGAGTATTGTTCTGACAGAACAATTGATCAGTTCATGAAGACAGAATGCTCCATCAGAATGACAAGGCAGGATGGTCTCCTGACTGGATAATGAAGCAGGAGTGGAGCATCCCCTTGCAAAAAAGTTTTATAAGCACGCATTAATTTTATAATCATCATTGAATAAACCTAACAAAATGTTTCCTGGATAAATAATGCAGCTTTTATATAAAACGGAGCTCATCTGGAATCTAAGATCTTGTTTCCTCTCCCTTAAAGTGGTCAGATCTGAGCAGTTGGAGGTGATTTTAGACATTCCTCACAGTAAACATGGAGATGAGAGAGGATCAGATCATCCACGATGTTTTCAGCATCCTTCAGGCTGAACGCTGTGAGCCGATTGTCTCTGAAGCCCTCCGAGTTTCTCCGTCTGGTAAAACTGCCAGCGCTGCCGTTCGTCAGGATGAGACACTAAATCTTCTTTAAGACACCCAGAGCCTTTTTTTGTTGTCTTTTTGTTTTTTTAAGGCTCTTTAAAACAACATTGATTGTTTCCCAGAACGACTTTCTGTCGCCGTTTTAATGATTATGCAGATGTGGGACAACCTTTCCGTTTGACGGCGGTTCCCACGGGGGGAGGCGGTGACACAGCGACAGGCGACCCCCGCACGCCCCCTCACCCCCTCCCCTGTCTGGAGCTCTAACAGGAGGTGATGGAGGAGAGGAAGGCTCTGAATAAACATTAAGTTTAATTAAATAACCTGTTTTAATGAAAGATTTTGGCTTGTAAGGTTTTAAAACAACATTTTCTTTTCATTCCTGTTGAATAATATTTATTCTATGCTAGAAGTACTTTTTTATGAACAATAAATAGGTTTAATAGAATTTGTATGTAAATAATGAAAAATAAATTTTAGCTTTATGTTCAATTTTTATATAAATAATTCATAATTCACCTAATTTTAAAAACTGTAATGATCTTTATGTGTTTATATAAATGTGTTAAATGCAGCAGCTGTTTAAAAAAACATGAATAAAGTGAATTAATGCAGTAAAAGCTTTAGTGAATCAGTTGATTTGATTCTTCCAGATCCGGATCCTCAGGTTGAATGAATCTGACAGTAAAAGGTGTAAAACTCAGCTGCTCCTCCAATGACAGCCCAGCTCACAATTATTCTCTCTGATGATTGGCTGACTGCCGTCTCCTTGACAGCGAGCCTTCCTCATCAAATCTCCTCTTTTTCATTTCTTCTTCCTCAAATCATTTTTCCTTTCATATTAAGTTTTTTTTCTGGGCTTCCTCTCTGCTTTGCCGCCGGGTTTTATTTGACAGGAAATATTCCAGGCCTGGTGTCGTGCTCGTAGATCTCAGGCTGTGGCAGACTCCATTGATCGGCCTGATTTGCATACATAAATCTATTGGCTATCTGACACTTGCCAATACTGTGGGCAGCGGGAAGCGGCGGTGCTGAGTCGGCCGGGTCACATTATCATTGGTGATGGAGCTTTGATGAAGTGTGACAGCTGCTGACTGAAGGTCTGAGGAAATGCACTGTAAAAAACGATCCTGCATATAAAAAAACAACCAGCAAACGATGAGAATCCGATAAAAAACAAGAAACAGTCATTTGATCAAATCCTTCCTCTCCAATTATTTACTCTGCTGCTAATTAATTCACTTCTTCATTTACTTTTTTAAAATTCAGATTACTGTCCCTATTATCATTATTATAATGACTGATATTATCTCTTTTTTAACAAACACGGAAAACTATAAAGACAAAAAATGCTATTTTCACTTCATATTAGCTTTATAATGTCAATGTATTTTATATTGTTTGGTTTTTACTGAAGTAAAGCGTGTTTCTGGCATCACTGAAGGCTAAATTTAAACCTGCTTAATTTTGTATCTAATGACTTTTCCAGACTAAAGGAATTTAATAATTACTGGAACATAATGCAGGTTGGAAAAGTATAAAAACAGAACAATAAAATATTTACTGCATTCTTAAATATTAACGCTTAGCTCTAACTTTAATTGCAGCTGATAAGTTTATTTAGTTTGATGACAGCCTTTTGTTTTTTAAATCCCACTTATGTCACATATAGTTTATGTTCTGTAAAGCAAGATGTTGTTAAATTAGTTTTACTTCTTAACAATCAATCATTAATTAACAGGATTAAACCTTTGCACTTGTCACACATGGTGCTAATTGACTGACTGGTCTGTGATTAAATAAGGCTACAGCTTCTGAAGCTGCAGGGAAGCATCTGAATGCAACACTTAGAGCTCTGCAAAAGTTTCTGGAAACCAAATGTCTCTAAAAAAACCTGTTTAACCCGCAGTGGTCCACACGAAAAGAGAGAATCTATATGCATGTTTTTAATTTTAAGTATTTAATATTACATTATTTTTATAATCTTAATGCAGAGAAGATTTTTTTTTTGTTTCTTCTCAGAAAAAGATCGAAATGTCGCATTTTCCTTGTGAAATGGTTGCTTTAGATGCTGCAGTTTCTACATTACTGACATTTTCAGTACTTTTAATTCAATTCATTTCAGTTTATTTGTATGAACTCCAGTATCTGTTAGTTCAATCTCTAACGTTCTGCTCTCTCTGC
>NW_015150558.1:475662-477654 GCF_000732505.1 Cyprinodon variegatus
AAACTGTTATTGAATGAGCTACGTTCACAGATCAGAGGAGCCCCTTTGCTTTCTTTTCTGTTTCTCTTTTAAGAACACAAACTTAAAATACATTGGTCAATACAGTGTCAGCCTGAGCATCCTTGTTAGCATCCTTGTTAGCATCTTTATTAGCTCATTAGAGTCCTTTTCCAGATTGAAAGTTTAACTCCTCATGGCTTAATTAGGCCCCTTTTTAATCTTTATTGCAAAAATCTGTATATGAATATCGCTTCTCAGACATAAAGCCCTTCAGTCTGTATTGAAATATTTATTTTAGCATGTACAACAAGCTAACTTGGAAATTGTCTTCTTTTTTGTGGATCCGGTTGTTTGCAAAGTAGCCAAAAAATGTTTACTCAATCTGTTTGAAATTTTCTACTTTAAGTATTTGAAAACGTCTCATAATTTAAATGATTTGAAAAATGTGGCTCCTATTTTTATGCTTATTTAAGAAGTATTCCCATGTTTGCCGTTCAATAACATCTGAAACTATTTTAAGTAGTCATTTCTTTTTTATAATACAGTTTTGATTCTTTTATAGAAGACAAACATGTAGATGTAACCACACGCGCATCCTGTCTGCTGTTTCCAGTGTTTTTATTCCACTGCAGCCTCCTGATTGTGTGCATCCATCTGAACATGTGCACGATCCCTCATCACCTGGAGCCGTTCCTGATGTCGTCGTCGTGGGAACGACCCGCGACAACCTGCTGTTTGTGCATGCAGCAGACGGCCGCTGGTGCCGCAGCCGAGTTAATAGCTGTTTTGTGGTAAAGCTCTGGTCCAACACATCCCCTCCAGCCCGCAGCCTCCCCCCCCCCAGGGCCCCGACACAAACACAGAATGGCACAATTTAATGAAGTTCTGTTCTTTAAAGCAAGCAGCCGTTTGCAGGATGGAGGAGCCCTCTGCTCCTTCGACTCATCTGTTTCTTTGAATAGTTTCCACCAGCCGATCGATGGGCCGCTTTTCTCCTGGCCTTTCACTGCTGTCACCCATCATTGAGGGATGCAAATTCACATCAGAAACTGGCCTGACACTCCCGCTGTCAGCGTCCAGTGCTCGAAAACACCGCGGCTCAGCAATAAACGAGGTGAAGGCCTCATTTCTCACAGAGAGAGACCTTTTCCATCAAAGTTTTCTCACTTTGCTCTGACAAGACGAGGATGTGAAAGGACACCTGGTAAAGTTCAACCCTCTCCAGACGCAGAGGAGGAACAGCGAAGGCAGAAAAATGAAAAGTTCTCTGCTTTCTGATATCAGAGCCGAGAAATAAGGAAACTTAACAAAGCTCAGTAAAACATGCAGCTTTGAATAAAGAATATTTAAATCTGTTTTTGCATCAATACTCAAAGCAGGTCTTCTGTATCTACTGCGTAACAAAATGGCGACATGATGCACAAAACTGCTGCTCAAGAAGAAACAACAGGGGAAAAAATCACTTTACTGAAAGATTTTTGCTTTTAAAGAGATTTGTTTAAATGACCGGTCTACTTAAAGGTATTGTGGATGATTTTTGCAGATTTTTTAAAAGATCCGCACTCTCCACAAATGCACACGCACAACCCTGTACCCATTCACCAGAGGGAACGCCTATTAAACGCGTGCAAGAGTGTGCACAAGCCCATTTCTCCTCGTGCACGCTCTGGTAAATATAATTTTGATTGCTTATTCCTGCCTCCTGCCTTTTTCTCCACTGATAAATCTGAGTTGAGTTTTAAACATTTTAAATGTCCTCTGAAGTTATTAAAGTTGTTCAGATGTGAAAGTAAGTAAACAAGTTTTTCTGCACAGCGAGTCGCTTAAACCTAAACATTAACAACAGCAACAATAATGACATCTTAGAAATGTCAGGAAGCGGGTATAAGATAAATGGTTGAGCTAATGTCAGGTCTAAGCACCTAAAACATCATACATACATAGAGGGAAAGAAAGAAGGCACAGAGACAATTAATTTACTTACTTGCGAGG
>NW_015150558.1:478003-482171 GCF_000732505.1 Cyprinodon variegatus
TAAAAGATTAATCACACATTATTATAATAGTTCTTTAGAACACAACCCATGAAACACAAAGTAAGAGTGTAAATAAAATATTTCTAACAGCTAAATATCATTATAGTACGGAAGCCCAGAGTGATTGTACTTGACTTTTTTTTTTCCTTTGACTTCTCAAGATAATGACATAACTATCTTGGTAACACAGTTTAACCATTAATTGTTTTCCTCGAGATAACAAAATAATTATCTGGATATCATGAGAAAACAGATGTTGATTTCTTGAGATAACAAGATGATTAAACTTGTATGAGTAATAAATGAGGCCGGCCAACAGCCCTGGATTCCCAGTCTATCCATGCCTGCAGTGTCTGTAGTTGTGCAGTCGCAGGGCAGCGTATGTGCAAATAATATTTTATTTTATTTTTATTTTAACTAATTGTCAGGTCTTGGTGGATGGTTAGATTGCATGGAATACAGTAGAAACAAATCTGACTGTTTTTAAATGAAAATCTTTAATGTGGACTTTTGCAGGTTAATATATCTTACAGCTGTTACAGGCGTAACATCGGGGCTGTTCAGAAAACTCCGGTGCTAAGCCAGCGGAGGCATAGGTCTAATTGCTTATGAATCGGAAGAGGAAACAAATCATCAGAGAGACCAGGGAAAAGTTTAACAGGTTTATTAGTATAATGACATGAGTCCAATGCTGCTCTGAACACTGCTCAACCGGAACTGAAAGGTGAGGGGAAGACACTGCGGTTAGTTCAGGCTCAGTGGGAAATTAGATTCTTTGGCTTGAAGAGGAGTAATAGGTTGCAGACTCACGTTTCCAGAAAAGGTGTCCTTTATAGAATCCAGTCTGTTTGTCTGATTGTCTTGTTTGATGTTGGGCGGACAGGGTTTACTCAGACTGTGGTTGTTCCTTGGTAAACGGAGAAGCTGACTCCCACTCTGATTGCCTGTGTTACTTGAACAGGTCATAGTGGAGATGAATCCCTTTCTCAGTGTGAAGCTCAAATGAACTCTTGGGGAAAGTGGGTCCAAACCTCCTGTTTGGAACCCCAGCTCAGCTCGAAGCTCAGTTGATCCTTCCAGGGAGAGAAGGTCCGAAAAAATCCAGTTTGCAGGATGACTTCCTGCTGAGAGGCAAAGACAAAAACAATGTTAAAACTCAGGTTGACAAGAACTCAGTTTGACTCAGCAAAACTCAGCTTGGCTAGAGTACCCAAAACTGGCAAACACTCTGGCGTCGAGGTAGTGGCAGTCAGCCGCTTAAGAACACTCCAAAGGTAATGAGGCAATGAGCTGCAGGTGTGCAGGGAGACCCAATGAGGATGGGGCACCACCTGGTGGAGGAAAAAATTAAACACAAAAATAACCCACAAAAACTGGATTCCTGACAACTATAGACATATAGTAGTAGCCATTTAAAATTTCCCCACTTTTCTTGGCTGGACCCCTAAGATTCCTTTTTAAACATCTATCTTTGTACTAAAATATTCTGTCATGATTTGTGGACATTAAGATCTAAAGAAAAGCATCATCTCCAGGTCAGACCCTGTACTTCAGTGAAAGGGTGGAGTCAGAGTTAAAAAAAAATGCAGGAGGGGGTCACCCCAGGGAAGCAGGCTGCCGTTCGGCTGGCGTTTGACTGGGAAGAGCCATTTTGAGTGGCTGCTACTGTATATTGGACCTGATGTCTCACATCACAAATGTGTAAGTAGATAGATCAGACCAGATCATATTTAGTTGGTCTTTAGGACAAAGATGATTTAAAACAATTTCTACCACAGAAACCTGAATCAACTGAGCTGCTCGACCATCTTTTTCAGTTTGCTGCACATGGATAAAAATACATCTGTGTGCAACAAATACAGCCATTTTTAACGTGCAGAGATCACGCAGTGAGCTTTCATCATAGTGGTCTGGTTGGGGAAATAAAATCAGTTAGCAATCAAATCTAAAAGCTGAGGCTCAACTGATCCACCCACCGGATTTCTGGGGATTCCCTGGAAAACTCGATGCTCCTGTTATTCCTGAAGGTTTCTGAGGCTCGCAGACCTTTAATCTCTAGATCAGTGGTTCCCAAACTTTTTTGGCTCAAGGTACCCCTACACATTTTTCCACCCAGCCGTGGTACCCCTAAACTGATAATGATTATTTGACATTATTTGATAATAATTATTTTTCTGTCATTTTTTCAAAGTAGTAAAGAAAACATAAAATGAAGCCCCTCGTCTTAGAATATATTTGCTTACATCAAAATAAATTTACAAAATTGTTAAAATGTAAAAACTCAATATTCATTCAATACTCATTCAATATAAAACTCATCAATCTATGAAAAAATCCTGCGGCACCCCTGTAGTGACCTCGCGGTACCCCTAGGTGCCGCGGCACCCACTTTGAACACCCCTGCTCTAGATCACACAGAACTACTTCAGCAGACTTTTTTAATTATAATAAACCTTAATTTCCACCGTTATTCAGTTTTTCAAAAAGATGAATCAGTCTAGTTAAAGTTATCTGTTAGACTGAGTTTAATTTTAAAATCCAAAAGGCATCAAAATGACATTTTAATAAGTTAGAAAATGAAGCAGCAGAATCATGACTGAAGAGAAAGATTTTTGTCCAATTTCAGATTAACACTAATCTCATTTATTAAAATTGCTTTCAGGTGTGAATTTTACTGATCGATTTATCTCATCCATGAAACGCTTGAAGCGTTATTTGGAGAGTAAACCTAAAACAATCAGCCTTTTTAACGTCCATTTTAAAACCTGTTTTACTTTGAACACAGAGTCCTGTTAGAATCCTTATCTCCTCCGTTCCTTTGTCCCTCCTGGGATCTCCTTAGAGAAAAATCCTAAAGAGGGATCGACTCGCTGGGGAAACAGCTCAATAGAAGGACTTTCTTTCTTCCTCTTGACCCACTTTAAAACTTCTCCCTCTATAGAGTAAACCTTTTTTTAAATCACACCTAAACAGAGACCAATCAGCTCTTATAATCACTGCTGCTGTTTGAAGCTATTTTTCTACATACATCCTGCAAAGGGAACGCTCAAATATGAATAGTTTGTTCTTTACAAAGTACAATTTGCTGACAACAAAATCGCACAAAATTAATCAATGGAAATCCGATCCAATTTCATCTGTTAAGCACTTATAAAACAAGCACAGATGACCAAATTACTGCATAAAAATAAATAAAACATCACAGATAAAAGACAAAACAGCAAAAAAAAAAATGGATAAGAGTAGCATTCACAAAATCAGAGCAATAAAATGGCATAAAAGGATAAAATAAAGCCTGCTCTCTTGCCAGTTGTTGAAAGCCAAACTGAAAAGTTGCATTTTGACAAGAGATGTAAAAACAGTCGGAGAAAAGGCCTTTCTGAAGTGCTGAGGCGGGTCGTTCCAGAGCTTTGGACCTGAAGGTTGAACCGGCGGTCCCCTCTGAGCTTCTGCTTGGTTTTGGGTTAATAAATCAAATGTATTAACTAATGCAGTTTGGAGTCACGCACAAAATCATAATGGAAAAACGCTACAGGCTGATTCAGCTCTTATGTAATGTCCTTAAAACACCCACCTCATTTTGGGAAATTCTAGTCCATTTTGCAAACCCAAATGGAAAAGCTAATAACTGAGTAACTGTAAGCCCAAATTACATGTATGATACAATATTTGAAAGCTAACATCTTCCTGTTTCTGAATATATACATGAAAATTCGGTGAGTAAAATACAACCCAAGCTGCATCAGTTTAAACATGACCCAAGATTGTTTTTGTTTTTTTTTTATTCTTGAAAATAATAGGTCTTTTTTGAACAGCAGTAATAAAGACATTGTTAAAATGAAGAAGTTATGTCCCCTAAAAAAGCCGTTGCGCCTCGGGGGCTTCCTTACGGTCCTTTTCCTGGGAGCAAGTTATTTACTACTCTTAACTCAAACTGGGTAAAACATATAAAAAGGACCATAAAACAGGAGTAAAAAAGTAACAGCGTTTATTCCAGATCAGGTCGTTACAGGACAGAGAAAATGCTTGGAGCTGCACAGCTGTGGGCTCAAAAATCACGTCCGCGAGCGTCCGGCAAAGATTGAGCCCCGAACAAGGTCATCCTCTCCTTCTTATAGCTCATGAGTCTATGTGTTGCATCATATTGATGTTTAGCTGTCCGTATCAG
>NW_015150558.1:484017-486216 GCF_000732505.1 Cyprinodon variegatus
CGTACATGTTTGAGCCCTTGCCTCGCAACGCTGCCAGTTCTGTTAGCTCTACGCCTGCTGAAGACAGACGATTCTGATTTCAACCGTTGCGTATATTAGCTGCGACATATGAATCAAGATGCTATGACTGAAAAAATTTGATTGACAGACGACCGTTGATATATGATTGATTGATTTTTTTAGAATAGAACTTTTCTAAATTTTGGGACAATATCGTCTGATAAAAAGTACATTTATATATTTATGTTTAAGCTACAGTGACTTGATATTCAAATATGATTTCTTCAAATCGAATTATGTAGAGAAATGAAGCGATGGGCTTTTACCGCCTCACTGATACTACGGTAATCTTACCTTTTCATTTCCTGTACACTTTCCTCCTCCTTGTGCCTTTTCTCTTCTCTACTTTTTTCCATTATGAGACTTTTCTTTATTTTTCTATTCAATCTCTTCCTTTCTCTCTTTCTCCTTATTAAGATCACACAGATACAAATGGCGGCGGGTTGATTGCTTTCAGTGAATCTGCCTTTAATAATTACAGGTGGAGAAGGTCGAGCTACTATTGGCGGGCCAGAGACTAATGGAAAACTAGATTTTTTTTCACTAAAATAGAGAGAGGGGGTGTAGGTGGGAATCCATATATTGACAAGCCATCAGGGAGCCACAAATCAGAAGAAGTGCTTCAGACTTGTCGTGAAGAACGAAGGCGAACAACGTCTGATGCTCGTAGATGCTCAGATAACTGCGGCCCAGACGAGAGGAGGATCAAACCGGCCTTCATCTCCTGAACCGAAGGGAGGAGGCCGCAGAGTTAACCTTTCTTTTTCTGATGACTCCCTCCTCTTTTCATCCAGGACCTGAATCAAAATGTAAATGCTGGAGTCTCTGAGGAACCCGGGGCTCTGGGATCTGCTCGTATTGATTATATGAAGTGAGTCGGAGTCGCTGCCCAACGTGTTTTCCCCCGACGCTCAGTGACAGGAATTACTAAGAGTTCAGCTGGTTTCAGCCTCTGCTGCTAATGATGTTTCTGCACACTTGGGCATCAGATCCAAGGACATTTAATCATTCACAAGACTTCATTTATTTCACCGAAAAACAATTTTTAATACCATAAAGAGTTTAAAAGGCTAAGTGACATACTTCCTCTATTTCAATCCCCATAAAACAGCATTAAATGTGCTCAAATTGTAACTTTCTAAAAAAAATTATACTTTAGATTTCTAAAAAAAAAAAAGATTTATTTAAGACTGGGAATGTTAACTAATTTGGATCAGATCCATAAGGATCTAGATCAGGCTTTGTCAAACACAGTGAAGAAGAATTTAATCTTTTCTTTTTAGAAAACCAACACAATCAGTCGATCCACAGATGATAGTTCAGTTTAATCTGCCTCAGTCTGAACCAGTTTGCCAAAATGAATAAGACGAAGCTACGAATGAAGATTAGGACAAACTCATAAGTCCAATAAGTATCAAACAGAAGAGCTTAAACCTGTTTCGTAACTGTTACGTCCACAAGGGTGTAACATAGACACAACATATTTGAGGACACATTGGCAAAACTGAGGGTTCAACTTTATTTATTTATTTCTTTTAACTCTCATGGACTTTTTTTTTCCCAATTCAGCTGTTGGGATGTTCTGCAGAAAAAGAAAAAGAAAAGGAAAAAAAAAAAAAACAACCCAAGGTATTAACATAAAGTTGGACCTAGTGAGCCGATAAAAATAAAATAAAATGGTACAACAGAGGGCCAACCCTATACAGGGCCGTCGAAGCCTTTACCAATACTGGACAATAGCAAAGAATTAAACTACTGAAAAATAAAGAATTGAAAACAGGACAACCAGTGGCTCCACCAGGTGGTGGCCACCGCCACCCTGTGTAATGTCCTGGCCACCCCATTGGCAAACTCACTGACCACCTCACTCACCAGGGTAAATTGTAGTAGCATCAGCATTTGATCCCATTCTGCACAGCCAGCGACGTAACATTAAAAATCACACAATAAACCAAGATATGAGTCGGTGTTTATTTAAGTCTTTAGGATTTCTACATGCAGGTTTACCACAATAGTATATTAAAAAAAAAAATATGGCTTTCAGTTTCAGTGGCCACCCAATATTTTCAGTGGCCCCGTTTGAATAACCTGACTCCGCCAGATGGATTTGCTCCGCATATCCATCTGGAAACCTTCCGT
>NW_015150558.1:486897-492471 GCF_000732505.1 Cyprinodon variegatus
CCTATTTATAGCCACAAATTAACGAGGCTAAATTAATTACAGAAAGGAAGTATCCAAGCTCTAAAATATACTAAACAAAAAAATTATTCAATGAAAATCAACATTAAACAATCTAGAAAGAAAGATAAACAAAATAATTGTGTGGCCAAAGCACATAACAGTAACCCCGAGATCTACCCTTAACCGTTTGCACCTAGAACTTTCCAATCTCAAACATGATTTAAAAAGTTTTTTGGATCATTTACATTGCTAAATTTACTGTAATTATATCTGCGAGGTTGGACATTAGGTGCTGTGTCCCTTATAAATAACAAGGCTGAAGTTGTTAAAAAAATACTACAAATTTAGAGAACAGTAAAATGAAACAGAATGATGAAAAGTGGTCCCTATGTGCTCCAGTAGCCTAAGCCTATAGCAGCAGATATGTAAAAGGAAAAACTATCAGTTACACAACTGTTTATATTCCCAGTCTTTAGATTGTCAGCAGGTCTTTAGTGATTTGTCAATAAATCATCTGTCAGTTTATTGCAGTTAACTAAGAATGTTTATTTCTACACAACTAAACCAAACTGTGAAAGAATCTTGAAAAAATCAGAACGTCATTTCTTCTTGTTCTGACTTTTATCTTATTCCACAAGCTGTTTCCATCGTTACCTGTTGTTTGGTGTTGCTTTCTGTCGTTTCCATGAAAACATGTGATGACAAATCAAAACGGCTTTGAGACCCTCGTTAAGCTAAAGTTAGCCTTAACCTGATAGTTCCCGCTTTTGAAGTCAATGTTTTTTTAGCGCTGAAACTGAAACCTCTGAGAGTTGAAAGGAAACCATCGGCCTCCACTGGAGCTACGCCGGCAGACCGACCTCCTACCGGCTTCACATGTTTCACTGTAAACATGAACGATGAAGACCAACTTTCAATCCTCCTGTGGAACTTTTATTTTCACTCACTTTACGAGGAAATTAAATTTTCACGCTTGATGTGGCGTGAGAAAAGCGCCGAACGCAGGACGTGGAGGCTGTGTATTTTTTTAGGTCAGCGTGAGCTTATCTTGTGATCTCAGTGTGATGGGGCGGGGGGGCTGCCAAAGCACTCAACTGTCTAACTTTTTTTTAGAGCAGTATGACGTGCTCTGGAGTGAAATCTCCGCGCCGTAGCGCGGCGATTCAGCCAACTGATCCATCCATCATCGCCTCATAGACTCTCTGCTGTGTTTTACTGAAAAGTGCTTTTTGTTTGGAAACCATCCATCACGGCGCTAAGCATGACACACCAGTCAAAGAAGCAAAACAGAAAAATTCTTTCCACAAATTGCTTAATTTTCATCCCCATAAATTTAGTTGTGTGAAAATATCCTGACACTTTCTGGCTGTTTATGTTAAAAGTTGAAGTGATCCGTAGCTCTGGAGCATGAGAACATAAATTCCCTTTTCATACGTGGGCCTCTGGCTTTTTTAAACTGGCCTAATAGGACCTCGGTTTACTATAAATGTGTAGTCGTGTAACGGTGTGTACTTTTCAAACGTAATACTTTGACAAGAGTTGTTTTAATATTGACACAGATCCCATGTTTCCAAATGAATGGAGGCCATGAAGTGACAGACGGTTAGCAGATCATCCAGTCAGTAAAGGATTAGGAATCATCAGGGAAATATTTCATAAAACTGAATTTAAAACCTAAGGAGTAAATATCTACCAGGGTATTAAACAGAAGATTATATTAGTTCCTAAATTAAACCAGGATAACGTCTCAGTTAATCCATCTTCCAGCAGTTTTCTAACAAATCTTCATGTTTTCTAGTTTTTATTAATCTGCTATTTGCTTTTTTTTGTTTTTTTTTAATTAATTGAACCAAATAAACTAAAATACTTTTTTTTATTGTCCCTAAATGCTTTAACCTTGTTTGATGATGTGTTACATCCAGGGGCAGATTTAGGAGTGAGACACACTTAATATTATCAGTGTTCTGATTGCATTTTAATCAGAAACATAATTAATGTGCACAAATAAGGAATAGTTGTATTAACCATACATGTAAATAGAGTTTTATGGGGCCCCCAGGAATTTGGAGCCCTAGGCAACTGCCTAGTATTGCCTGATGGTAAATCCCCCCCCTGGTTACATCTTTATCCCCTGAAGCGGTAAAAATCCCACCGTTGTTTTTCCAGTTAATAATTCCCAAAGGGAAACATGGAGCCCGTCCCAGGCTGTGTTTGGTTTTGAACCAAAATTCAGGATATTGGCTAAATTAGACGGATGGTGATCCAGTTATGATTTGATTCAGTTATGATGGTGTTTGTGGAGAAGAACGAGTTGAAGGACCCTGGAAATACATCAACCAAACATGGATCCTCTCATCTGTAAAGCACCTTAAAGAATCTAAAGTTTCTGGATGTTGTTGAACATCTTGGACATAATCATGATGCGTCTCTTAGCTTATTTGTTTATTTCCTCTGTGGTTTTGGTACCTCTGAGAAAATTTAGTTTTTAGGATTTTTCTATGGTTTATGAGCCTTTTTTTTTTATTAAAGTTCATTTATATATCTAGTAACTGCAACAGTTCTTTGGCCTTTTGGTTTATTTTTTTTCCTTCACAAAAACAAACAAGACAACAAATAGACAAAATGTCATAATATATAAATTCATTTATTTTATGAAATGATGGAGCATAAAACTGATCTTTAGTAAACAGTTGATGAATCACCGAGGGGGATGAGGTTGCTTATGAAAAATCAGAAAAACTGAGGCAAACATCTAAAAACAGAAGAAAAACTGAGACCAAAAAAACAGCAAACATTAAGGAAAAGTCACATGGAGAGACAGAGACGAGGAAGCAACTAACAACAAGGAACCAGCACTGAAGAACTGCATAGGGAGAGTATATATGGGAGACCAAACAAAGACTGGGGTAATCAGATGATATGGAGCAGGTGTGGATGGAAGAGACTAGAAGGGAGTCAGGGGAAAGGAGACAGCCACAAGGGGGCAACAGAGAGTGACTAAAGACTGGCTTAAATATAACGGAAAATGGAAAATAAACCAAAGATCAACAAAACAGACTTAGTTAGATAGTGAAAAGTAAAAACTAAAAGTCCCAAAAGGGGAGAACCACAACATGATGAGGTTTTAGAAAGTCTGGCTGCTAAGAAGTTAAATAGAGGGAATAGATGGAGGCTTTTTCCTCGCTATTTTATTATTAATGAAAAAATGTGTTTCCTCTAAAAACAGAAACCAGATGGATCAGCCTCACATTTCTCACATATCTTTACCTTCTTTCACCGTCTGAAGCTTGTCATGGATGGATGCGTTCAGAGGGGGAAGTAACTACCTGCATTTACTTAGTTACATTTACTTAATAAACTGTTCTAGAGAAATGTTCTTTAATGAGAAGCATCATACTTTCTATGATGAGGATCTATTTCTAGAATAAAATGACTGACTCCTCCACCCATCAGAATAACTTCACTGGATGAAGACCAGGCTTGTTTTAAACAAACGTACACCAGAGAGACAAACACCTAGAGTTAATATCTGAGATTTCTGGTTTTACAACTTCTTTGTTTTAATTTTATTTTTTATTCGGTGGTCCTGCTGCCATCTGGAGGCCAAGTGGAAATACAGCAAACAGTTAAAGGAAAAGTCTGGTCACATTCAGTACCTTAAATATGAAGTTATTCCATCCTGTTCAATAAATGATCCGTCTTTTTAATTCAGAGTAATTTTCATGTGAATGTGCTTTACTGGAGGCATCCATGTTTGTCAAAGAACACTACTGCCACCTACTGGTTAGTGACGTCACGGTGCGGTATCGGCTGTTGATCAAGTCCCAGTGCTGTATCTGGTGTTTGTCACAACGCGCTATTATCCAAGTCATCTTGAAAACATTCTTCTTCCAAATGTTGGCTACATATTACGGGTTTTTACCCGATGTATTCCAGCATCCAGCTGCCATGCACGTGGGCATTGTCAGTTTCACTATAGCTCTGGTGAATTTCAATGGTGAAGTCCTCTGGAAATCTTCAATAATTGTTGTTGATTGCAGATGTGTCTAGTAGTTCCCATTGATTTAGCTTGGAAAGCGGGGAGAATGGCGCTAGGCTTACCGCACCGTGACGTCACTGCTGGAAGATGGCAGGAGGGAGGGGTTACTATATTTGGTCAAAAAATGGCCGCTCACAGACTCCGTGATTGCGACAAAAAATTTTTTTTAATATTATTTTACTGATAAACATATTAGTTTCAGGTATAAATAATGATCCTTTGATTATTCCTCGCTGTCCGGACTTTTTCTTTAAAGAATCATGTTACAGGAAGTAACTTACCGCATCTAATTTCCATATTTCTAATTTGGCAGATTTTTTACCAAAGTAAAAATAAAATGGAGTAGTTCTTTTCTTACTCAAGTCCATTTTTTGGTACTCTACCACCTCTGGAAGTGTCGTATTTAAAATCTAACATAAACTTTTTGTTGTGTTTATTTTATTAACCAAACAGCAGAAAACTGCAACTTAGCCAAAGCAGAATATTACTATAGATTCTGAATCATTTATCTTCTACCTTTAACCTCCTCCCATTAAAAAAGGAAAAGTTCTTCTGGTCCTGCTGCCTCCCGTTCCTCCCAGTCTGTTGTTTCTAAAAATAACCCCCCACCCCCCCCCGGTCCATCCTTAACCTCACCCTGGTCTGCAGCTGATCTTCCTCGGCCGGGCCCTCAGGTACCAGGATAACCGGAAGCTGGAGCCTGGAGCATGCATCACTGTCAGCCTAAATGTGGAATCAGCGTTTCTGAGCTGGCCGAACCTCCGGCTGGGCCTAACCCCTACCTGGTCAGTCCAAACAAGACGCCGTGGCCCCCGAAGGCTTCACACCTCCCTGGTATTGATTTTACTTTCTTTTTATCTGCAGAAACAAAGAGACTTTCTCTGTTACATGATATATCATAATCACATCATTTGTAGCTTCGAGGCCACAGATGTTCAGAAAGGAAGCTGACGTAACAGATGGAGAGAGACCCAGATAAAACACACACAGCCTGAAGGAAGAGGCCATATTTCTGCTCCACTTCCTGTCGCCGCCGTACCACTCAGTCTACAATTAAAAGGGACGGTGCCTTATTTTACAAGCTAATAGGAGTCCAGGAAATTTTGCAATTTATTTAACTACTACAGAATAACACAAACTGAGTCGTGTTTTTATATTTTATTGAGCTAATTTATCTCCTATATGCAGACATGTCAAAATAAAATAATATTATTTAAAATGTTTACTTATTTCTGTCATGGACAGATTTCTCTGGAGCAGATCCAGAAAGAGGAGCACGAATGTGTAATGGCTCATAAGGTAGGACCCAGAATTCAGGCAAGACGGACAAGTGATGCTTAAAAATCCTTTATTGAAAAAATGACAGATTCCGCAGCGGCAGCGGCTGCAGCAGCCAGGGCATCTGAAGCAGGGACGTATACTGGTGAAAAACACTGGTTAGTGACTGCAATAATCTGACAGAGAATCGGATGGATGGATGGATGGATGGATGGATGGATGGATGGACGGAATGACGGATGGATGGATGGATGGAT
>NW_015150558.1:495327-498219 GCF_000732505.1 Cyprinodon variegatus
AAAGAAACAAACAGTCTTCACCCATTAGGAGTGAATCAATCTATCAGAGCCCAATAAATAGGGAAGCAAACCAAGAGCTGATTATATAAACCAGGTGGAAACAATAGTACTAATTAGATATCTGAAACATCTTTACATTAATTAATTACATCACTGAAGCACAAAAATAAGCAGATAAAAACAACCATAACACAACCAATTCTTGCATGTACCCTCGTGAGAAAAAAAGAAGTCCAAATTAGCTCTAATTAATTTTTTTTTCCTTCTAAGAATGTTTAAACAATAATTTAAGGTCAATTTCAGAAGAGTTTTGTGAGTAAAATACCCGGTTAGGACTCTCTGAACTCTGTAGTGATGGCCATCTGCTGTCATGGTTCCTACATCCATCCTGGTTGGACAGGAGGAGGCTCAAACCGCCATGTCTGCATCATCGCTCCTCCTAAATCTTTACACAGACTGATTCTTATCCCTAAGATGCATTTTTCTTCTGAAGTCTTTTTTTTTCTAGCAATATTAGAGAGGAAGAAAAACCCTGGCAGCCTCCTGGATAGGGAGGAGGAATCCCCCACATTCTTGTTTCCATGCATCTGATGTTGCCCCCTGACCTCTGACCTCTTAGTGGAGTATGTAGGGGATCATCATTAGGCCGGACTGGAGCCGCTGGGAGACGCCCAGCACCAGACTCTACACAAAACAAAACTTCATCTCTAGATTCAGCAGCTTTTCCTTCAAATGAAAGATTTCAGTTCAGCTTCTATCCAGATCACGGAGATCTATGTCTGGTGGCTCTATTTTGATTATTGTATTCATTAGTAAGAGCAGAAGGTGTTTTTATACCAGATAAGTATCCTGTGCAGCACTGCAGGAGCATTTAGAGCACAACCTTAATAAAACGACAGGAAACATCCCCAGCTGTGCTCTCAGGAAGCAGCTGTCTGCAGATTTTTTTATTATCCAGAGGCACCAAAACAAATGATTTCTGAGGAATATTATGACTTTCCCAACAAATCTTCAGACCTATACCACATATATGGTTCACCTCAGGCAGCAGGAAGGATGGATGGTGAGTCTGAATATTTCCTGCAGTTTTTTCCCCCCTTTGAAAGTAGCGTGTTTGGTTTAAGCGTGTCGGTGTCCACCTGCAGCCAGCGCTGTTCTCTGAGTGGCTCCAAAATGGTTTCAGCAATCACAGATGAGTCAATTCTCATAATAACTAAAACTATGAGAATTCAGTTTATTGGCAAATGTTCATTAAACATCCTCACAGTGAGGAAACCTTTAGCTTCAGACTCCTGGACACCAACGGACACAAAAGGTTTCCATCAGAGCATTTCCCCAGGCATGGATGAAAGAAGTAGTGGGGATGCAAGGATTTTTAATATCACCCTTATATAAGTTCAGCCTGTTTTCTAGTAGTGTTGAACCGATACTGACACCAGTATTGGACGGGGCCCCAATCCAGCACTGAAATGGTGGTATCGGTATCGGCGAGTACCAACAAATAGGGTAATGGCGTAACGACACAATAGGCCCGTCAGCAGCATTATCTGGGTGGGCCCCATATGAGGTACAACACGTGATAAAGGTTCAGGATACGGCGGCAGTTCCATAAATCGGCCAATACGATACAATTACGCAATTCTCAGTAGTATATGATCACACGGAAAAATAGTGACTACCTTGAATGGAACCACCACGTGTCACAGACATCCCAAGTTCCAAAAACTACTTTCGGGGAGTTGCTTGTCGAACCGCCCCGCTGTAGCAGCAACGTCCACCTCTCCCTCTTCAGTTCTTTGAAAGAACGTGTTTATTTATTTTCTTTTAGACACGTTTAAAGACAGAAAACATCCAAGTTGCGTTTAAAACGCTAGAATTTAGAAAAAAAAGTCTGAATAAGAACAAATTTCTTTCGCGGAGTGCATTAAACCCCCCAGCAGGATGGATGTGGCCGTCTCTGCTGCTGTTGTTGTGTCGGCCGTTCCTTACAGAGACAATGGTGTTAATGAGGCTCACATATCAACCTCAGCACACCTCCATGCTGCTTTGGGGGCCAGGGGGTAGGAGGGGTTGTTTGGGGGCCAGTCCTGCTTGCAACGACTCCATGTGCACTTTTAAAGGGGCTCAGGAATAAAATTCATTTAATTCACGCTGGGCAGATGACACTGTTATATGTCATGTTATTTATTTAAAATCATAAAGGAAAATCAGACACATTTCAGAGGAAAAAACAACAGACTTCTGCAACTAACTGGACCAATAAAGTGAAATGGATCAAAAGAACAGCAGCTCTAAAGTCTGTTACTGCTGATATTTGTGTTTGAAAACGCGTCTTAAAGCAGCACTAAGTTCCATTTTCACATTAAGAAATCCTGTAATTCTCTGTGACGGTGATCTAAAAGATTATCAAACGTCTGTTTTAGGCTCGTATTGGCAATTTTTTCCCCCTCAGCATTTTATTGTTATTCCAATGTCACAAGAACAGAGCGAAAAAAAAGTAGTCTCTGCATTTAACCCATCCCTTTGTGGAGCAGTGTGAGGGTTAAGGGTCTTGCTCAGGGACCGAGAGTGGCAGTTCGTTGGAGTGGGGCTTGAACTTAGAACCTCAGGGTTCCGTGCCCTAACCACTAGGCCACCACTCCCCAAAGCAGGGGTTATAATGAAGGGTCTTGCATAAGGACCCACATGGACCCTCTGACTGGAAAACCAGGTGCTCATTAGTGGTGGGACGTGATTAGGATTTTTAATCAAGTTAATTATTGGGTCTATAATTAATGAATCGCAATGGCTGCTGCAGAAGGGCTAACGTTAGCCCTGGCTGCCGCTGATGGGCTAACGTTAGCCCTGGCTGCCGCTGATGGGCTAACGTTAGCCCTGGCTGCCGCTGACGGG
>NW_015150558.1:499177-501639 GCF_000732505.1 Cyprinodon variegatus
CTGACGGGCTAACGTTAGCCCTGGCTGCCGCTGACGGGCTAACGTTAGCCCTGGCTGCCGCTGACGGGCTAACGGGCTAAAAGTCTTGTGTTCTTGTGAATTGGCACTGTACTGAGGCTGGTGACATCTCATAAGAATGCACAAGTACACAGATTGAGAAACATCACTTGTTCCTGGTCCTAGTTCCTTGCTCACTGCCAGCCCGATTCAGACAACAGTCATAATGGCAACTGATGACACACTTCTGCCGAAGCTTAGAAGGCCAAACCAATTTGAGCTATTTGGTTCGAGCCACTTCCAAATCCTCATTGGATCAACTGCTGAGTTTAAATTCAAGGGCAACGTCCTCCGTAGGCCAGATTCGTCACAGCGCGGCCCAGAGGCCTGTTCGGATTGGAAGACTCCTCGTTATGCGGCCGACAAATGCAGCTTTCTGTTTGCCTGTTTTAAAGGACGGGTCCGCTGTAGCCTTGGATATCCCATGATTCATTGCGAGTCCAGCAAGCCGGCTGCTCCGTGCTCAGAGGAAAAAGGGAAATGGCGCCGACCAGTGGTGATTATTGGAAGTGCAGTTTAATATAACACAAGTATGTGAATAGTTCCGTCTGAAATGAATCAAAATAGTTGTTTTAATGGTTAGTGAGTCGGATATATGGCGGTAATGTTTGGTTTATTGAAAGGTTTTACCTGTCCCTGTGTAAATGGGTTTGGTTGACATTTAAGCTTAGATTCTAATATCTCTGCAGACGGGGACTATAACTCAGATATCTGCGACGACAGTACTGCTGCTGAAGCTCCTGTTAGCTCCTGGAACAGTAATGACAAGTTCGGCATCCATTCTTTGTCTGCTTTTTGTGTCAACTGTCACAGCTGCTAGGCAACAGACCATACAGGTGCAAAAAGCAGAAGGCTGGACCTGTTTGAATCCATAGCCAAAACACTTCAGGTTTTTCTTATTTTCACGACCTCGATGGACCCTGTAGACCAGGTCCTTGGACGACGCAGCCTCTAAAATCGAACGCACCCAACGGCTGTGATGCTGCATGTGCATCAGATTTATGGGTTTATATAAAAAGGAGAGGATAAAGGTTCCTACTTGGGACTAAAATTTCAATTAATTGCATTAATTTCCTTAATGCCTTAAAATGTTTTTAATTATTTCATCAAAAAGGCGCTAAAGTCCTCGATCACTTTTGAATTTTGGAGGTTTGTAGGATGGTGGAGCCACCAAGAAAAGACAGAGAAAACCTTTGTCCGAAGAGGTAAAGGGGATAAAGCATTAATCAGATCAAGACAGGGCTCAGATAAAAGTTAGTCTGGGGTGAGGCGTTTCCTCCGGGGCAAAACCTCAAACAAAAAGTCAAAACTGATGCAGACCTGGCAACATGGTTACTCCACACATGCTAACCTCTGTTAGCATGTGTGGAGTGAGTGATGGATTTTTACATGTACAACATGAAGAGGCTGAATCACCGAATGAGAGAAAATCACAAACCTTTTATTCCAGAAGATGACTTACAATTCACTGACTGGTATAAAAGTAAAATAAAAAATAAAATAAAAATAAAGTCCTGTAGAGGGAGCCGCACTGGAAAATTACTTTTAAGTTTGAGTGAAGTTTCATGAGTGACAGTTTTGACTCTAGCAGCGATGGAGGGTGCATGTCTCCATCGTTGGCGTACTCTGTCATCCCCACATCTCCCCGGCAGGTATGGAGCATCACGGCGCCTCGGCTGTCTGTCAGAGACGTGATGTGGCAGAAATTCTCTGCTGGAGAGTCAGGATCAGGTTTGCCATCTGTCAGCCTTTTTATCGATCCAGCACAGGGGTCACACCGGGGCCCTGACCCCCCGCATACGGTACCACACACACACACACCGGGATCCACACATGTCCGTGTGTGAGATGGCGTGTGTGTGACGGCGGTGTGACAGGGACTTCCGTCTGTGGCGCCTGTCTCCGTGAGCCTGCTGGGCAGTGACACCTCCATCATTCCTAACCTCTCTGATCCTGAACACTGACCTGGATCAAACACCAGCCAGTCTCCCCAGATAGAATAGAACAGAATAGAATAGAATAGAATAGAATAGAATAGAATAGAATAGAATAGAATAGAATAGAATAGAATAGAATAGAACACAAAATCCTTTATTGTCCCACAATGGGAAAGTTCTGGTGATTACTGCAGCTAAAAGAAAAGAAACTACTGCAGTCTCTCATTTCAAGTGCATAATATGTAATTATCCTATTTTGAAGGAAATGTCTGGTCAGCCAGGAATAATCATTGGATCATTATTAAATTATTAAATGACATTATAAATGCCTTGGACCAGAAGCAACACTGCGCTGCATTATTTGTGGATCTGTCCAAAGCATTTGACTCTGTTGACCATAAGCTATTACTAGATAGACTAATTAACATTGGCATAGGAAACACAGCTTTTACTTGGTTCAAAAACTAT
>NW_015150558.1:502279-503779 GCF_000732505.1 Cyprinodon variegatus
CAGATACAGCACTGGGACTTGATCAACAGCCGATACCAAACTGTGTGTAATAATTTCATGTTTAAAGTACTTTCAGGTAATTCTGAATATAAGTGGACTTTTCCTTTAAATTAAGTGCATTGAATTGGGCAGGAAAGTGAGATACTTTGCCAACAAGAAAAAAATTACTGTAGCCTCCTATTTCAAGTGCATAATATCTAATTATTTTATTTTAAGGTAAAAATACTAATTCAAATAGAAAACTATCTAATTTATCTGCTTAAATTAAGAGCAAATACACTTTTTACTATTTCTTCATCGTTTTTCTATGATTTCCGTTTATTGCTTTCAAAATCCTCTAACTGAGACAGACGTTAAGTCCTCGTTTTTAATTTAGCTTTTAAAACTAATTGCGTTAACTGTTTGTTTTTATTTTATTTTATCTCATTGTTTTTAGCTGTTCTTTCTCGCTGTTCGCTTGTTTTATTGTTGGTTAATCACTTTGATCCTGTCGGGTTTGTAAAGCTCTCTCTAAATAAAGGTTGATTGACTGACTGAGCTAAAGGGCAGGTTAGCTTAGAAATCTTTACTACCAAGATTTTCAAAGACCAAATCAGTGAAAAACCAGTTCAATGAGCCAGAAAAGCTTTTTATCTGATAGCTTAGTTGATACATATTAAAACACCTGAGTTTGGTGAATTTAATTGACTCTGACTCAGGAGGTCAAACCGGTCTGACTGGAAACGGATCAAAGCTCCTCATTGGAAAACTCTAAATAAATCCTGTCCATCCTGCAGTCCTGACGTTCATCGGGAGAAACGTCTTTAAGCTGAATTGATGCTCCATTAGAAGTTTATTTAATGACCAGAAAAGCAGTTTTTTCCTTTTCCTGTTTGGTGCTAAACGGCGGCTCGTTTGTTCAGATTAAAGGTTTGTGACGATGAGGAGGAGTCCTGTCATCAGCCTTTCCTTCTGCAGGTGGGGGTTGGAGATTCAATGGCTGCAGAGTCGTTGGTTTGATCCCTGCAGAGCTTTTGATGTCCGTCAGAACCGAGCCGAACGAGGAGCAGGCTGGGTTCTGAAGAATGCAACCAGTTTTTGCATTTACTTATCATATTTAGTTACTTTAACAGAATTGTTTCATGTTAGCAGGGTAGGACGTACAAAAATTGTGTTAAAGTAACAAAATTAAGTAAATGACAAAAACGAGTGAAGATTTTCAATTAGAAAATAAACCCGAAATAAGTTGAAATCGGTAATATTTTAAGAGGAAAATAAAAAAAACAACAACTTCTTAGTAATATTGAAACCAAGATTTAAAGGTTTATTCCTTTTTTTCAAATTTTCTGTTTTTTGCTAAAAGAAAACAACATTTTTAGGACATAAAAACTGTCATTATGTTTAAGGTCAAGTTCATCTTTAACTATTTGATAAAACACTGTTTGGATTTTTAGGGTACCAGTACATGTAGGAATACCAGAAATGAATAAGGAGATCAATTTTCACTGTAAGTTTATACAC
>NW_015150558.1:504365-506076 GCF_000732505.1 Cyprinodon variegatus
GATTCATGTGGACGAGCACATTTATTTTACGTCTCCGTCTTTACGACAAACGTTCTGGAAAATATTAGCGTTTCGTGTTCGTTTTGACTTCGTGTGGACGGGGCCTCAGCCTCATGGTGTAGTGTACGAATAACGAGGGGCAATCAGCCTCTAACGACCACCTCCCCATCAGGAATTGTGAGGTCGGGAGAAAATCAAACATGTTTGAAATTCAGTCGGCCATCGTAAGGTGGTCGATGGCAAATTTGCTCAGTCGGCAAACAAGGATTCTTCTTCCTCTCAGACGAAAAACCCTAATGGCGGCTGGCCCATAGGGGGCGCTAGGGCGCTGCCCTCCCTAGATGTGGAGGAGAAAAGTCATACGGTAATTTATCTCACAGCGTGAGAAGATGCATTGTGAGCTGTGAACCTTTAAACCCTGCAGTTTCGTCGTACAGTTTGAGCTGTAGTTGCGTGCAAAGATTGAAAATATTGCACAGTGTTTGCCCGGCTTTAAAGCTTTATTTAAATTAGAGTTGTAATTATAATTTTTGACAAATGAAAGGAAAAAAACATACTTTTTTAAAAGTTAATTTAGATACTTTCTTTACATAAATTTTGATACAATAGGCATTTCTGTATAACATTTTATACGTTTTTTGAGTCAGGGTTTTCAAGAGCAAAAATGTCTCACTGATGATGCAGAATTCAGAAAAACTTGTATATCAAATATGATATATGACGTTTAGCTTGACGTTGTTTCAGGTGAATCGTTCAGTCCCGAGCAGAGCAGTGATACGAAGTAACACCTTACTGCTGTTAAAAGATGCAAGAATGTTTTACTTTGGTCCAACCTGCTGTTTGCAGACTGCAGAATTTGTTTTGTTTTAGTGTTGCTTTTTACATCACATTTATTTATTACTTATTTCTTGAAGTATTTATTTTTGTGCATGCTATAATATTTTTGTCAGGTTTATTCTTCCTTTTTTTTTTTTACCCTATTTATTTCTTCCATGTTATTTATTTCTGCCTGTCATTTTTACATTTCTGTCTGCATTTCTGCCTCATCATGCAAATGAGGAGTGGGCGTGTCTTAGAGGGTCACCTTCTGCCCATTGGTTGGTCAGCAGCAGCCAGCCACAGTCACAACAAACGTGGCTACCTATGATGAAGCTGTCAGTGAACTGAGACATTTAGCAACTGATTGTGAAAACAATGCTAACGTTATAAGTATTGACTTTATTATTTTTAATTTGGCTGCTCTGACAGACCGTGTGTTTCAGTTAGCGGCACACGTGGACCTTGATGTCGACAATGTAGTTTTTTTAGAATCTGGAGGAAGCGGCCATCTTCTTAACCTGGTCACTAACGACCGCAGTGAAGTTGGTTTTAAGTTGATATCAAAGCTCCGTGGGGTCAGCGTGATCTAGCCAGCGGTTGATCCGATGGAGGGGCTCTGATGTCGGCCAGCGTCTCTCAGCTGCTCCCTCCTCCCACACACTGTGGTGCATTTAGGGACCGTCAACAAACCAAGCACTCTTGAGAAACAAAAATCAATAAAGTCCTTATTGTATCACCAGCTAACTAATATAAAATCATGCCAATAAATAATATATGTAAAGCACATGTAAATATGACTTTCTAAAAATAGAATGGGAGGCAGATCTTTTAGTTATCAGGCTCCTCTCCTGTGGAACCAACTACCAGTTTTAGTCCGTGAGGCAGACACCCT
>NW_015150558.1:506806-508174 GCF_000732505.1 Cyprinodon variegatus
GATTGCTGAAGAGTCAATGAGTCGATGCAATCAGCTGGTTTTCCTTAGATAGAAAACTTTAAATCAATCTGACTGGATTATTTGGTTGTAAAGTGCCTTGAGATGACTTGTGTTGTGAATTTGGCGCTATAGAAATAAACTGAATAGAATTGACTTTCCTACGACTTTAAGGGGAGGCTTCGTGGAGCGGGTCGCGTTCTTGGAAGGTGTCTGCTTGACTCCCATCTGGTAAGATATTGACGACTCAGGGGTCCTCCACAGGTTGATGATAAAATGTGTCTCCAGGGAAATGTTGATGTTGAGAGTTTCTGCTTTAAATAGTTTTTTGTTTTGTTAGACTTTACTAACTGTGGAGAAACCTTTAAACAGCCACTTAGTTTCTTCCTCTAAGTGGAGAGGATGGGGGGGTGATTCTCCAGTTTTTCTTCTTCATTAGTGTTTGTGCCTGCAGGTGTTAAATAATATTAATGACCTCTAGCATCATTACTTTCCTCTAAGCGCGGCCTCGCCTGAAGTGATTTTATCGACTGGGCTCCTCGCCGCCGGCCCCTCTGTGTGTGTTTATGTGAGTGGGAGATTATTCCGCGGCGATATTATCAGGAGCTTTAATAAGTTGATTAGCAGTGAGGTGCTATCTGCTAACTGGATCTAGATGATGACGTTGATTGGACGGAGCGCAGCGCCATCCATCTTTCTGATTGGCTAATAACTGAAATCCATCACTGTTTCACTGAGCTCGGGCCGCGACATCTCGGCGTGTGTGTGTGTGTTTTATTCCCTCCATTTTATCTGTTTGGGTTCATTTTCCTCTTCTCTTTTCCTTTTATTTACACCCCTCTGCGTCATTTCACCCCCTCCTCAGCTTACCCTCCATCTTTAGCTTCCTCTGCCTCTCATCCTCTTTGGTTCTCCTCCTGTTTTTGCTCTAAAAAAGCTTTTTTCAGCACTTTGTAACTTTTGTTTTTTCACTTTTAGGGTTCTGGGTTCCAGGAGTTTTGTTTTACTAGAAACAGACACAAAAAGTGCAGCAGATTGTGGTTTTGGTTTCAAATAGAATTAAAAGTCTTTTTGTTTTACATTCGGAAAATTTAACAGATGAGAAAATATAAATATGAAGGCAAGAAATAGAATTTATGGGGAGGGAAAAACTAACTCGCCAAGCAGAAAACACATTATAGACACTGTCCAAGGACAGTCTAACTTCTCTTGCGCCTCTTCTCCTGTTAATACGGTAAAGCCCTCCGGCTGCACGTGATCCAAATGAGCCAATGAGCTGTCAGTCTGGGTTGCTGCTGCTGCTACTTTTAGACACAGCAGGCAAACCTGTGGCAAGCCGGGCGATGGGAAAGAAGGAGAAGACCATGAGAA
>NW_015150558.1:509004-510068 GCF_000732505.1 Cyprinodon variegatus
AACAAACCATCAGTTCAGGGGTTTGAGAAAATATGGGAATCAGGAAATTATCTATAAACCAAACTGAACGATGATGTTCTCTACCTTAAAAGAACAGTATAGATTTTAAAATGGAATTTTTTTTAATAACATGTATAACATAGATGATTAAATTCTGTTTAAAGTAAGAGATTAAAATATTAAATGAAATTAAAAATGTCTCCGGACCTTAACTGGTTGATGATTTTTAATTGATTACCCCTGATGTAAACAAACCACAGGAACCCAGAAAAAAGTTTAAGTTGGCACCAAAAAAAGCTGTTCTGGTTTGACTTTCCTAAAACATCACCATTGAAATAATATCACACATTTCAGATATTTAAACTGAGTTTCTGCCTTAGTGTGAATAACATTTCATCGTGGAGCAATGTTTCCAAACCCTCCACTCACCTGTTAACCAGCTGAATGGGTGTGTGTGTTAGCGCAGCCACCAGGTCACACTGAGTAATTAGTCTTTGAGCTTAGCAGAGAGCCAATTCACTGTTTGTGCACCGGCCGACACTCCTGAGACTCTCAGGTCCACACACACTTACACCCCCCCCTCCTCAGAGAGGCGCAGCAGTAGCAGCTTAGATTAATGTGTGTTGTGTTTGCCGTCCCGGAGGAAAGCAGCTCACTTAATAAAGAAAAATAAATCGTCTCTCCCCAGATTCCCAGCCACTGTAAACATGTTAGTTCTGGTATCTTAAAACAATCTTCTTAATATTTGGAGTCAAAGTGTTTCTCATGATTACATTTTTACACCGAGTGTTGAACCAGAGCTCTGCAGCTTTCTACAAATGTTTCACACTTTTGCATTTAGGTTCACTCTGTTTGATTATAAATTTAACCAAAGAAGCAACAGAAAGAATAAAAAAAATAAAGCTTCACTGAACGAAATTTTTTAGAGAATAAACTAAAAGGTGTTTATTAACAAAAAGTGATACATTGATGATGTACATGTAATATACATGTTTTTTATTAGTATTGATTACACATAATAATAATATAAGTATGTTATCTTATTGATTAAATTGTTATGATAT
>NW_015150558.1:511603-513616 GCF_000732505.1 Cyprinodon variegatus
TATATATATATATATATATATATGCACATATATATATATACAAGTGTATATATGTATATATAGCTATAGACCCTTGCTTGTTTTCCACCTCATACCACAGAGCACATTGGGGCAATACTAAGAGATGCACATTTATAAATTATGAAAATAAAATTGTAAAATTACAAAATAATGTTTTGAATTTATGAGATCAAGGTAAATGAATTAATAACTTTGTTTCTGACAAACCACTGACAAATAAAACAAAAAATACTGATTTAACATGCAAATATAATTATTGACATAGATAATTGTTATATGTATAACTTTACGTATATTAAAATTATGGGATTAAAGTCCTCATATTACCAAAAATAAAGTAGAAACCTTACAAGATTAAATTATACAATTATGAGATTTGTTGTAACATTACCACAAAAAAGCTTAAAAGAAAGATTTATTTTCCACTAATGTGGAAATTTGTCTTCAGTTTTACTAAAAATATCAATATGACAGTCATCCGAAGGAAAAAACATTTAAAGCTTGTATCATAATATATAAATTACCCATATGAAGCTGATTATATATCCAAGGACACAAATTCAAGTTAAACACCTATACATCAAAAATAAAAATATTTATTACACAATCATGTCAATATTACAAATTCTCCATTCAATGCCTTAAAATAATAACATTATTCAAGTTTAATACTATGGTATTAAAATATTAATATTAAAATATTAAAGAGACTTTAACACAAACAACATGTTTAAAATGACTCAAATGAATAATAATGTTAGTCAGAATGTAAAGTCAGAATGCTGACTGGGGTCTGATGAACCATTTGTGATGTAAAGATTAGGGTGATTGCAAGGAGACCTTTAATCTTAAAGACTTTGATCTCAGTCCCAAAAAAAATAGAAATGTTCTGAAATGAAAGCTCTGATTCTCAGCGACTGCATCCTTCACAGATCATCAGCGCTAATAGTTGGAAAGGTTTTTCCTGTTAGCTTTAGTATCTCCAGTTTTATTCGCCGAGGTTAGAACCAGCCGTCCTTTTTCCTCCTCAAACAAAGTGATGTAGTTTGCTTTGTTTCTTCTGTTTCCAAAGGTTTATTGGTGCTGCACTCACTTACTGCAGAGGTTCTTAAATATAACATATATTTTTACCTAGTGTTAGATTCACGTTTTTCTCCATTTTAAAGGATCTTTGCTGCATCGTCTGTCTGAAAGCCAAACCCAAACATCAGATGATTCTTTTGCTTTTCTGCTGACAAACAGAAGCTCTGTGAATAAACTGCAGCTTTATGATCCATTAGGCTGTTTCTCTTCTCTCTGCTTCCTCACTGGAAGAAGTGGAGCGAAGCTACCTGGTCATTGGTCTTCATTTGGACCAGCACCTCTGCCTAATGGACCCCAGTTTATTCCCTCCATAAACGCGTGTTAAATCGTCTGAGCTGCTGGGAATGAATATTAACCTGGTGCGTGTTTGATGGTCGCTTTGTAATTAGCGGGGTCAGGCCAATTGACCTGGTGTTGCGAGCGCGCGTTAGCCGCAGATTGCTAACCTTAGCAGTGAAGTGAGTCGGAGCGGTGATGGATGTGTCTGAGAGCTCGTTACACAAACCTGGAGGAAAAGCCTCTGACCCTCAGTGACCCCACAGGACTTTACTAGGTTTTATTCATAAGGGATCAGACCCGGAAAAAACTCAACAAAACAACCAAATGAGCCTGAAAACAGCTGATTTTATTGTTTCGCCTGCAGCCAAATCTTTTTATCCTGTTTTATAGAAGGGAACTAAATTCTTACCCTCTGATTCCCAGTTAGGAAAAGTTGACTTCAGTCCGTGGAGAGAGAAACGCTACAAAATACTGCGACCCGACCTGAGATCAGTCAAACAAGTTTAGTTTTCTCAGTCCAATCTGGATGCATTCGTATGGAAAAGGATTAGGGCCCCTGAAAAAAAAAAAATTTTTTTTTTTTTTTTATTTCAATTTAGTATTGGAAAAAAGTCAGAATTCTGACTTTTT
>NW_015150558.1:515049-518124 GCF_000732505.1 Cyprinodon variegatus
ATGTTTATGGAAACATCAGTTAACTATGCAGATGACACACAGCTTTACATCAACTAGTCACATGGTGACTGGGAACCAATCCAAGCACTGGCTAAATGCAGAGAGGAAATCAATGCATGGATTACTTCAAAACAAATTCAAAGTTATATCATTTTAAAAAGAAAGAACAGCTTTAAGACGCATGACCCATGTACGGAGGCCTTAGTCCTCGACGTGGCCGACACGGGTTTGCATCAGACCTGTTCTCCTGTACCGCATGTCTCCCTCTCTCTCATTCCCCATTTTCTGTCGAAAGAACGAGCCACTAGTGCCGTAAAAACGAGACAGCTTCAGATAATAAACCACCAACCAGGCTCTAAATCTGGGCAGAAAGAAACTCGCTGTGCTCAAAACTATTCACTTTAAATTCTAATTAAAGTTTTAGGTGGCAAAGTGAGAAAACATCTGAATCATGTTGTATTATGTTACACTGGAGCTTTAATTGCGAGTAAAGGCCAGATTTTACCCATTGATGTATTTTATTATCTGTATTCTTTCTAAACTGAGTGAGGAATCGTGGAAAACTTTCATGACAGACTTTGGAGCTTGTTTAGAGGATGACTGATGAATATCTCCCGTAATACCGAATCTAATCCATATCCTGAAACAGAGATAATGTTAGAGCGAAGCAAACTTTGGTGCAGCCGCTGTTAAAATCTGTCAGTTGGATGTTAGTCGTTTGACCTACTGGGATTCAGATTTATAAACATCGAGCGTCCGTTTGGGATCGCGGCGCCACTGAAGTTGCCTCCAGCTAACAAGCAGGATGGATTTGTTCCCGGGATCCGGTCCTGACCTGTCATCGGCCTCCTCGCTCCGTACAGATCTGCTCAGAAGCTTATCGACGCCTTCGGGTCCCTATGATTCATGCAGAGAGGGAAAAAAACATTCAGTCTGCTGCAGAAGTAGCCTTTTAACAAATGATGAAACTATAAAAACAGGAAGTCATATTTCCTCGCAAAGCTCTTTTTTTTTGAAAAATTAAGGTGGAAAGTTGGAGATGAATGAGGCTTTAAAGTGACGGCGGAGGTCTATGACTGCTATCGAACGCAGCGCGTCCTTAACAAATGTCCCTATCAGTGGTGGTTGCCGTGGTAAAGCTCGATCAGGCCTCCTTTCCCCACCTCTGCAGAAGATGGATGTGTGCTTGTGTGGCCTATGACAGAGTAATGTGTCCTGGCATGCTAGTTGGGTTTATTAGCAGAAACTAGTTATTTCTGGGCCCCCCTGTGAGGGGCTGTGTGTGTGTTTCAGCAGTGATAGATGCACTGCAGCTCCTGTTGATTTTGTTCATTTGTCAAGCGGCTGCAGAAAGGGTTAATCAGCTCTCCTTCTCTTTCCTCTTTTTCTATTTTTCAGCTCTCAGCCCAGTTCCCTCCATCACCTCCTCCTTTCTTACTCACTTTCTTTCCTCGTTCTCATCTGGAGCTTCATTCTCTCCCTTTTATCCCCCCCCCCCTTTATTCCCACACTCAGACATCATTACATCCGCCCTTTCTCCTCTTTAGATTTCCAATTAACTCTTGCAGCTCGTTATAAATCCATATATTCATGGGTGAGGTGATGTCATTCACTAGAACCTGCAGAAAAAAAGTTAAAAATAAATATATTAATATTTTCTACGGAGCCCCTAAAGGGACATGGAGGGAAAAAATTAACTTTTGCGAGATCCCGCAATACTTTTGCGAGATCCCGCAAAAGTATTGCGAGATCTCGCAACAAAATAAACTTTTGCGAGATCCCACAAAACTATTGCAAAAGTATTGCGGGATCTCGAAAAAGTATTGTGAGATCTCGCAATACATTTGCGAGATCGCGCAACAAAATAAACTTTTGCGAGATCCCGCAATACTTTTGCGAGATCGCGCAACAAAATGAACTTTTGCGGGATCTCGCAAAAATGTATTTTGTTGCGAGATCTCGCAAAAGTTCATTTTGTTGCGCGATCTCGCAAAAATGTATTTTGTTGCGAGATCTCGCAAAAGTTCATTTTGTTGCGCGATCTCGCAAAAGTATTGCGGGATCTCGCAAAAGTATTGTGAGATCCTGCAGAAGTATTGCGGGATCTCGCAAAAGTATTGCGAGATCTCGCAATACATTTGCGAGATCTCACAACAAAATAAACTTTTGCGAGATCCCGCAATACTTTTGCGAGATCGCGCAACAAAATTAACTTTTGCGAGATCTTGCAACAAAATAAACTTTTGCGAGATCCCGCAAAAGTATTGGGAGATCCTGCAAAAGCATTGGGAGATCCTGCAAAAGTATTGGGAGATCCTGTAAAAGCATTGGGAGATCCTGCAAAAGTATTGCGGGATCTCGCAACAAAATAAACTTTTGCGAGATCCCGCAATACTTTTGCGAGATCTTGCAACAAAATAAACTTTTGCGAGTTCCCGCAATACTTTTGCGCGATCTCGCAAAAGTTATTTTTTTCCCCCTCCATGTCCCTTTAGGGGCTCCGTAATTTTCACTTAATTTGAGTAGTGAAATATTTATTTTAAGAATCTTTTAACAAAAGATTTATACATCTAAATTATGAATATAGATTTATACATCTAAAATATTAATTATATAGATATAAAGATCTGGTTTCTCAGAGGGGTCAGAGGATTTCATTGTGTGAAAATGGGACTGATTCTACGTTTCTGCCTGATAATTTAAAGATAGATGAATATAAAATTAACAAATGGCGTTTGAAAAGGTAACATGAGGGTAGGTTAATGATCTGCAGAAAGGAAAGAATGGAAAATAAGTGTCATGATTTTGGTCCTGTTTGAGTTTTATCTTTGAGTTTTCATTGGTTTTTTTTCCCATTTTTTTGATTGTATTTGAGTTCTTAGGTATTTCTTGTTTGCCCTCAGTCTCCTTTTCCCTAGCTCCCTTCTAGATTCCTCTGTCCACACCTGCTCCCACTCTGCTAATTAGCCTGATCTTTTCTCTCCTATAGATGCACCTCCTGCTCAGTCACTGTTGCTGGTTTGTCATTATTTCTTCACCTTCAAGTGAGTTTTCTGTGTTTTTGTGGATCCTGAG
>NW_015150558.1:518323-523935 GCF_000732505.1 Cyprinodon variegatus
AAATCCACTTAAAACCAGTTAAATATGTCCTTAAATAAGTGTATTTTTCTTTTCATATGAGCAGGTTAGTAAATAATTTTCCTTAAGAATAAATATTATGGCCCATAGAATAAAATAAGTTTATAAATCTTTTGTTAAACGATTCTTAAAATAAATGTGAACTATTCAAATTAAGTGAAAATCTTAATATATGTATTTTTTTTTACGTCTTTTAGTTTGGATTCTGCTCTGTGATCAATTCATTAGCATCGTTGTTCAATGATATACAGGTTTATCTGAATCTCTAATGTTAATTTTGTTTAAAGAAATTTCATTAAAGGCTGTTTGCATCCCTGGAATAGATTGTTTAAAATTAGGCAAACAAGTGAAGTTTATTTTCTTTTTTTAAGACATGTAAAAAAATATTGTTTTCATGTTTCAAAGAGATATAGAGGTTTAATAACACTATTTAATTGGCTGGGCACGCATAGAAATACGTGTGATATATTGGGACCCATGATTCTGGTTATTTGCACGTGTAACACGTTAAACATGCGTGTGAGGATTAGTTTATGAGCGTCTGTATGACGTAAAGCTGCTCATAGGAGGATTTATTGTCTTATTTATTGACTTTTGGCAGAATCCTGATTTTTTTTTCTTCTTAATTTAAAAAAAATCTCCATGATTTAAAGAGTTTTATAATGGATGGGGAGAAAAAAAATGAAATCTAAACTTTTAAAGTGTATTTTTTTTTATAAAAGCAATTTGTTGCATAAATCTAATACAGTTTAAGGTCAACACTTAGGTTTATAAATCTGTAAAAAGAAAAATAAGTTAAATATATTAAGAGACAAATCACCATCTGGAATAAAAGCAGCGATGAAAAGGAGGAAATGATGTAAGAGAAAAGGTGGATTGAAGGATAAAATCCCAAAAGAAGGGAGGAAGGAAGAAAAAAAAAGGCAGAGCGAAGGAAAACAAGGCAGGAGAAACAAGCAGAGAAAAAGATAAGAAGTAATGAAGCGAAGCGAAAAGACAGAAACACACTCGTCCCCCTGCTATCCATCCATCTCAGCTTCTGGAAATAAGGGCCTCCTCGCTGTCAGCTTGTTATTCTGCCCTCCTCCCTCCCCTGTTTCTCCCCCCCGCCTCACTTGCCCTCCGTCCTGTCGTCCGCCGGCGTTCTGTCATGTGTGAAGGTATCGATTTGCCAGCGTTTTAACCATCAAACTGCAGCTCCGCTTTTTAAACAATAACTGACGGACTGAGGGAGGGAGGGAGGGGGGAGGCTGAAGGATAAAGACTCAAGATATTAGGATTGAATTAAAGATGGAAGAACAGAAAAAAGTAAATAAGATTATTGAAATGAAGAGATAAAGGACAAGAGAAAGGAAAGAAGAAAAGGCAACAAAATATAAAAGAACGAAGAGGATCATCTTTAAATGTTGGTCTAAAGTATTTTGGTCACCATGGTAATTCATATCACAACAATGAACAGTAGAGAAGACAAAACAGATCCTGAAAAACACCAACATAACCAAATAAAATCAGATTAAACATAACAGCCGGTGTAAGGACATTAAAGAGAGTTTAAAACCAGCAAAAGAACTTTAAAATTGAGCCTGAATTAGATCGGCCATCAAAGAACAAGTTTTTATTCCTGCTAAAGATCAAGCCGGCTGAGGGATCTGGCTAATTCCTGTTGAACGACTTCTAATAATTCTGAAACCATGGATGAAGGATTGCAGGTCACGTCTGAGTGGAGAGGATGAGTCTTAAGGAGACGTCTAAGATAAATAAAGGCTGCTTCTACCTCTGAGTCGGGGTGGAATCTGCTGTGGGCTCGGCTAAATGAAAGCCTGACTCAGCAGTTTTCCAAAACTCCTCTGCATGTTGGCAGGTATCATAATCTGATTATATAATCCTGCCCTGAATGGTCTGTTAAGAGTAAATCTGGGACATAATTTGGGAATATCCTACATGGTGGATTGCTTTGGCCTGACCTCATAGTGCAATAAATAGGTGCTTAATGAAAACAGACGTTGAAGTGACGTTATATTAAACACCCCACCAGTTTAGCAACTAGAGCCTTTTTAGCCAACACTTGATTTTTTATTGTAATGTTTTTTCTCTATTAAAATTAGTCAACAAATGATTGTGTTTGCTTCTTCCTTATCAGCCACACTGCAAAAAATGGAAACCTAAGTAAGTCATTTTTTCTTAAAATAAGTGCATTTTTTCTCCAATTGAAGATGAAAGTGAGACACTTTGCCAATCGAACAAGACAATTTACATTTAAAATAAGAAAAAAACAATTATATTGTCTTATTTCAAGTTCATATTATCTAATTATCTTATTTTAAGAGTAAAGATACTAATTTCATTGGCAAATCATCGTATTTACCTACTCAAATTAAGGGTAAATACACTTTTTTTTACTTATTTCTAGATCGTTTTTGCAGTGCATATTTACTTACTCTAAACTCACATATAACATCAAGAGGTTTGGGGAGAAATCTCATCTTAAATCTGAATTTTCTTGAGTGAAATTTGTTGTGTTATAGTATGTCGTGCTTTCATTGTGGCAGCACACCTCACTGTATATGATTGATGATTTTTCAACTTTTTGTGTGGAGTCTCTCAGGTTTGGAAAATCAAGCGACAATTTCAAATTCCGCTGTGTTAACCAGGCATCACAGAAGATCAGACCAGATAAAGTAGTTAAAAGCTTAATATAAATCAAATAATTAAAAATTGAAAAGTAGCAGGAGCATTTATCAGGTTAAGGGAAAGTGTTTTTATGTCCTCCAGCAGCCTCACCCTATAGCAGCTACCCAGCATAGGAAATTTTGAATTTTTTTAAAGTTATTGTTTGTTTTAATACTGAAATTGTAGCTGAAAATAGATTAAAAAATCAAAAGAATAAACAGCATTACTGCCAAATTACATTTTACAGATATGAGGAATTTGCTTTTGGTAAGATGCTACACATAGAAGAAAAGACATGCAGTTGACATAAATAAACATGTACAGGTATAATCTTGAATAAACAAGTGTAATTTGGAGAGATATATTGAGAGAATTAAAAAATAATTGATGATAAAAATATACAACAATATGAAGCTAACTTATTTTTTTACTTACATGAGCCAAGATATTTGCATTGTTTCAACCTATTCTCATTATGAGTGCGTATGAAATCGTACGAAAAGTTATGCACCGTAATTTCGTAGGTTTTGGATGTTTTTTTCGTCGTATGCGTATGCGCATCTGACGCACCATTCACGAATATAGAATATAAATTACAATTAGCCCTAACCCTTACCATGAGATATAAAACAGCAAGAAACGTAGTTAGAGACATGAATAATTGCACTGTTTTTCCCATTTTTACGTCCGTCCGCAGATCTGGGTATTTTTTCTGTCTGCCAGCGCATGCGCACTGATTGTTGGGATCCAGAGGTCTGCCCTCCAGAGGGCGATGTGGATCCCTTTCTGAGGGGTTCTGCTGTCGGTTGGGATCCAGAGGCTTGCCCACCAGAGGGCGCCATGGATGCAAGCCTGAGCCACCCTGCCTGTTTAACCCTGCCTGTCTGAACCTGCAAACCTGTGAGTTTGAACCCGTAAACCTGTACCAGAACCTAACCTGCTCTGTCTTCTCTGCCTCCCAGGAGGGAGACCCGTGTTTACCAATAAATATTGGACTTTTAACCTGCCTCTGTGTCCGTGAGTTCTGCATCTGGGCTAAAACCTGCTAGATCATGGCACTGATGTGGTTTTTTTTAAGGAAAATCGTCCAAAACGAACGAAATAGTGTGCATAACTTTTCGTACGATTTCATACGCACTGATAATGAGAATATGTTGATTGTTTCTATCTTTGGGGGATCTGGGCCTTGTTAATGAAGCTGGCAGCAGACAGAAAGAAGCTGGTTTTGGTTCTGATGAACTCCTGTCAGAGTCTGATAAACTTTGCTTCAAAGAGGGAAGGAGTAAACTGAAACCTTAGCTGGCTGCCTCTGAGTCCTGGAAGTGTACAGTTCTCAAAGGGAAGGAATATTGCAGCTAATCGCCCTCGCGTCAGATTGAATGATATGATGCAGCCTGCTATGGTTCCTGGTGGTGGCGGCAGCGCCCCAGATGGCGATGGAGGAGGAGAAGATGGACTCAATGATGCTGTGGTAGAAACGCACAATCATTGTCATTTCAGAGCATTGAGCCCCAGACTCTTCTGGCTCGACCAGGTCACCAGACGGTCCTGCATTGGAAAAACGATCTAGAATTAAGTACAAATTTCTTAAATTAAGTGTATATACCCTTGATTTGAGCAGGTAAATGAGATCGTTTTACTCTTAAAATAAGATAATTAGATAATATTCACTTGAAATAAGACAATGCAATTGTGTCTTCTTATTTTAAATCTAAATTGTCTTGTTCCATTGGCAAAATGTCTCTTTTGCCTCCTCAATTCAAGAACAAATGCACTTATTTTAAGAAAAAATGATTTTTTTGCAGTGTGATGCTGCCAGAGGTTGAAGAACCTTAGAAAAAAATAAAATTTCTCTGTTTAATAGAAATTAAATCAAATGGGGATTAAAATGAGCATAAATTGAAGCTTTGTTTGAAAAAAAAAAAAACCCAGAAAGGAGGCACCCCTACCGCACGGTGCAACTAACAGTGTTCAGTTATTGACGCAGCCGCCGATGGTGCAACCCCTGAGCTAGCTGCATGTCTTCCCAAGCTTCTTGCTTTGCCTTTTCTCTGTCTGATTGCTGCCAATAAAGGCAACCAGTGCCAAAAAACAGAGTCTTAAAAAAAAAAGAGGATATCATAAGCATAAATCCAGTGTTTGTTGCTTTTCTGCATGCTTGAATTAATTCATTTAGCATCATTTCTCAGCTGGCGGCTCTTTAATTCATCATTCTGTGTTAAAACATTTTTTTTCTATTTCTGCTCTGTCCAGATTCTGATGGAAATCCTGTAAAAGGAAACATTGAAAAAGTGTTTCTATTTATTCAAACACAACCGCACAGTGAGTCTTTTCAGGCTTTTAAGCTTTTAGTAGAAATTATAATCTTAATCTTGGATAAATTCACATTCCTTTCCCAAATCAGAAGCCAAGTTTCCACAATGTGAGGCGATGAATATCTTAGGTGTGATAACATGAGGAGTCCACAGCAGAGATGAGTCCGCAGGGGTTAGGCTCATTCAGTGGAGCATCTCCTCCTACTGAAGTGTGAAAACAATAAGAGAGATGGAGGAGGAGGAAAAATCCATCCATCCCACTGAGAAAGGAGGGAGAGAGCTCCATCATCCCTAAAAAATCTTTTTCTCTCTCCGTTGGTGGGTTCAAATTTACAGCTGAGACATCATGAAGAGCTCATTAAAAACAACAGAAAACGTCTGGCCTGCAAAAACAAAACTCCCACAGGAAGCAGCAACATTAAGGCTTTTCCAGCTCAACTAAAACGTTAGAAAAACCTCCTTTAATGGAGCAACTTCTACTCTTTATTACAATTAATGACTCAGGCCTTTTTATCATTTACAGTGCATCATGTGTTGTCTTAAATATATTTTATGTCTGTGTTTTTTTATCACTGAGAATGAGGGACATTCCTAATTTGTCAGGATTTG
>NW_015150558.1:526376-529748 GCF_000732505.1 Cyprinodon variegatus
CATCTTTTTGTTACAGCCTGTTTCAGAATACAGAAAACAATTTGTTTAAAGATTTAAGAACAGAAAAAAAAAATTGTATTTATATATTTTTTTTTACAGTTTGGCAATGTTGCAATAAGAATAATTATCTTGATGCCAAAAAGAGCCCAACAGATTTTACTTTCCCAAGTGGAGCAGTACGGCTATTTCCATAGTGTTCCGCTTTATTTATGCATATAAATTGCTTTATTATAATCATGCAGGGAGTTTTACAGATTATATGGTCATTGTGAAGCAAGTAGAACAGGAAAGGAAAAACAGAAAAAAGGAGAAAAGATAAACAAAAGAGGAGATGTGAAATGGATTTCTCCAAATATAGCCAACACTGGAAAAAATAATCTAGAAATAGGTAAAAATTTCTTAAGTTAAGTGTATTTACCCTTAATTTGAGTAGTTAAATTAAATTTTTTGCCAATGGAATGAGTATTTTTACTCTTAGAATAAGATATTTAGATAAAATGCACTTGAAATAAGACAATATAATTGCATTTTCTTATTTTAAATGTAAATTGTCTTGTTCCATTGGCAAAATGTCTTTTTTACTTCTCAATTTAAGAACAAATGACTTATATTTTTTCCAGTGAACTTTAGCTGTCGAGCGTAATTTACTGTAGAACCAGGGTGAGCTAATCTCTGCTACGACTGACTGGGTTTGATTTTTTTTAAATCTATAATTACCTGTAATTAATAAGGTTGGAAATTAAACTCAGAAAACGTTTAATTTTGATATAAAATTGGAACAAATCCAGTTAAAATACATAAAGTCATTGTTGATGAACTGATAAAGAACCTGATTCCCGTTTCTTCACAGGCTGCAGAAATTAAAAGGATTTAAATCCGTTTTCGTTTATCTTTTCGATCCAGTTTCCTTTTAGGTTAAAATATTTTATTTTTTTCTTCTACAGATTTCCAATACTCAATGTTTTAATTCTTTTTGATTTCATATTAGTCGAGCTAATCAGAACATATTAATAATAAAAATACCATAAAACCAATAAAAGTTCATGTCTCTAACTCAGTATTTAGCGTCACTTAAAGGCGTTTCCAGGTCTGTGGTCTCCTCTGAACGTCCCTTCACCCGTATATCAGGTGAGTTTAAAGGAAACCTTCACCTTTCATTCACTCATCTCTCACTTCTACAGGACGGTGAGAACATATGCAGAACGTTTGTCCAGATAAACATCTGGATGTGGACCTTTTTGGGCCAGTTTTCCCGCCTCCTCCTCCCCCCTCCTCAGTGTCTCAGCTCTCCTCCTATTCTTCATGTCTCTGTGCTTCGCTCCTCCGGCTGCTCCAAACTTCACCACTAATTAGTTTCAGAGGGAGAGGGCCGAGGGAGGGAGGAGAAAAAGGACGGATGAGGAGTAGAGGGAGAAGGCAGGGAGCTGGACGAAGAGCAAAAAAGATCTGCTCTCCAAGCAGAGATCAGCCTAATTGTATAACTGCTGCTGCTATTTTACCTCAGTGGTAACTGAATGTGACTGAGCCAAGAAAGCAGAATACAGTTAGAAGCTTTTCACAGATTTATCCATCATTATTTACTGGAATAGAACCTTTAAGAAACTACTTTAACTTCCCGCAAAGAAATGTCCAAAACTTTAAAGTAAATATACATTTAAAGGTATTTAAGACAATCGCCAGACTGCAGGGAAGTGTTTTTTTGGCGAACTGGAGGGTCGATGCTGGCGGACAGGCCGAGGGCGTGGAGAGGATGCCGTGCCAGGCTGTATATCTTTGTTAAAATCTTATTTGATTACATTTCTGCAGNCTTTGCAATCCAAACCATTTTACCACACAAAGCAGGACAAAACAAACAATTGAAACCCAACTACTTCCCTGGACTTCACATTTTTCTTAAAATAAGTGCATTTGTTCTAGGATTAATGAGCTAAAAGAAACTTTGCGCCACTGGAACAACACAATTTACATTTAAAAAAAGAAAACACAATTGCATTGTCTTGTTTCAAGTGCATTTTATCTACGTATCTAATTTTAAGAGTGAAAATACCCATTCCATTGGCAAATCATCTGAAATTAAGGGTAAATGCACTTAATTTAAGACATTTTTACTTATTTCTGGATCGTTTTTCCTGTGTTAAAGAAACTATTTCTGCAGCGATGATCCGCTGAGCTCTAAGCTTTCCCCTCCTCTTTAATCCCAACACATGGTGCTATAGAAAACATTTTTTTTTTCTTATCTACTTTATACTTACAATGTGAGGGGGAAAAAACCCTGAACACGAGAAAAAGAAAGAATGAGAGTGGAAGTCTATGAATATCTGCATATTTAACTCCAAACTGCAGAACTGAACTCCAGACTTCAGGAGGTAAAACGCTCCATGCATTGATTTCCTCTCACCTGCTGCTTTCTTCCCCTCCTGCTTTACTCCCTATATATTTTTCTTGCTTTGCATAATGTTATTGATCCGCTGCTGCATCACACTGCAGGGCCAATCAGCTGTTTACTGACAGGAAAATCAGCCTTCAGCTGCAGGAGATGCATCGTCCTTTTTAGTCTTTTCTCTGTTCATGTCAGAATTGAAAAGTCAGTTTTCGGGAAAAAAACAGATTTTCTTTCCTGTAAACTGGCAGGTTTAGATAAAGATTTAAAATAAAACTGTAATCAGAACAAAAAACCTTTAAATATTTAAAATTTCTTTGGTCAAATTAGCCATTTAATGAATTTATAAGTTCAGTGTTTCCTCTCAGAAACAACGATTTTCTCATCTTTTTGTTACAGCCTGTTTCAGAATACAGAAAACAATTTGTTTAAAGATTTAAGAACAGAAAAAAAAATTGTATTTATATATTTTTTTTTTTACAATTTGGCAATGTTGCAATAAGAATAATTATCTTGATGCCAAAAAGGTCCAACAGATTTTACTTTCCCAAGTGGAGCAGTACGGCTATCGCCATAGTGTTCCGCTTTATTCATGCATATAAATCGCTTTATTATAATTCATGCAGGGAGTTTCACAGATTATATGGACACTGTGAAGCAAGTAGAACAGGAAAGGAGAAACAGAAAAAAGGAGAAAAGATAAACAAAAGAGGAGATGTGAAATGGATTTCTCCAAATAGCCAACACTGGAAAAATAATCTAGAAATAAGTAAAAATTTCTTAAGTTAAGTGTATTTACCCTTAATTTGAGTAGTTAAATGAAATTATTTGCCAATGGAATGAGTATTTTTACTCTTAGAATAAGATATTTAGATAAAATGCACTTGAAATAAGACAATGCAGTTGTTTTTTCTTATTTTAAATGTAAATTGTCTCGTTCCATTGGCTAGGTTTCTCACGTACCCCCTCAATCCAATAAAAAAATGCAGCTA
>NW_015150558.1:534262-537490 GCF_000732505.1 Cyprinodon variegatus
CAAATAAGGAATAGTTGTATCAACCATACATGGAAACAGAGTTTTATGGGGCCCCCAGGAACTTGAGGCCCTAGGAAACTGCCTATACTGCAAAAAATTCTAATCTTAATAAGTAATTTTTTCTTAAAATAGCTGCATTTTTTTATTGGATTGAGGGAGTAAGTGAGACACTTTGCCAATGGAACAAGACAATTTACATTTAAAATAAGAAAAAACAACTGCATTGTCTTATTTCAAGTGCATTTTTATCTTATCTTATTTTAAGAGTAAAAATACTCATACCATTGGCGAATCCTCGTATTTATCTAGTCGAATTAAGGTTAAATTCACTTAATTTAAGAAATCTTCACTTATTTCTAGATTGTTTTTGCAGTGTAGTATTGCCTAATGATGAATCCTTGCCTGATATGGGGTGGAATTTATTTATTTAATTTAAATATACACCTCCCTTCTTTCTTTGCGTAGAAAGTCCACCTTCCTATGCTTTACTTATAGCGCCAAACGGTGGATGGTTGCGTCTCTGCGTCTGTGATGGACTCACCACCTGTCCAGGTGAACCCGGCCTTCAGCCCACAGACTGCTGCAGGAAACAGAAGAAGACGGATGGATCTTTGATAATGTGTGACCCGGTTTATTGTTTCCACTGTTGTTTTAAAAAATCTCTGAGTATAAAGTCAAATTTTAGGAAAGTGGCATCTTTAGTAAAACGGCGTGTGACAGAGGAGCCTCCCCTCCTTCCTCCTCTCAGTTAGGACTCTAATTGGACGATGAGGGGTCCTGCTGAGGGGGTGCGGTGTGTGCGTTTGAAGCATATCTGTGTGAACATTTCGATTTTCCTGCTCTGCTCCATTTTTTGCTTGTTGTAAGGAGGTGGAGGAGGAGGAGGAGGAGGAGGTGGTGTCACCGAGGCTCCAGTAGTTGTCTCTGACAGGACGGCAGCTGCTCTCTCTTTCTTCTTCTACTTTTTTTCTTCAGTGACTTTCTTCCTCCTCATCGCTCCGGATGAACGAAACTCAAGGGAAATCATCACTGTGTTTACTCTGGAACCCCTCCCCCCCTCCCATCATGCCACCCACTTTCACTGTCCTGGTCCCCCCCCCCCCCATATCTGTGTTTTCCGCCCCATGATGGGGGTTGTTAGAGAGACAGACAGACAGTAGCTCACTCTGCCACTTTACTCTTTCTTGTAAATGTGTGACCTCCGCTGGCTGAGATGCAGGGGGGGGGGAGCTGGCAATTGCTGGTGATGTGAGTATGGAGGGAGGTGGAGGGGGGGGAGTAAAGGGCAGACAATTGCTGGTGAGGGATGCACAAGAGAGGGATGGAGGGGGAGAAAGAGGCCTGAGAGGGCGATCAATGCGCTGTTCACCTGCCGTCCACCTCCCCAATTTAAAAAGAAAGGAGCTCTAACGATTTCCCAGGCCAGCTCCCTTCAACCAATGCAGCCGGGGGGTGGGGGGGGGGAGCACAAAAATTAGGCTTTACAGCAGCTATGCATATAGATGGGGGTGAGACTGTCAGAAAATTAGCTTTTAATGGTGGAACGCGTGTATTTAAGGCAGAAATAATGCAGGAAAATGGCTTCTAATAAGCTTAGCTCCGAGCAGACAAACTGGGCAAAAACAAAAATAAATACCCAACAATTAGGAGTTAATGATGCAAAAAGTAAACCGAAAGAAAACTATGTTTAAAGTAACAGAGAACCATAAGAAGAGGAGCGCTTAATATGCTGCAGCTAAAGGTAAATGAGAGAAAAACCCGGATAAATGAGTTCAGCCGGAAGATCACTGCTTAAACTACTGCAGGACTGCAAAACTTTAAAAGATAAAAACAAACATTTAATGGTTTTTAGGAAATCCTTTAGGGAGCATAAATCCAGATGGATGGGCTGAGAGTCGGGCAAGACATGCAGCACAGTGGACTTCTTACAGTTTGATAAGAGTCATAAGGAGGGTTTAGATGATTCAGCATCATTTCTAGCTGCCCTGCATGTTGGCGCCAAACGGACCAAACGCTGGAACCAATGAGTGTGAAGGTTCTGGTTCCCATCACTACATCAACATACGTTTTATTTCACAAAGTTCTCTACATGAAAAGAGGAAAAACAAAAAAATCACAGAGGCATGAATGTCATTAAATAATAAATGAAAACAAGTAACCAGAGAGAATAAAAATAACACTTAAAATAACTAAGAAAACAAAATTTAGATTAAATGATTGATGATAAAAAAGAGTTAAGCTCAATTAAAGTCATCTTTAAATAAATAAGCTTTTAAGCAACTGAGGGTTTCATCAGTTGGCTGGACTTGTTTTCTAGTTTAGAGGAGCATAGGAACTAAAAGCAGCTTCTCTGTTTGGTTCTCGTTCTGAAGAGTAGATTAGATCCAAAAGACCTGAGAGGTCTGGCTGTTGATTCACTGCCAACCAGTCTGTAATGTATTTTGGAGCTCAGCCATTCAGGGATTTATAAACCACAGAAGGATTTTAACATCTGAGCTACAGGGAGCAAAAGGAAAGACTGATGTTCTCCACTTTCATAGTGAGGACGCAGGCAGCAGCATTGTGTATCAGCTGCAGGTGTCCGATCAACTTTCTAGGCAGACCTGTGGAGACACAGCTGCAGGGATAAATTCTACTAAAGATGAACGAAGCAGGAAGTCGTTTTCAAACATTAGACTTTAATCCTGGAGATGTTCTGCAGGTGATAGAAGGGCGACTTCAGGAGAAACGAAGGACCGGCCTAACCACGCTCCACTGCTCATCAACAGCTCAGCATTCAATGCAGGACCAGCAGGTTCTGGAACAGCTTCTTCCCCACTGCCATCACACTGATGAATGTTGAAACTCTAAATTGGACTCTGCGTCACACTTGAAAATATCATATTTGCAAAGTGGCTGGTTTCTTATAATCCCTTTAAACAGAACTCAACTCAATGTTCTACTGCATTTTGCACCATATTTATCTATTTTGCACTGCAATGAATCGTTCCATAATGCCTTTTGCACCATTGTTGGGTTCAAAAATGTAGGTTTGTAAAAGAAGAACTGAAATACACAGTAAGGGATTTTCATACAGCTCCTGCAGGAGGAGAGACAGTTGAACCCCAGACTCAAACACACTGTCTCCCACCGGACCTCCTCTGCAGAGCGTTTATTAACAGAACATGACGCATGGTTACAAACAGAGTATTGTTCTGGCAGAACAGTTGATCAGGTCATAAGACAGAA
>NW_015150558.1:537793-539404 GCF_000732505.1 Cyprinodon variegatus
TTATTCTCTGCATTCACCCGGAGATGGGATAAGTTCATAATCGCCTGGTGACATGGTGATAAACAGCTTGGTTTTGTTTACATCGCTATGGTAACTGATGTTTTTTGTTCATTTTTGCTCATCAGTGAATCCTGTTTTTCTACCCAATCAACTTCTCAGGACTCGTATCACGATATTTATTTCTCAGGCTAAAGGAACAAACCAAACTCTCCGCGTCTCGTTCCCCATGTGTCAGAATGGGATTCAGTATAAACGGTCGTCTCATCGTGTCAACCAGAACCGTTCCATGCTGATGTATGTCAGTGTGTCTGTGAAATGTCAGCAGCTTAACTCATGGAGCCGGTGGCCCCACAGTGATTGTGAATCTGAATTGACTGTGTGTCATTGTCATATTATCAAATGTACAATAAGAGCCGCTGATACCTCCGAGCGCCCCTCCTCCCTCTGCTTGGACGCATGCAAGTATTCATGTTCCTGCTCCTCTGCCCCGACCTGTCAGCCCTGTCAATATGATTATTCCTCCGTCTAATTGAAGTCAGGGAGGAGCGCGAGGCCCGAGGTGGAGATAAGAGGAGGAGACAGAGGTGAAAACTGTTGACGGGAGGAAGAGACAGTCTCACGGTCATTAGAGTCAGGTGGGAATGCCAGAGAGGGGAGTGTCATCAGCGTGGCGGACAGGACGCTTTCCAGATACATTTCCATGCTTTTATATAACACAGGGACAAAATGCATCAGAAAACAATGAACGATTTCCTAAAGCAGAGAGACAAAGAAGAAGAGAGACACTGTTCCTACAGAGAGGAGGAAAACTCTCCAGGAGAGCAAGAACGAGACTCGGTGTGAGCGGCCTTCTGTCGACACAAACGGAACATATAAGCACTGATCTAGGAGTACTTTCTAAAAGTGAAAGGCTCAAAGCAGCAGCTCCTTCTGTAGAAACACAGCTAAACAGATGAGATCGGAACCGGAATTCAAGTCTGATAAATGAAAGACAGCAGATCCAGTTAGTCCCAGTAAAAGCAGAGCTATGTGTAGGAGAGGGACAGAATTAACCACATGTGACGCTTGTTAGGTCACTTCAATGATGATTATAAAAGTAATGTATGTACATATAAAACATTGAAGAAATGAGATACTTCGCTCTGTCTTATAATTCAATCAGAAGACCACTCTGTCTTGTCATTTTGATGGAGCATTCTGTCTCATGACCTGTTCAGTTGTCCTGTCAGAAGGATACTCTGTTTTGTAACCATGTGTTATGTTCTGTTAATAAAAAGGCTCTGCAGGAGGGGGGTCCAAGAGAGGGTTAGTGAGTTGGGTGTAGCTATTTCTCCTTCTGCAGAAGCTGTTGAAAATCCCTTTCTGTGTGGATTCAGTCCCTCTTTTATGAACCTAAATTTTTTAACCTAACAACGCTTCAATAAATTCTTATTGAATAACTGATTATGAGCTAAGCTTAGGAAATGACCCAGAATGTTTGGTTTGGATTCTGGAGTTTGAAGTGAATGAAATAATGCACAGAGACTGGAGGTTTCTTCCTGTTCAAAGGGAGTTTTTCCTCTCCACTGTCGCTACAAGCATGCTTAGTGTGAGGGATTGCTGAAGAGTCAA
>NW_015150558.1:540694-541785 GCF_000732505.1 Cyprinodon variegatus
ATGCTTAGTGTGAGGGATTGCTGAAGAGTCAATGAGTCGATGCAATCAGCTGGTTTTCCTTAGATAGAAAACTTTGAATCAATCTGACCGGATGATCTGGTGAACTGGAAAGTGACCTGAGATGACATGTTGTGAATTGGAGCTATAGAAATAAACTGAATAGAATTGAATAGATGGGTAATAAATATACCACATTTGAATTTCGTTTCTTTTTCCAAAGATCCAGTTTTTTATTTTGTTTTATATTTTTAGACTTTTTTTTTGTAAAAAAAAAAAGTGTTTTTTTGTTTTTTCAAATGATGGGAAAACCAACCGAGATCCAATTTTGGATTAAAGTCTTCAGTAGAGGGAGAAGAAATAACAGGTCCAACTAATGTCACTCCCCACTTCTAGAGGATGAATCTGGAAAAAACTAAATCTGACCGTCACTTTTGATGATATTTGGTTTGAATGTCATCGACTTAGAAATGTTTTTTTTTTTTTTGTGTTTTTCGCTAGCAGAGCAAAGCTGGGAAACGTGAAGCTGACAGGAAATGACTGGAAGCTTCCGCTTTTCCAACACCACCCCTATGGATTAGCAAAGAGTAAATAGCACAACTCAAAAATCAAGTAAACTATATAAGGAGAGCATGAGGTCAATGGGAGCAGCGTAGTCGATCGCTCCTCACAGCCCAACAGAACCGGCCCAGATGCAGTTACTAAAAATAAGAAAAAAACCAGGGAGCAGTTTATAGTCCACATTTGAAACAAGAGCAGGTAATACAAAATAGGAGAGTAGTAGGAGAATGTAGCAGAGGGAGGGAAAATGATTGTCATGTCCTCCGGCAGTCTAAGCCTATAGCAGCATCTGTGAGGATGAAAATGGAAGTTTAATGCTACGTTCACCCCAGATGCAGCAGGCGCAGCAGAAACAGCGAGTTTACATGCAAAGTCAAAGGTTGATGTGCGTCAGGGCGCAGCAAAAGGTCCCATATTGCGTTTTAAGCAGCAGGCGCAGCATGTCTAAGCAGCTGAAGCAGCGCGTCGGGAGCGTTTAAAGGAATAGTACACCCAAAACATGATTAGCCTTCATTTTCTACTCACCCCCATGC
>NW_015150558.1:542730-544444 GCF_000732505.1 Cyprinodon variegatus
CAAAAAAAAACATCAAAACTGAGACGCTGTAAATTATTTACTGTTATGAAAGTAGCCCCCCTTATTATTATTATAGTTCTATATATTGTTGCATTGTATCTTTTCCATTATACCAATGCAACAGTGTTTGTTAATCCATAAAGTGACCTTAAAAATGTATTCTAACATCATTCTTAATCATAGCTGCAGAATCGGTGGAGATGGTATTTCAGATGGAGAGCTTAGCTGAACGCGGGACCTGGGTTGTGACTGCAGCTCCCTTCTGGCTCGGTTTGGGTTGATGTGCTGCTGAACTCATCTTTCTCTGAGCAGCTCTCTCAATCTGATGATGCGTTTGCTCCTGACCTTTAAAAGACTCTGTCCCATCATCCTGTGCTGCTCTCACAGAGGCCCGCAGGGATCAGACACACACACAGCGAAGACAGTCATACAAACTGAAGCACCCTGCATGCAAACATATAAAAACACACACTCTACATGTGAATAGGGGGGGAAAACACACACAGATAAACCCACACAGACACAGAGGCATCACTGTCTGAGGTTTGGTGGTAATGAGGCCTGTCATCCTTCCACTCTGCCTCCCTCTTCCTCTTTCATTCTCTCTTCTTTCATTGATCCACTAACGGATCCCCAATATAACAACTTGCAGTCGCTGTGGGAGCTTCTTCTCCTCCTCCTCTTCCTCCTCGACATTCATCCCTCCGGACCATTTAAAAACCTACCACACTCTCTCTTCCTCCTCCTCTCCGGCTCGGCGTTGCTCTCTGTTTCTCAGCACCGTGCTCGTAAACCCTCTCTGCCCTCCATCTCCGCGTCCAGACAGTCTTGTTATGCTGGCTGACAAACGGAGAGGAGTTTCTCCGGTATTCTCCCAGCGCTGGAGGTGGTAGTTTGTCCATCTGTCTGTTCGTCTCACCTGGTGGTCGTCTGGAAAAATATCAAGACGATACAAAGCGAGCTGAGACCTTTCATCCACAGGAAAGAAACAAAACTGGGATTATTTCAACTTTTCTCAATCCTTACATGCAGATAAAAACATCTATTTAACAGAGATGTAAGACTAAACAAGTAAAAAAAGAAAACTTCTCCCCATCTGACCTAAACGATCTTATTGTTTTATATCACTTTGTCGCCTCTTGGCAATGTCTCCTGGTAGGAAGTTTCTTTCTGTTAGAATGTGTTTCTGAGCTGCAGGAACCTAAAACACCGTAACAATGTTCTTCAGTGTCTCTGGTTCTGTTCATCTGCTTCAGAAACACATTTAGCAGATTTCTGTACCACTAAAGAAGCAGAGCAGTCCAGACTGAATCAGACCCACAGAGTCATACTTGTCTTGATCTGCTGCTGCAGTGCATTATGGGATACATCTTTCTCTTTGTCCCAGAAATGGTCCAGATTACTCCTGCATTCAGAGTTAGCATGCTCGTCATGGCCCTGCTTAACTCCAACGCATGCTGAGATGTGGCTCCATGCAAAGCTGCTGTTCTATGTTGCACAGCTCTATGGGGATCCCATGTTCTCCGTCTGTTTGCACGTATGCTTTCATTAAACCAACCCCTGCTCCACAAACTCACTCCTAAACTCTCCTGAATTATGATCCTCTCCAACAGATGTTTGAAATCCATGTGTCCATTGCTGGTCTAGGTTAGAGACTGACATTTTTTCGGGAATCCCACGGGTCACAGGATTCCCGTGGGATTCCCGTGGGATT